>NC_088686.1:103135086-103437500 GCF_028017835.1 Emys orbicularis | reverse complement strand
CTTTCTCTCTGCAACTTCTCTCAGAGCAAGCAAGGGTTCAAGATTATTCACCACCTATGAAATTCAATCCAGTGTTCCTTTTCTTATTTTATTTACTTAGAAAACTCTTATGGGATGCACTTGTCATTGGCGGTCATCTTATTGTGATTTATAATTTACCTACATATTTTTTATATATTACACTAAATCTATGCACATATAGTTCACCTACTGAAGATTGCAAAAAATTGTACAGCATAGTATGTGCGTGTATTTTAGGTGTAAATGACATATTCATGTAATATGCATGTTTGTTTATATTCAGTACTTAATGTATTAAAGATGGACCTTGTATCCGATTTCCACCAATCCAAGTTTTGGCTAAAACAGAACAGCCACATCTCAGATTTCTGGAAAGCTCTCTGTCCACATCTCTCCTCACTGATGTCCCTTCACTGCATCAACCTTACGATATCCATCTTCAGTTCCACATTTCTCCTACATAAGAGACTCTGGCTCCCTTCCATCATGCCATCCACTTTTTGTATGCCTCCTTCAGCATCTGTCTTGACAACTCAATGTCCTTCCCCAACAAGCTCTCTGTCAGTGTCCCACAAGAGGTAATTTATGTGACCCCCATCTGAATGCCTCACAAACATTAATTAATTAATTTTCTTAACGCCTGTAAAGTTGGGAAGAGATATTATCCCAATCCCACAGATCAGGAGCTGAGGCACTGAGAGATAAGTGACTTGCCCAAGGTCACACAAAAAGGCTGTGGCAGAGCCAGGAATTTAACCCAGATGTACTCAATCCCAGTCCAGTGCCTTCCTTATCAATATAAAATAATCACAGGTCCAGTTTCTATGGACTAGTGCCACATAAATATTAACACTAATATACACGTATAAGGAGTAGAATGCACAAACGTATATTTCAGTGATCGATCTCTACCACTTGAGCTAAAAGATAAGCCTCTTTAGCAACTAGAAGGTGAGGCCATTACAAACTGATAAAACTTGAGCAAACCTGGCAGATTCTAACCATAAAGAGCAAGGAGACTCATGCACACAGGCCAGCACCACAATAAATAATACCCACCCTCAGTTTTTTTATTAGATTGTAAGCGCTCCCTGGGTGAAGACGGTTGTGGGTAAAGCAGACAAATGGGTGGTCAAAGTTGACGTTATTGGCAGAACAGGGGCAATGTCATAAGAGAGAAGAAAGGTGAGACGAAGGAGCTTAAATGTGATCAACTGTAAAGAATAGAGCCAGTGAGGGATTGAAAGAAAGGGAAGGAGTGTGGTATGATGAGAGAGATGGGCAATATTAAGGCAGAGTTTGTCCTTAAGCTCAAAACAAGCATATGAGGTTTAGAGTTCAGTTGAACACTCAAAATATCCAGCCCATTCCTGGGCTCATTTTTACGGTACATGGACACTGTGATGGTCAGCTAACTATACTGGGCCAGATTAACTTTGGGCTTTGCTCATATGAAGTACAATCTCATTCCATGAGTAAACCCATTAATTGCAATGGTACCAGTTAGGGAGCAAGGCATTATACCATCTGAGTAAGGATGGCAGAATCTGGTCCACGTGAGGTACCAATACAGAAAATAGCAAACGAGTATATCTGATCATTCTGTGTTCATAATACCTCTTTTCTAGAATGTTTAAATGACTTCTTCCCCTTAACTATTCAAAGTGGCTAAAAGATTAGCCTCTTTAGCAACTAGAAGGTGAGGCCATTACAAACTGATAAAACTTGAGCAAACCTGGCAGATTCTAACCATAAAGAGCAAGGAGACTCATGCACACAGGCCAGCACCACAATATGCTAAAATATCCAATGATGCTAAAATTATGAAGAGAGGAAATTCATTTTCATTCTTAATAGAACACAATTATAGACAACTCTTTATTTCCACTATACCTACAGTGCCTTCTACATAATTAAATCACAGATTCATCTGACCCTGCATTTAATTTGATCAAAACATCCAGAACCACATCATTTGGATTAAAAATAACATATCTTCTATATTTTGTTTTGATCTGTTTTTATTTATTCAGGCAAGTGTTACTGGAAAATGCCATCAAGACCTATAGGAAGTTGTTACTGTAATAAAGAATGCCAAATTTCAGAATGAGACTGTAGGAGGGCAGAGGCAAAAGGGGATTTACATGATAAAAAAGTGATTGAACCTAAAAGTTGAGCTGTTCTGACTGTTATTGACATAAATACCCTTATATTCTGTGAAAGCTGTGAAATTAAGCCGGGGGGAGGGAGGGGGGCAGAAGAATAAGAAGACCAGTGGCTTATTTCATTCAAAGTGATAAGATTGATTTCTATAACAGAAAGATACCATATGCATTTTAAAATTTAGTTTAAAAAAATCAATGGAGGCTAGTTACACCTCCAAATCAATGCATACATTGATGCATGATATGTATATGCAAACATAATCCCAACTATACAGCTATACAATTATACATCTAAACTGATGTGGTCTAAATTAATGGTTACCACTCAAGAAAGACATCTTGGAGTCATTGTGGATAGTTCTCTGAAAATATCTGTTCAAGGTGCAGCAGCAATCAAAAAAGCAAACAATGTTAGGAACCAACAGGAAAATATCATAATGCCACTATATAAATCTATGGTACACCCACACTTTTGAATACAACATGCAATTCTGCTCACCCCACCTCAAAAAATATGTTAGAATTGGGAAAAGTACAGAGAAGGGCAACAAAAATCATTACGGGTATGGAACAGCTTCCATATGAGGAGAGATTAAAAAGACTGGGACTATTCAACCTAGAAAAAAGACAACTAAGGGGGGGATAAGCTAGAGGTCTATAAAATCATGAATGGTATGGAGAAAGTGACTAAGGAAGTATTACTTATGCCTTCACATAACAAAAGAACCAGGGGGTCACATAACAAAAGAACCAGAAATTAACAGGCAGCCGGTTTAAAAAAAAACAAAAAGAAGTACTTCTTCACACAACACACAATCAGCCTTCAGAACTCATTGCCAGGAGATGTTGTGAAGGCCAAAAATATAACTGAGTTCAGAAAAGAATTAGCTAAGTTCATGGGGGACAATGGCTTTTAGCTAAGACAGTCAGGGATGCAAACCTATGCTCTGGATGTCCCTAAGGGTAGAAATGAAATCAAAGATGTAGCATAAGGCAGATGGAGCATGTCTGCTGTGTTTTATCTGTTCAGTGCCACCCTTTTCTTTCTGCACTGAGAGAGGAAGGAAATGATTGTGACTATGTTTTGGCCATTGTAACAAAGCAAACGCTTACGGAGGTCCCCCTTGTGGCCAGAGATCTCCCTGCAGCAACCTCCCGCTGTTCTCCCTCTTCAAAGCTCTTGATAAGCTTTATGCAGTCTCTCTATGAACAGTACGTGTACCACCCTCCATTTGGGGCTGATTTGATGACCACAAAGAGTTTCACAGTATGTCTTCATGTTCCATATTCCACATAACGTCTCAAAAATAAAGTTTAGCATGCAACCCAAGAGTTCACACTTATATCAGTTCTTCTGTGGCCCACCCGGAGCTCTTCTCTTACCGGCATCTGTCCTTCACAGGGCCACCACTGCTAACCATTTCTATCTGGAGCTCAGCCATCCGGCTCTAGGTTTCTTCTCCTACCAGTATCTTCCCTGCTCTGAGAGAGAAGGTTATATTCTGCCTTCGTCCAGAGAGCTCATCTCAATTGGCTAGAGGAGTGGGGAGCCCCACCTCCTACACTACATGACTCCTGGTCCTAAGTCCTTAAAAAGACAGTGTCCTGGTTTTCTTCCCCCATCCAACTACTGGTTCCCTGGGACACTTCCTCTCTTCCACTGCATGGCAATTTCCTGGGCCTTTGTTCATTCCAACTCTCTGGAGTCTTCTGGCCCCCTTCACTCTCTAAAGGCCAGTGTACCGCATTGCATCCACCTATAAATAATTTTCCAAAATTCTGAAGGCCAAAAGTGAAAATCCCATCACTATGGATACTAGACTAATATATTAGAAAAGTATAAACCCATCCATACTCACTGTAGTGGTACCATTGTTGTGGGGGTACCTTTTGTTCTGGGAAAAGACAAATTATATACTAAAAAATGTACTGTAGGAAACAATTCTGCACAAACCCCAAGGGATGGGCCAGCTAGTCTAATTTAAGGCTATGATTTGGGCACAGCCATTTTTAGTAAATTGCATGGCAGAGGTGTGGGGGGGGGGGGAAAGAAAAGTCACGGAAAGGACACCAAATTATGTAGTTTTTGCTACATCAACATACGCAACCACTTTTAAGCAGTAAAAGCAGCTGTTATTAACACGATGATCAATGCTAATTTATGTAGCGCCCGCTGTTCTTCACAAGGAAAAGCTATACTTTCCCCCACTTTTAAACAAATTGAATCAAATTTATCAAAAATTACATGTAATCCTTGTTACTACTGTGAAATACTTTCCCACAAAAATCATTTAAATAGTAACTTTTGCTGTTGGTAGGATATTTGGTTATAAAAATATAAAAAAAGAACTGACACCAAAAAAGTGTACTGTTGGGCAGGGTAAATAGAAGAGTGGATTATAATAGTGGGGGTGCTGAAAAGTGAGGCCCGGGGAAAGGAGTGTTGGAGAGAGAGCTCACCATGCACTTGCCCTGCAGCAATGGCTCTTGTCTTATGGGGCTGGGCCCAGCTTCCCATTTCAGGCACTGTGACCCAGCCCACAGGGCCACAGCACCCCCACCCCTCAGTCCCCATCTTGGTCACGACATCCAGAGAGGGGAGCCAGGCCTGGGCACTGTAAGGACTGAAAAAGGGCGGGGGGCAAGCCTCTCCCTGCCACCAGCCTGATCCTTCCGGAGCCTCTATCTCCTGGCCCTCCCCTTCCCCACTCCTTACCTTACCCTATCCTGCTGGCAAGCCTGTAGCCCTTCAGTGACAGGTCCACCTTGCTTCCTGGACCCAGCTGCTCCCCAGCACTGAGAGGAGCTGCCACTGCAGTTTCAGCATCTGGCAGGGGAGGGCCCAGCTGCTGGCATGTGACACGATACGAAGCGAGACCTGGCTACCACACTACATGACACAGAGAGGGACCCAGGTGATGGCCGGCCCAGGCCAGGTCACACTGCCTCCCAGGTGTTAAAAAGTGTGAGGCATGGCCCTCCCCATTTAAAAAAGTTGGAGGGCAACGGCTCTTCCTCACCCCACCACTCTCTGCCACCTATGGAGCTAGGCCCAGCCCCACAGCACAGGAGCCACTGCTACAGGGTGAGTTTGTCACAGACTTTATTCAAATTCATGATTGCCATGAACATCGTGACATCTGTGGCAAATCACAGCCTTACTAATAATGTAGGTCTTTTCCATGTCCAACCTAATGATAGATGCTCCCTGGGAAGGAGCATGAGCTTGTCCAGCCATTGCGCATCCGTAGCAGCTGTACTCTGTTTTAACGCAGCACAGTTCTCCTGCTGGATAAGAGAGTTCCCCCCTATAAAATGGTCCAGAGAAAAATCAACATTTCCTGTCTGTATTCAGACATAACTGAAAAGACAGCTCAGCAAACACAGAGCGAAAGTGAAATTTTGTTGTGTTACATCACTCAGATGAGATTATGAGCTCCTATAAGGTATTGATTTTTGTTTCCTAGGAAGACTCCATTTAAATGAAAAAGGTACAGTAAGTGGGTGTATACCTAAAAGGACCAAAGTGCTGCATATTGCTTGTGGGCATTATTTAACACTAAGCTTTATTTTCCATATAAAGATGCAGTTGTATGCCAGTAACTTGATGAGCATAACTTTGTCACATTCACAGGGGTATAACAAGGCCATGCAGGTCATAGCTCTCTAATTTGCAGCAAGTTCTTCTAGAAATTACTATGACCTACTTTAAAAACCCCACATTTGTAAATGTGTATGTTCTGTGGATTGATTTAACTTCCCTTAATATTTTATGACCATTGCATGTTTAACAGGGACGATACATTTGGTGACACTGTTTTGTATTCTGTTCTCTGTAATTACATGGTAATTATCCAATATGCAGTTCCCATAATATTTACTGGAAACTTATGTGGTTATTTCTGTCTTTAGAAACAATCAGTATGATATGCTTAATGTAAATATTATACCGTATGGTAATTTTATACCATCATCCACATCTATAAACTTCAGGGCATGTAATTACTATGTCAGTACATGGTAATTATAGTGGTAGTTACAAATATTGAATGAAGCAATGGAATGGTTTATTCATGCCCTATACATGGCTGAAGAATAGACAGTATACAGAAAGAACAATGGTCTTTGTTTTTACAATTAATACATATGTCCAGTGTAATTCATAGGTAGAAGCCCTCCACTGTATACTTCCATGCAGCATGCATACATACAGCATACTCTAGCCTCTGTATAAAGCTCTCTGCCATTATGTTTAGCTGAATACTTGATTTATCTATCCACTGCAGTATAGTGACTTATCCTTACAAACTACCTTTATAGCAGATTCACAGCTGTAAAATATCCCTTTTCTTCACTAGCTTCAGTCAACAGCCTCATGGAGTGGTCTGTTGTCTGTTCCAGGTAACCACTTAACTTAGCTGGCCACCCAAACAAATACAAGATTCCAGTGTTTTTATTTTCTACATGAATCACTGAAATGGCATCTCAATTTTAAAGAAGGGGGGGGGGAAACCCTATAGGATTGATGTAAATCTGGCAAGAGTCATCATCTTCACAGTGATGATCTCTGCAAATTTGCATCTCTTCATGAATTTCTAAGTTCCAGTGACAACCCTCATTGAATATAAAACAGCTGGGAAGTCACAGCTCCATCCCCTTGTTTGGCAAAGAGATATGATTTTGCAAAGAACTGGTGTACAGCTCTTTTGTGGATAAATATTAACAATGGGAGAAATATCTGATGGCTAATGTTTTGGGCCTAATGATCTACCACCAAGAATTCAGATTATGAATTTCTCTGGAGATTTTTGCTACACTAAACTGATTGACTTCAAGGACAGAGAGCTTGATGAAACGTGTATTCTAACCATACCCTTCACCCCCCAAAAAGAGTTTTGTACTGCAGAAGACGTAGAATTGCTCGGTTTAAGAAAAATAGATAAGGGGACACTTTAGATAACTTCAGACCAATAAAACTGCTGCTCAGTGGAACTCACTCCCCAATAAGAAATGAAAATTGAATTAAGAGATATGTACCTTTGAATCCAAAAGTATTATATACAGTGGCTGTTCTAACAAAGAGATGCATAGAGTGGCTCCGGTCATCATCTGGTGTAAACAGACTTCACTGGCTTCTAAAAGGCTACACCACTTCACATCAGCCAAGGATCTGGTCCAATAGTCACAGTGGCTTTGAGATTTAGGCCACAATGTAATACCGGACATGCTAATGTCCACGTAAAGAATCGGTGCAGCAGTATGTAATGAGAAATCTGCGTATGTGGCTGTGAACACTCTGCATCTCAGATATGGCTGCCTGGTGCTCTTGGGGAATACGCCTAAGCTGATTGACAAGAAGCAACAGCAGCACAGCTTCAGTGGGAAAGATTTTTGTGCCCAGAGACCTCTGCTGTAGCTCAATCCCTCTTCTTGTCCCAGATTTCTCCCTTTTCAAACAAGTGATCAGCTAGGAGTGCCTGCTCCCATGAGACAGTACATCTATAACAGAAAAGGAGAGCAAAAAGTGCCTACCCCATGGGGGTCCTTCACTCAGTGACAGCAGGCTCCATCTGTCTACAGCATACTGAATCTACTACTCACCCTTTAGGGGGATGTGGCAGAGACTGATGCTGCGACAGCTCCCCTCTCACTTGGATGGGCTATGCAAGGGTATGCCTGAAGATATTCAAGAAGGCTCCCCTATGGCTTGTACTGCTGCATTCTAGTAGTAGTATAAGCTGAGTTGTTGCAGGAATCTCAGTGTGTCAAAAACCTTGCATATTTTTGGTGCTGCTTCCTGCAAATTGACTCAGGCAAAGTGTAACCATGAGTCCTTGATTGTGATACTGAGGGTGCAGGGTCACAGTCCTCCAGAAAGAGGAGCTTTCAGGCCCCAATTCAGCAAAACACTTAAGACATGTGCATTGAAGTCATTTGCTGAATGTGGATGGACTTAACATGGGCTTAAAGTTATGCTCCTGCCTTAATGCACAATGTGTTTCTCTGGCTCAGCAAGGTCTAAGGGACTGCACAATGAAAAGAAAGTCTGGCCAATAAACAGCACCCACTTGTCTGTTAATCAAACAAGGACTTCACTGCAGCCCTACTGGAAACAAGTTGTAGCAAAGGATCTTGGGACCAATTCTCTTCCACCTTACTCCAATTTCACACTGGTGCAACGCTATTATCAGTAGAAGTGCACTGGCATAAAACTGGAGTTAAACACACTGGAGAATCAAGTCACTTATTTACACATAACTAAATCAAAGATCGTGAACACACTACTCATTGTCAGCTTGGCTCAGGCATGTGTGAAATAACTGCGGGGTGTGTAAGGGGGAATCTGCACAAGTAATACAGAATATTTTCTGCACATGCTTGCTCAGTTTTTTAAATGAACTTGCTTTGGCCAAGCTTCCTCTCCTTTTATATTTACTTTCCATGAACACTCGAGTGATCAAGTTTTACTAACACAGGCGTGAGCTTGGGCAAGACACTTCACCTTGCTGTGTCTCTGTGTCCTTTTTTGTCTATCTTATCTATTCGGATTGTAAACTGTGGGGAAGGGACTGCCTCTCACTTTGGGCGTGTACTTAGTACAAAGGGGACCCAGTCCTGGTTGCGACCACTAGGCACAACTATAATACAAATGCTGGCAATAACAAATTGTACAAAGTGAATTTCCAAAGTCACATAAGTGGTGAGCATCAATGGGAAGCAATTTTTAAATTCACATATGATTATTATTGGATGTGCTTGCTTGTTTGCTCATCCACTAAGGAATTTGTCTGACCAATCATAACTAAGCCCCACAGCTCAAATTTTGACTATTGAGTATGGCTACTCATTTAGAATTGCTTGTCCATGAAGTTAAAAGTAAAATAATAAAAAAGTTGTTGAGTGAATTTGAAGAGCCAATAAGGGGGAGGAAATTGAGATCTGTTCAGGGAAATTCCAGACAGAGTGTTAACTAATAAGACTAAGTCTTAACCTCTATGCTTGTGAAGAGTGAGCAGAGTGAGTATACAGAGCCTCTCCCTTCCGCCCACCCCCCAGCAACAGGGCATGATCTGTCCAAGTGGGTCTCAGTAGTCAGCTTTGGAGAAATACTTGGCAAATATGCCAGCCTGTGCACTATGTACTGAAGGCAACTAGGTCTATGGGATAGAGTGTGATTTGCACATGCACTGCAGTCAGAACTAGCTCAGGGTGTACTTCAATCCCCCCTCAGAGCACCAACGAATTGTACTCAATAGCACATCTCTGGCCTTCTCTATGGAATCCTGCCCAGGCTCTCAGGAATCCTTTTGCAGAGGATGCACTGGATAGTGACGAGGGCAAGATCTGGCCTACAATATATGGGTTAATATGCCCCAAAATCTTCAAAGAGAGCAGAGCCAACACCTCCAACATCTCTGCCTCAGCAAAGAACAAATAAACAACCCAGCACTTAAAAAAACGTATGGAACAGAAAAGTATCTTAAGCCTCACTCTGAACGATGCCAAAGATGTGCTCTGGAGTATCTCAAGGGGAAGAGCATTCCTGAGCTTCATCCTCCGAACAGAGAAGCCCCCACCATTGCAAATGTATTCCTGGTGAGAGTCAGCAACTCCTGCCTTCCAACCTCACTAATCTCAGTTGCTGAGATGGAACATGCTCCCTCAGGAAAGCTGATCTTATATTATTTAAGCCCTTAAATACTGAGGGCTAGATCCTTGGCGGCTGTAAATCAGCACAGCTTCAGTGAATTCAATGGAGCTATGCCAATTTACACCAGCTGAGGATCTGGTTCAGACAATATAATCTCCAAGTACATTCGCTGAATAATGGAAAAGAAAAAGAGAATAATGTACTCCATTCTTGGGGAAACTGGGCTTGTATTTCTGTTTCTTTTTGGCCTTCTCACCTAGGAGATCTTGAGATGTAGCTAGGAGGCAATGCAAAAGAATGCATTAATAAATGGAGGTTGCCAAATGAAACATTTGTTTCTGTGGATGGAGAAATCTAAATATAATATTCAAGTTACTTCAACTTCTTCCATCACTCAAGACAAAATTGTTGCCAAAATCAAAAAACCCTGATATTGCATAAAATGTTCATGTGCAGTTATCTGTACTATCCAAATGTAAAGAAATGGATCCAAATTTCCGACACTGAAAATATAGCCAAAGGTTTCATTGGGGAGAGGCAGGGAAGGAAAAACACAACCTTAAAACTTCTCTTAGGGATTCCCTGTGTAGTTATGTGTTTTTCCGACATTCCTTCCTGGAGGCTTCATGCCACGTCAAACTCAACAGGAAGATGTTGCCTTGCCTTACACCCCTGCGGTCAAAGAGATTGCAGGGGATGTCAGTGCAGGATTTGACCTCTTGCACTAAATTTATAATTGGTGTAACTCCCCAGACTTCAGAGAGTTAAGCCAGGAGTGAACAGGGCTCAATATATCACAAACTGAACATCTTGTGTTCTGAGCTTTCCCTTTTACTCACCTCCTCTGTTACTAACACCACTGCTACTGCTCTGGTTTTTACTCCTCTCCTTCCTTCTCCCCTCATTTCCAGACTTTTCCCAGATCCTACTGCTTGTTCCTATACTCTCTCTCCCTCTAATTTTTTCCCCTTTTTCACAATCAGCAAAACACTAGTCAGTACTCTAGAGCTCTCCCATCTTCACAACATATATCTCTGCCTTCCACACTAACATTGAGCGAGTGCTGCTCTAGTCTTTAAAAAAACAAACACCATCACCACTATAACTTTGCTTTCCTCTTGGGCCTCTTACTCTCCTATCTCCCTCAATTTTATTTAATCCAAAGAGCTACCAAAAAAAAAAAAAATTCCCTGTCCCTCCACTCTGATCAGGTCTCTGCCCCTTTCTTATATTTCTACACTGTTTTCCTCTTACCTTCTGCACCAAGCTCTCTTCTTCCCATTCAAGGCCCTTCACTGATGCATACATCTCAGACCTCCTCTCTGCTTATAAAAACGCTGCACTATTCATATTCCCAAGTTTTTTCTTGGCAATTTACAGTCATAGAGTTTAAGGCTAGAAGGGACTAACAGGCCATCTATTCTAGTCTCACCTTCTGTATGTCACAGGCCACTAAATACCATATAGCCAGCCTCCTTCCTGCACTGCACCTAGCCCAACAGCCAAAATCAGAGTAAAGTGTTACCGCCCTCAACTAGTTTTGTTACTTAAAAATTGTGACAAGACAATGCTCAGAGAATCTGGCTGCCCCAGGTGTTCTTGACCTTGGTCAGTTTGAGAACAAACCTTGATAACTCACAAAGACTGCACTGGTAAGTGATCTGCTCCTGGCGATAGATGGAAATCAGTCACCCATGCTGATATTGTTATATCTGTAAGTCAGTGGCTCTCAACCTTTCCAGACTACTGTACCCCTTTCAGGAGGCTGATTTGTCTGACATACCCCAAGTTTCACCTCACTTAAAAACTACTTGCTTACAAAATCAGACATAAAAATACAAAAGTCACAGCACACTCTCACTGAAAAATTGCTTACTTTCTCATTTTACCACATAATTATAAATCAATTGGAATATAAATATTGTACTAACATTTCAGTGTCTAGTATATAGAGCAGTATAAACAAGTCATCATCTGTATGACATTTTAGTTTGTACTGACTTCGCTAGTGCTTTTTATGTAGCCTGCTGTAAAACTAGGCAAATATCTAGATGAGTTGATGTACCCCCGGAAGACCTCTGTGTTCCACCAGGGATACACGTAACCCTGGTTGAGAACCACTGCTGTAGTTACCTTTGGAGGATGGGGGAAGGTTTCTTTAGGGTTTCGTCTCCCTCCCACGCCCTTGGTCAACGTGCATATGGGGCTGTTTGGAGGATTAGTGAGGGTGGAAGGGCTTCAGTATTTTCAGTATGCTGACAACAACCAGCTGTATTTCTTAATCTCTTTTGATCCTGGCAATGCTGTTGAATACCTTCTGCAGTGTTAGGTATGCATGGGTAAGGGCTAGCTGGCTGAAGCTCAGTCTACAGAAGACTGAAGCGTTGTTAATAGGTTGTGGGGAAGCATCCAGGAGCTGTGGTGAAGATATCTCCCACTTTCATTGAGGGTGTGAGACCACCCTTTTTCACTAGTGTTTGCACGCTGACCATATCCCACCAGTTGGAAGGAAGTCTTTTTTAATCTTTGTTTGGAAATTGTGATAGCTTCTTTTGGGATGCAGCTCTTGCTACTATAGACTACTGCAATGCACTCTATATGAGGCTACATCATGAACCAGCTTGGAAGATAAAGAGGGTCCAAAACACAGAGGTTCACTTCCTTAACATTATAACTTGCCTGGAGCACATGATAGGAATGCACTGAGATATGCACCACATGGAGTTTAAGGTCATGGGTTCGACCTATAAAGCTCTATGCGGCTTGGAACATGTCTATCTGAGAGATGGTCTCTATATCCATGTCATACTGCAGAACTGTGATCAGCATCATCACTTAAATTGGATCCTCTCAGACAATGTCTAGACTTAAAATGCTGCAGCTGCACCGCTTCAGTGTAAACACTTGCTTCAGTGACGGGAGGGGTTCTCGCATTGCTGTAGGTAGTCCCCCACCCCGAGAGGCGGCAGCTAGGTCAATAGCCGAATTCTTCTGTCGACCTAGCGCTGTCTACACCACGACTTAGGTTGGCTTAACTACATCTCTCAGGGGGGTGGATTTTTCACACACATAGCTATGCAGATGTAAGTTTTCAGTGTAGACCAGCCCATAGTGGGGGGGGGGGGAAGGTGCTGCAAGCAGGGTGTGTTCCATGATGGACCATTAGCTTGGAAATTCACTCCTCACTTTAATCAGAAATGACATAAATCTGTTGACCTTCAGGGCATGTTGCAAAGGCCATCTCTTTACCCCTTACTCTTTGTGGAGGGGAGCAACAAGGACTAGCACTTGTCGTCAGGATGCGGGACTTGCATAATTTGATTGTTATCTGTGGTTGGCTCTATCCTAATTTGGGGGGGAAGCTGCTGGGTTTTTTGTCTCATTATATTTTTTAAATTATGTAAGAAGTGCCTGGAACCCTGACCTTTCTTTTATGTTTATTGTGAATCTAAATAAATAATTACACAGCACCTCTCCAACGGGACATGCCCAAATTAACATAAGCAAAGCTCCCCCGTTCTCCTCTCTGCACCTATCTAATAATACATCCAAGGTCTGGCCATGCACAGCCATATCTCCCTGTTGGATTTGTCTCTCTCTTCTCCTGAAGTGTACCGTTGTGCCTGTATGTAAGCCCCTTGGGCTGAGCTTTTTCACTTTACAGTACTATGTAGAACCTGGATATTTTGATCCCTTTTCATTATTTTCCACTAGCATATTACTAAGCTACTATATTTTATTTATGTCTGTGGGCTTTTGCTGGGTGGTGTCACAAACTAACCTGTATTTTAACAGAGTGAAGTATTTGGGGCAGCTCAGGAAAAGAAATAAGCAGAGCCAGGGAGCGCCACAGTGCAATGCTCACAGTTTCAGCATATTCCCACTCTATAGTGTCATCAATTTAGGCTGAAGTTGAGCATTGACATTACTAACATTTGGCTTGTGTGTAATGGGGAAGGCAGTCTATTCTTTGGTGGTAAGCAAGGTTGCCCCTCTGGGAAATATAATGTGGAGCCAGGAACAGTATTAAAGCTAGAGGTACTGATTTCTACATTGATTATTCAAGAGCATAGACAGTACTGTGCTAACAAAAGTAGAAAAAGGGAAGCCATTGCAGTTTTTCCCAGTAGCGCATTTTTGTGCTAATGCCTTTAGTGAAATGCTATCCTTAAAAAAAACCCAAATAGATGGAAGAAACAGACAAGGGGAAAAGAAAAAGAGAGAGAGAGAGAGAGAGACAAATAAGGATTGTAGAAATGTACAGGAATGGTGGAATTAAGAACAACATTCTGCTTTTTTTCAATGTAAGCATTGAAAATACTGTGAAAATTAGCATTCCATGACTGTGTCTTCATAGTCCCATTTACTATCCTTGACAACACCTTCCACAACACTAAGGGCTCTGAGTTCATGGGATATAGTAGCACTAGATCTTTCAAACCTGAGCTGGCTAATGAACAACTCTGTAAAAGTTTTGTGGTGTTTGTATTGGCAAAGAATTATAGGGCTACCTTTCCAAAGCTTAGCAGTAGCTCATTCATTGTCCACTGATGCAGGGAAAGGGAGGCAGAGAATCTAAGTAGTACTTTAAAACTTTTTTTGGAGGGCAAGGAGGGGGAGAGTGGCTGTTTCAAATGAACAGCCCCACTTTATAATATGGAATGATAAAGGAAAATGATTTAAAAGCCACTTGATCAGTATTGTCTCCATTTAAAAAGAATCTAAACTGATTTATTGTTCCTCAAATGGCTGAAACACTACTTTGCTTAATGTCATTAAAAACCTAAGATTGGCACCCGGCCTTAATAAAAGTATGGAGAACATTGTAGTAACCTAACTGGAGAGGGAAAATGAAGCTGTCATTTTTCAATATAATTAAACTTGGTTTCAAAAATCCAAAAGGTCTGTAATATGAATTACACTAATTACTTTGTGTGGTTTAAACATTGATTTCAATGTTAAATTTAATGGACTTAATGGATGTTGCTTTTCCCATCAGACTGGTGGCCGGTGTTTGTCTTGTTTCTTGACCATTTATAGATTTCTGCTGACCCTTTAAACATATTACAATCAGCAGCCTGCTCATTTTGTGCATGAGACTATTACTATTTTACATGGATAATCCTGATTTCCATAAAACACGTCTCAGTGTTATTTCTGGAAGACAAAAGCATACATGGGCCAGAAAAAAAAAGCATTGGACTAGATTTTCAAAATGTGCAGGCAATTAATGTTGCCTGGGCAGTATGTGAAATCCAGACAAACGTTATGGAACTAGCAAAACGTGTGTTAAACTTCATAGGCCAATCACACTGTTTACTGCATGCCCTCCGCTTTCCTGCATTTGTATATTAGCATTGCACATGTAAATTATAAAATCTTTAGGGCAGGGATTCGAAGCCTAATTCTGATCTTTCTTCCTTTGCTGTAAATCAAAAGCCAATGGAGTTACACTCACATAAAACATGTTGGAGATGGGAATCAGGCTCCTGGATTTCTTGCCTGTCTACAACACACTAAGTTCAGTACTGGTGTTGTACAAATAAGAAATAACGCGATAAAATAATATATCTTGGGCTCACTGTTGATGTTAGTGACAAAACTCCCATTGATTTCAATGAGACGGATCAGACACCATGTGTGAGGTCCAGAAAAATGCTCATTTCTGTATTTGACTTTGAATCCATGAGATATTACCTTCTGATTCTAATAGCTTGACTTATCATACAATCAATAAATCAATAGGAGTTTTATCCTGGCTGGACAAGATTGGTCTCACTGCTACAAAAAAAAGCTCTCTGGAGCAGGAATTATATCTTTACGCAACATCTAGCACCATGGGACCCTAATCCCGATGTTCCTAATGAAATCAGTGGGAGCTGGTGGGTGCTTAGCACTTTTGAAAATCAGGCCACATATATAGGTGCCTCAATATGAACTCCAATGCTGTAAAACTTGTTCTATGACTATGCCACTATTGGTGGAGGTGCTGTAGGCTAAGGTTAAAACAACAGTTTAAAGACTGTTTTCCCACCAAACTGTTTTTACCTTTGTTGTCCAATGACAAGGGACCACTGATACCATGGAAAATCAATACCTTGAGATATTTGTGCTGTCTCTTTTTCTGCAGCAGGAATGCTAGATGCTGGACAGAAGGATAATTGCTAGGGATGGAGGAGGAGCCTGCAAATATTTATTAATTCAGTCTATCAGGGAATCTGCAATTCTCCTGAAGTCAAATGGGAAAGGGGCTCACTGTGACTGCAGGGCTGTCAGGGATGGCTCCAAGAGTAATTCTGGTAAATTACATTACTATAGCAATGGAGGACATGTCACAGTGGTGGTAGTAAGTTGGAGTTGTCATTTAGCAAAATGGTTTACCTCTTCATCTGGGTTTCTGATATGTTCCTGGGAACACTTATGCTGCAGTATATGTCACTGGCTGCTGCTAAAACTGTTACTGGTATGACCTTTAAAAGAATAATGTTACGACAGAAGAGTCTGCCAGCACCCAAATTGACTCTTTCTGTCCAGGGCCTAAAACAGCTGTGAACACATTAAAAAATATATCATCCATACACTGATTGGATGATTTAACAGAAAAAGTCAAACACACAGTGCTGGAACGGTCTTTTAAATAGGAAGAGCCAAATCACCAGCTGATGTAAATCAGCACAACTCCATTGATTTCAGAGGAGCTATACTGATTTCCACCAGTGGAGCATCCAGAGGTGAAAGTAAGCCGGTCCGGTCCGGTATGGTGTACCGGCAAGAGCCGTGCCGGACTGGACCGGCTTCTCCAGCGGTGATTTAAAGGTCCCGGAGCTCTGGCCCCTGCGGGGAGCCCCGGGCCCTTTAAAGTGCCGCCCGAGCCCCGCTGCCGGAGCTCTGGCAGTGCTTTAAAAGGCCCGGGGCTCCTCGCAGTGGCCAGAGCCTCTGGCACTTTAAATCGCTGCCGGAGCCCGGCCGCTGCTACCCCAGTGGTGGCAGGGCTCCAGAGAAGATTTAAAGGGCCCGGGGCTACCCGCAGTGGCAGGAGCACCGGGCCCTTTAAATCCCCGCCCGAGCCCAGCTGCTGGAGCCCTGGGAGCCGGGCTTCGGCGGGGATTTAAAGGGCCCACAGCTCCCCGCAGCGGCCGGAGCCCCAGGCCCTTTAATTTGCCCCTGAGCCCTGGGGCTCCCAGCCGCCTCTGCAGCTGGAAGCTCCGGGGTGATTTAAAGGCCCTGGGGCTCCCAGCCACAGCCGGAGCCCCAGGGCCTTTAAATCTTGAAAGGCCCCACCTCTTCCTGATGAGGCCACGCCTCTTCCGGTTGAGGCCACGCCCACTCAGGACTCCGGCGTACCGGTAAGTCCTTTAAGTTACTTTCACCCCTGGGAGCATCAGCCCCTAAGAAGTATGTTTTCCTCAGTGTATGGAAGTTCAAACGGCACAGGATTTGTAAGTGCCACTGTGCTTCTCAAAGAAGAGTACAAAAGATTTGGAAAGGAGAGGCTATTCTTTCAGTTTGGAAATGTCAGTCAAATTGGAGACTAGGGAAGTGGTGTGGATTGCTGCATTAGGGTCCTATTCATGGGGGGAAATATCCTTATAGCGGTGGAATTTGGTCAGTCAGCAGACCTAGTGGTCTGGGCCTCTAACCTCAGTCTTGCTTTCAGTTCAGTATGTCCCAGACCCTCTGGATAAGGTTCCTTTTGGCCTAGCTTTTTTGCCATACCCCTTCCTCCTTCCCTTCTTGGAACTAGGAGTTGTGGCTCTGGGGAAGGGTAGGGGGACCCAAGCCCTCCTGTTCCGCTGGGTCCTGACCCAGAGTCCTGAGAGTACAGTGACATGGAATGGCCTGGATTCATCCAGCCCCCTGCTCGCTTTCATTTGGGGAACTTCCTACCACACCCAGTGTCTCAGTTTGGAGTGTGGCCATAGTTGTGTTAAAGTGCCTGCTTCAAACCCTTACAGTCTAGGGCCTATGTCTATGACCCTCTGGTGCTCTAGCCCCTGCTTCTACCTCCCTCAGGGCGGGGGCAAGACCCCCTTGGTAGCAGTTTCTTCTCCTGCTGCTGCAGAGCAGTGGTCATCCAGGAAATAGCTCCTCTCTTTTCTCTCCCCTGGGGCTTTTGGAGCTACCTTTATACTGTGGTTTTCCCCAGGAGCATGCTCAGCAGTGCCTGATGGGCAGAGCCATCTGGTCCTAGTACTGCTCCAGCCCTTCCTCTATCTTGGCCTTAGTGTGGGATCTGGCACCCCATCACAATCCCATGGATAGTTTCCAGTAGGGTTTCTCTGTTGTGTTTTTTTAAACCACTGTATGATCTGTCCCTGGCTGATACCTAACAGACGGATGTGAACACATGCTGCAAGGGCCAACGTGAATGCAGAGTTTATTTGCATAGAGAGTTCTGGTGGAGATGGACTTGCATGTAAGGGTCTTATGTAAATTCTGCATTTTGAAAATTATGTAAATACTTAAAGTTCATATCCACCCACACCTTTCTAGGGGAGGTAACTATGAACTTTCATGACTGTACTATAGTACAAAGGATTAAGCTGTGAAGGTGACAGGTATTCATAAATATGTATCCTTGGAAAAGGGAACATTTTAATGAGAATGGTTAGGCAATGAAAGAAGTTGGGAACTCACCATCACTAGCTATATTCAAAACCAGACTAGATGCCCAAATAGTAACATCAATTATGCCACAATACTGGGTGGAGTGGGAAGGCTAGACTAGATAACCCACTAGTCTATTCTTCCCTTTAGTCTCTCTCGCGCGCGCCTTTCCTTCTCTCAGCCATCGTAGTCCATTCTGGTGATATGTCTATTTGCACATTTTCCAGGATCCAGCCACCTGTCCAGGGACTGAAGTACTGCTGCTGCAGGTAAACAAGTCAGCATGTCCAGAGAATGCCTGGATGACTGAAACACCAAATGGAGCCAGGCCTGAAGGTGGCAAAGATTAAGTTTGGCATGCAAAATTCTGTACTTTCACAAGGCCATGTGGCCCAGAAGTTGTAGACAGGAATGCACTGTTGTGGTTGGGTTGGACTTCAGGCTTTCAGACAGAGCAACTATGGACTGAAACCTATCTATCGGAAGGTAGGCTGTCACTGTTGAGGCATCGAGGTCTTCTCCTATTAATGTTATTTGCTGCATCAGCTGTAACTTTGATTTGTCTAAACTCACGCTCGGGTCCACACGAGAACAGTTGATTATGATGATTCTGTTCTGGACTTGGACATCTGAGGCTCTGCTCACTAGCCAATCATCCAGGTAAGGAAAAAATTGGATGCCTAGGCAGTGCAAGTGGGCCACCACCACCACCACCACCACTCATTTTGTGCAGACACACAGAGCTGACAACAGGCAAAAGGGATGTTGGTAGTGGGTGTCTCCTGTTCTAAAGTGTAGGTACTTCTGGTGGCCTGGATGTATTCCCACATGGAAGTATGCGTCTTGCAATTGAGGGCAGCAATCTCCACTCTCCAGGGAAGCGATAGCGAAAGTTAGGATAACCATCTTGAACTTGATTTTCTTGATGAAGCAGTTCAATCTCCTGAGGTCTAAAATGGGACAAAGGCCACCAGATTTCTTGGGAATTAGAAAATAATGGCAATAGAATCCTTTCCCTCTGTGATGGCAAGGAACCTCCTCTATTGCTCCCAATTCCAGAAGGGATCATTCTTCTTGAAGCAATATGGCCTCATGAGATGGGTCCATGACAAGAGATAGGGATGGTGGCTTGAGGAAAGGGCAGCAGGTGAACTGGATAACATAGTTACAGAGCTGAGCACCTATTTGTCTGCTGTTATGTCCTTCCAAGAGCTGTAAAAGAATGGTAAGTATGTGGCATAGGTGTTGAGATTGGTATGCTGTTCTTGAGCAAGCAGTCAAAATGACTGCTTAGAAGCTGTCAATGTCTGGTAAGAAGGGCCTGATGCAGAGGAAGCTGTCTGGCGACATCAAGAAGGCCTGGATCATCTCTTAGCAAAGTCCTGGAATTTCTGTTGGAGATATGATCTGTAGTAAGGCTGAAGTCTAAACTGTTTCCTCTTTGTGCTTGGGGTATAAACCCCTAGTGATAGCAAAGTTGCCTGGAAGTTTTTCAAAGTATGCATAGCATCAGCAGTCCTCTGAGAGAACAGCTCAGACCCCTCAAACAGCAATTCCTCAATTGTATTTTGCTGCTCCTCCAGAATTCCAGACATCTGGAGCCAAGAGAAACGTCCCAATAGCTGCCTGGATTGATGTTTTTGCTGTGAGGTGCCCGAGGAAAACAAGAGCCATAAACTGTTCCCTATACTTGTATGGCAGATTCTCTGCAAACTTGGCTCTTGCTGAAAAATGGACAAGAGAGCATTTGAAGAGTGGCTGTGGAGTAAACTTTCCTGCCATGTATATCTAGTCTCTTGAGCCCCTTGTCTTTAGGAGTAGCTTTGGAATGAGACTGGTGGGAGCATGCACTGACAGTCTTGAGCACCAATGAGTTGGGAACCTGGAGAGTGAAAAAATGATCCAAGTCTTTCAGAGGGACTTGATGTCTGTCAGCTCGTGGCTATAGGTGGTACAGGGTCCTGGGTCTGCCGGAGGGTTTTTGCCAGTTCTGGCAGGGCTTCATTAATGGGAAGGATAACCCATCCTGGAGCAGGAGGTTGTAAAATATTGAGGGGACAGTGCAGATTTTTGTGAATGAGCTCCATCTGTACTCCTATAGAAGTGGCCACTGGCCTCATTAAGTTCTGGGAAAAGCTAACTCCTCTGGAGATGGAGAAGTGGACTGTGGGGTGACAGCCTCATCTGGAGATAATGAAGACATATGTGCTGGGACATCCAGAGGTTCCTCCATTATCTCACCCTTGTCAGTAGGGTCCAAAACAGTGGGAGGAGGGATGGTGGAAGGAACCTGCTCAGAGGTTTCTTGGACTAGAGAAAGGGACATCCTTCTAGTAAGAGAATCTGATTGGGGTCTTGGAACAGGACATGACCAGTATGGCCTAAGGGAGGGGGGACTCCACAGTTGAAGTTATTCATGGTAGAGAGCACCACATAAGGGCCTCATTCTAGGAAGACCATTCTTAGAACCTGTGTCCATGTCATGATGTCTGGAAGGTGATCTGAAAAATTGGGATGGTTATATGCGCCTCTCAGGTTCAGCATGTGAGGAGAAAATAGAGGATTCCTCAGGAAATGGAGGGGCTGTCCCTCTTGGAGGTCACAGTGGTCTTGATATCGCAGACACCCAATAGATAATATGGGACGAGATGGTCAGAATGCCAATGAGGTAATCGGTGCTGGTGTGAGAGAATGGAGTATTGAAGTCGATTGCATTGATGACCCCAGGAGTGCTGACTGTGCTGGCAGAGCTGACTGTATCGGCAGTGTCAGTGGTGCTGACCACACTAGTAATATTGATTGCATCGACGGTGCGCATGAGCACAGATTGTACTGACCGAGCTGGTGGCACAAATGGTGCTGGAAGTGCTGACAGTGGTGAGAGTGCTGGGGCCTATCACCCCTGTAGGACCAAAGGGACCTTAGATGTCATTGCCAGACCCAAGTGCTGCAATAATGGAGAGTCTGGTAAAGGAAACACAGATGATCCCTCACAGACAGGAGTAGAAGGCACCAAGAGAGGTAGGTGCTCTATCATCAGCGCTTGCGATCAGGTGGGATGCATCACCTCTTTTATCAAGTGAACTTATAGGCGGAAGTCCCTCTATCTAATGGGGAAGGAGCTACAAACTGGACATTTGTCCCTCACATGTTCTTCATCTAGGTAGATTAAGCAGCTTTTGTGCTTGTTTGTGACCAGGCTAATGGCTGGTCATGAAAATGGCCCTTCACGTGGCAAACTGCTTGAAACCTGTGGATTTTTTCATAATATCTTTTACTGGACCAACTTCTGTTTGTGAAAGAGACACGCTTTCAAGCTAGGCAGAGCTCTCCTTCAGGTTTGTAAAGCATTTTGGGGATACAGGTCTTATGAAAGACAAATTACAAAAATAAGGCCATGATTCAGGAAGCTACTTATGCATGTACTAAATTCCACCCCTACTCTGGGCAACACATAATATGTGGAATCGATGAGATTTGAGCACATGGTTCAGTGCTGTCCTGAATAGGGATGCTTTCCTGACCTGGGGCTAACGTTGTACTGCACTGGAAGCCATTGGGGCAGCAGTGGCAACAGAATGGATTGTATGAAATGCAGCTTAGCCGGGACACCTGTTTCTCTAAATGAGAGCCCCCAAAAGACGAATAATAATTAAGAATACAATTTTGTTCAGTAAAAATTGAAAATAAATAAATAAATAAAACCCTGGGCCCCTTTGAATGAATTAGCCCATAGAGTCAGAAATGCCAAAAAACCCACAAACCACAAGACAGCCATGATCCAAACTTATCTGAGCTTTGACATCCCTTCCATTAGGTAATTTTCTAGTAATGTTGATTTAGCAGTTCCAATTTCATTCAAAGGAGTCTAAACAATGTTAGAAGTTAGTCTTCATTTCAGGTTTGCTTTGCAATTCACTGTAGATCTTTCTACTCTAAGTCTGGTCCCAAATAACCAGTTATATATTTCTTATTAAAAATGTACAATGTTTCAGAAAATTGAAATAGTTTCCAAAATTGTCCCCCACTAGTAATTCTGCATTTGATTGTCAAAAATGTTAATCTTTTCTCAGGCCTGAAATTATGAGCCAGCTTTCTTGGTCAAAGGCCATAATAATTTGAGGTCTTATTTTATAAACTCATTTCTGCAGAGTGATATCCTGATAGGAGCAAGAATAATAAATCACAAACATGTCCCCCAAGATTGCATTGTAAATGTCAAACTAGACAGGAAATTGTAATTAAAGAAAGGAAATTGCTACAAAGAAGCACTTGATTTTAAAATGAGCTAAGCACAGAATTTTCTAAGCATTTAATTATAGACCAATTTCAACTGACTGCTTTGCTTTTGCAGTCATATTTCTTATTATAACTCTTCTACATAATAACCAAATCTCTCTGCTTACACTGGTCAGAAGTATTACTACATAACACTGCATAAGCAGAACGATTACATGTTTTAGTATGATGGATAGAAATATCCAAATTTTACATCAGTGATTATCTAATTTTAAACCAGTGATTGAGCATATACCTGCTCTGAACACTCTCTGCACCTTTTCTAAACTGGCTCTTAAACAAGTGCAAAGTGGTACTTATTGGTGCACCATTTCTGAAACATTTGATCTGATCACCAACACCTGGCTAAGTTAATAATTCTGTGCCAGTCAGCTATGAAAATTCAGGACCGTATCCTCAGACACCCGAGGGGGTCCCTTTGCACCACTCTGGTGGGATAAATGGGACAGAGTGCTTCCTTCTGAGGACCACTGAACCTCCCTGTGATGTAGGGGGAATCCCTGGGTGGTATACAGCTGGCTCTGTGCCACTCACTCTCCCCCTGAGGCATAACAGGTGGAGAGGGAAAGAGTTAGAGAATGGTGTGCTCTGGTAATCCTCAACCAGCAGAGTAATCACATAGGAGGTTGCTCTAGGTAGAGTAATTTCAAATAGTCCCTACACTCCTAAGACCTACTATGAGCCCTTTTGCCCTTAGCCATCTCCAGAATCAAGAGATATTAAGGGCGGCTTAGAACCACCTTCCTCCCCACTCCACAGGTCCTGCTCTGAGCACAGCTCAGCCAGACCCAAGTATCAGGCTTTCAAATTGCCCTAACAGCTTTTTAAAATGCCTTACCTGTAGTGAGGTGATGGAGATGTTTGCGACTGGACTAACATGGGAAGGAAAACTCCTAAAGAGATTTTTTTACCTAACCTAAAAAGTTCACTCGGCGTAAAATAATACCCTGTATGTTCTTGATATATCAAGAAACAGATACAGAAACACTTTTCTACATCAATACTGAAGCTACAGCTAATCAAGTTGTACCAGGTATTCATCAGGTTATAGCAAAATTCACTGGATTCGTCACAGTGCATATCTCCAACCAACAGAGAACAAATCAAGATGCAGATATAATCCTTTGCACCCATGATGTGACTACAACTGAAACATGCTGCTGTAGGCACTGCATGGAAAGGGACAAAGTCTAGTCGATTGGCGGGTACTTTCCAACCAAGATATTGATCTGTTGCCTTGCAAATCAATATATCAATTTTAAATTCAACCACTCAAACATTTGGATGAGATAAATTAATAGAAGTATCCAGATCTTTCACTCATGCTTACATCAGCAGCAGGAAGGAAGAGTTGATACAGTACTGCTAATTAAGCTATTTGGGTATAACTTGTGGGAAGAAGAGAAGAACTATGGAGAGTGTTAGAGAAGAATGGAGTGGAAGATCATATAGAAAGTAGAATATTGTTATTTAAAGGGGAGTGGGCTGAGAGGCAGTGAATGGTAATAAGAAAGGGGTGGCAAAGGGGAGCTGTGAACAGTGGCAGAAAACCTGAATTAGTCAGGTGTGAAGAGACAGATGCTAGAAGAAGGGAAACATATAAGTGGGGCTTGAGAAAGGTGAAGGAGAATGAGTAAGGTGCAATTCGAGATGATCCTACTGATAGGAATATTGAGGAGAAGAGCAAAGAAGCTGAGTAAAAAGTAGGGTTTTTGAGAGAGAAATTTCACAGATGAGGGACAAGGAAGTGGAAGGGAAAAGGCACATAGCAGTAGTGAGCCTGAGGTCAACAGAAGGTGCCTGGGAGAGAACAGGAGAATAGGCCTAACTCCGAGGGTAACACTGGAATAAATTGCCTAGGGAGGTTGTGGCATTTCCGTCACTGGAGGTTTTTAAGAACAGGTCAGACAAACATCTGTCAGGAATGGTCTAGTTATTACGTAGTCCTGCCTTGAGTGCAGGGGACTGGATTAGATGACCTCTCGAGGTCCCTTCCAGTCCTACACTTCTATGATTCTATGTCTAACTACAGCCCCATCCAGCATGGCTGAGGAGCTCCGGATAAGACTGCATGATCAAGAAGGGTAGTGGCTCAAGCTGAACTAAGATAAAGAAGAATGGAGATGGGATCACTGAATAAGTATTTAGCGCATGACAGTCATCATGTCTAATACAGCAAACACTTTTTCAATGCTCCGAAAAGAGTTTTTTTCAGGTTTTTCTTTAAACAATTTTCTTGTCACCTCCCTGTCTCTTTCCTTCATGGTTGTGTCTTCACTGCAGAGTTCACTTGACTTACCTACACTTGAGTTGGCTGGCTGGAGTGGGTCTTTTACTCAGTGGTCTAAAGCCAGTCATTCTGCATGGTATTCTGATCCCTGTGTAGCTCGAGTGATATTTCGCAGTGTTCCTCCTGCCTCTCACTTGAGAGACATTAACTCAAGTTGAAAGCATTATCCCACATGAGTTAAGGGGATCTGTGTGTGAACAGGACTCGAGTCAACTTTGCAGAAAGGACAAGGCCCATGTCTTTCAAAGGCTCTTTCCAACACCTTTGTTTTATCATCTTTTATTGTTTCATTTTTTGTACCTTTCTTTCCCTCCTGCCCTCTACAAGTTGCTCATTTGCTGCTGGGTCACAATATGTAAGCCAACAAATCCTGTTATAATTCCTCCAGTGGTAATTGTTGCCAATGCTTTATTCAAGCAATTACTTGAATGCACCAGTTTACTCATGTCCTCTACTATTGGTTAAAAAGTAGACCAAGTTTCTGTAAACGTAAAGTAGAGTCAGGCTGTTTGTGTGGCTTTTAGAGAGGCAGGTTGGCCTTGTGGTCAAGTCACTGGCTAAGAAGCAAGGCAATCCAAGTTATGTTCCTGGCTTTGCAACAGACTTCCCCTATGATCTTGGGCAAGCCATTTAATCTCTGAGCTGCCTCAGTTACTAATCTGTAAAATGGGGATAATAATCCTTCTTGTCTCTTTAAATTGTAAGTTCTTAGGGAAGGGAATGTCTGTGTTTTTAAAGGGCCTAGCACAATAGGGCCTCTAGGTTTGACTGTAATTCAAATACATAATAGGTTCAAAACTATTTACTAGAATTCCATTTGAGTTTTCCCTAGCATTTATTAAGTTGTGTTATGCTGTTATTTATGTTGTTTGTAATATTCTGTGAGACTGTCAACTGTTAATATTAGAGAGACAGGGTGGGTGAGGTAATATCTTTTATCTTGGCCAACTTCTGTAGGTGAGAGAGACAAGCTTTCAAGCTTACACAGAGCTCTTCTTCAGGTTGTTAATATTTTGAGTTACACCTTGATAGTAATTAAAATCTTGAGAATGAGACCTCTAGTGTTGACTGCATTGCATTGCAAAAGGAATTCAACTAGCTGTTACCTCAGTGCTGCTTGTCGCTGAGACTCAGGTTACTAGAGAAGTTTATTTGGATCATCATATCACTTGAAATATAAAAACAGCTTTGAGGACTTTGCAGTCTTCTGCAGTTGCTGCTCTATGTATGTGTGCTCACAAGGGAAGGATCCTAAATTGGCTGGAAGACATCACAAACAAGCATAGGGAAACATTAGTACCAGCAGGTTGTTGTGAATAAGCAGAATCAAGTCAGCCACAGTAACATGTAGAGTATAAAAAAGCAACAGTGTGTATTTAAAACCAATGTGACAGTAATGTAGAGGAAAGGGGAGCACACTGCTTACTGTTACCACCATCTGTCTCTCTATGGTAATCCCCATCATTACAGCTGGTCCAAACGCAGAATTTCTGTTCCACGAGAAATTCTGACATTTTAAAATTATCTTTTGTCCCAAATTGAATCAAAATTTTCTACAAAATCTGCAAAAAATTTAATTTTGAAAATACCAAAATTACCTTAGTGAAGCACTTTGATTAGACAAGGCCGAAAAGCTTCATTTCAATTTTGTTTCAATTTTATGTTATATGAAAGCACTTCAACTTTATCAAAATGAAACATTTTAATTATTTTTCATTACAATTTTGATAAAGTAGATATCATGAAACGTTCAGATTTCATTAAATCTGCCTTTTTTAAATAGACAACTGTTCCGTCAGAAACTTTTCAACCAGCTCTACCCCTCATAATGGGATTTGCCTCCCACATATTTAAAACTAGAAATAATTGTCTCTCACACTTTCTTCCCAGCTTGTAGTAAGCTTGGTTAGTTATCAGGGTCTTTGTATGTGTGATAGCTACCATCATGGTTGACACCAGGCATCTCTACAGCTAAAATTATTAGCTCAAGCTGTAGAGAATCAAGAGCCAAGCTCTCAAGTCAAGAACTGTAATAGACTCATATATTCTGTGGACTGGACGCAGAGCGTGATGAGTCATGCGGTGACCAGTGAGCGACACAGGTGTAGGATTTATTGTGTGAAAGTTGAAGAAGTTAGTTTTGTATTTAGTTCTGAGAATAGCAAGATTCATGGCCATTTTTATCTCTACAGGAGTGGGTTCCAGCATCAAGGTCGGGCTAGAATATGTATTCTATCTCCCGTATTCACGAGCCTTCCCTCTGGAGGATGGTTTGTTCTGGTGGAATGTAGCCACGGTTACAGAGGGAGAGGTGACCTCTCAGGCAGATTCACTGGGGAGCCACCATGCGGAGAGTAGAGCACCAAGATGGTGTGTTCAAGGGAACCCGTGTTGCTAAGCAGATGGCCTGCTACACTCCATACAAGTAGGAGCTTTGTCAGAATGTAGCTTCATTCTGCATTGTGACAGAGTGCTGAGGCCTGACAGGTGGGTCCGCACTCTGACCACTGTACCCTCAATTAGTTTCCCCAATGACGGCTGATTGAGCAATTAGCTAATCAGAAGGAGAGGCTCGGGGAGGTAAGGAATTAATTAGCCCTCAGCTGGCTAACCTGATAAAAACCAGGAAGAAAGCATTACAGAAGGGTTGGGGTGGCCACGGGTGTGGCCACCACTGCCACCCAGCCTGAAAGAGTTCCCAAGACAGAGAGATCTCTTTTCCTCCTAGGGCCCTGGTAAAGAGGGACTGAAAGATGTAGGGACTAAAACCTGTGATGCTGCACTGTACTGGTATTGGTGGAAGGGTTTGGAATAAAATTGCCCTGTTACATCCATTATGAGTTACAATGAAGTGGCTCAATCTTTCCAGACGACTATATCCCTTTCAGAAGTCCAATTTGTCTTGTGTACCCTCCCACCCCCCACAGATTCACCTCACTTAAAAACTACTTGTTTACAAAATCAGACCTCAAAACAAAAAAAAGTGTCACAGCACACTATTACTGAAAAATTGCTTACTCTCTCATTTTTACCATATAATTACAAATAAATCAATTGGAATACCAATATTGTACTTGCATTTCAGGGTATAATATATAGAGCAGTATAAACAAGTCATTGTCTGTATGAAATTTTAGTTTGTACTGACTTCACTAGTGCTTTTTATGTAGCCTGTTGCAAAACTAGGCAAATATCTAGATGAGCTGATGTACCTCCTGGAAGACCTCTGTGTACCCCCAGGGGTATATGTAGCCCTGGTTGAGAACCACTGAGTTACAACCATCAGGTATAGAGGTCACAAATGCATGGATCACCATGGCCAGGTCTGTATATGATGAGAGAGCATCATCTTCAGGCCAGTCACAAATGGCAATAGGTTTTGGGGAGGGGACTGTTTTGTTTGTTTGGGGTTTTTTTCATTTGTTTTTGCTACCATGGCTATTTGAACATGCAATGGTAATGAAGTGTCCAAATGGATCACCAGGTTGCAGGCCAAATTAACAATGTGAGGACAGTTGTGGGCACTGAGATAGAGGAAGCCAATTCTACAAAGTGCTTCTCTTTTCCTACAAACATCAGCTCTACCTTGACTAGGTTCAGCTTTTGCATGTTACTGAGAATCCAAGTGGGGAGCTTAATTAGACATGAAAAAAACCTGGGAAATGGTGGTATTGATGTTTGCCATAAACAGATATAAAGCAGGGTGTTGTTCACATGCCCGTGGCATTTTAAAACTGAATAGAGATGAGATATGCAAACAAATAACAAAACATAACATTTTTCACTCAGAAATATCTAATTACAGAGCTCAAACTGATGGGTAATAAAAGTTATTTTAAGTTGTTTACATGCAGATTGCACTTTGGTTGCCGCAATTGCTGTCTGCAGCATAGTCTCCATTAGACTGCACATAATAATGCACCCTGGATCCATCCCACCTTGTGGTATGATATTGCTCAATTCTAAACCACCCAGTTGTAAGTCTTACATCGAGATTTGGGCTTGATTTCAGCCACAATGAACTTGGCTAATTACAAACCGGTTTCACAGTACTAACCTCCCCAGAATACAAGGCGGCTGAGCAAGAGGAGGAAGGGAAGCAGAAGAGAATTATTTGGGTAAGAAAGAAGCCCATGTCTTACTGCAGCTGCTTTCTGCAAGGAGTGAAGGGGAGCCAAGT
Organism: Emys orbicularis; assembly: GCF_028017835.1. Lineage (NCBI taxonomy): Eukaryota > Metazoa > Chordata > Testudines > Emydidae > Emys > Emys orbicularis. The sequence continues at coordinate 103,408,287 of NC_088686.1, read as the reverse complement.
TCATTTTGCAACACCTGTTCCAGACAGATAGAGAAGACAAGGCCTATCCAAAGCTCCCCACACAGCTGCCAGCACCCCGTTGCAATCAGAGGGGACAAAGAGAGGCCTTGCTGGCATGACAACCCTTCCCGCCCCTGCTCACACGCAGGTTATCAACAGGATGTGAACCCAGGACTTTCAGCACCAAAGCACAGACCTCTGTCACTTCATCGGAAGGAGTAAAGATTAGCTGGCAGCAGAAGCCTTATCCTCTGTGTTCTAGTCAATGGGAGGGTGTCACTGTATAAACATGTTACATCATTACTCCTGAGCTGAAGAGGCAGCATCTTACCAGGCAAGCGCCATCGTGTAAGTGGAGTATTTTGTGATTGTAAACAAACATTTCACCATAAGAGTGGGCCACCATATTCATGTCAATACATTTAAGAAGAGGCATGTCCTGCACTATGCTGGGGTCCTGTCAGCACTAGCTGAAATGCATGCAGCTCATGTACGAAGTCATGATATTGGTTTCTAGTTGTAGTTCCCTGGTGCATCACAGTGGAGTTTCCTTAGTTACAGTTGCTTTTTAAAGAAATGCACACGATGTCAGACATAAGTTTTGTGCTGAATTTTATGGTATTGAGATAAGTTTCCCAATTAATATGGGAAAATTGTAACAAGTGTAGGACTCAGTGATAGCAGTTGTGTGGCACAGCTTAGGGGAAGAAGGAAGGGGGAAAAGCAGCGTTATGATTCTCAGGGCAGCCTGGGGAGTCCTCCTTTACCTCTGTAGGGCACTCCAGTGGCACACACAGGACTGAGGGCTTGTCTTCACTACCGGGGTAAGTCAACCTAATTTATGCTACTCCAGCTATGTGAATAATGTAGCTGGAGTCGACTTACTGCGGTGTCTTCACTGCACTGCGTCAACAGGAGACGCTCTCCGGTCAACTTTCCTTACTCTTCTTGGAGAGGTGGAGTACCGGAATCGACCGGAGAGTGCTCTGCTGTCGATTCAGCGGATCTTCACTAGACTTCACCCACTGCATCAATTGCAGCAGCGTCGCTCCCTGGTAGTGAAGACAAGCCCATAGCAAGAACCAGGACCTAGAGCTGTGCAGGAACTGGAATTTCCATTCCACAGCAAATTTGCATTTCTGAAAAAAATTTCAGTCCAAGTCTGAACAAGAATTTGGAAATTTGAAATTTTCCATGGAACACAAGTTTTTGAAGCTGGGCAGACAGCAAGTCAGCCAGGCAACTGGCCAGCCCGGGGAGCACTGATGTCCGCTAGGGGATTCTGGGAAGCGTGGCAGCCTAGGAAGCCGGCAAGTTGGCCAGCCCACTAGCCTGGATTGCATAGGGAGCCCTACAGCCTAACGGGCAGGCTGTCATGGATCCCAGGGAACTAGTCAGCTCAGGGAGTACCCCTCCCCCCCACCACTCACCACTGGTTGGCAATCTTGCAGACAACAAGCCTGCCAGCCTAGTTTCCTCAGAAAAATGTGACAGAATTGACACATTGCTGCCGAATGTTTAGATTCCATTGAATCAGCATTTTCCAATGGAAGGTTGTTTGACCAGCTCTACCAGGATCTACTCTCTTAGGCCCTAAATCCTGCAAACTGCTCTACTTTCACAACTGGCCACTATTCGATTGTCAAAGTTTTAAACTTTTCTTATACCTAAAATTACAGGTCAGCTTTAAAAGTCTCAGCGAGGCTTCTTCGAAATATAGGGTTCTACCTGCCCAGAGCAGCTGGCAGGAGCAGTGCCTTCATTTTATTTGTCCCCAGTTTAATATATTAGGAACATTTATCATGCAAAAAGGGGTATCCTACTATATTTGGGAAAGAGGGGAGGCCTGCATACAGGGAACACTTGTATAGTGACCATGAGAGACATACGCATGAACAGTAATGTTGATAAATGCAAAATAATGCACACTGGAAAACATAATTGCAACTATACATACAAAATGATGGGATCTAAATTAGCTGTTACCACTTAACCCATAGAGCTTGGAGCCACTATGAATAGGTCTCTGAAAACATCTGCTCAATGTGCAGCGGAAGTCAAAAAAAGCTAAAAGAGTGCTAGGAACCATTAGGAAAGGGATAGGTAAGAAGACAGTAAATATTATGCCACTGTATAAATCCATGGTATGGCCACACCTTGAATACAGCTTGCAGTTCTGGTCACCCCATCTCAAGAAACATATATTAGAATTGGAAAAAGTACAGAGAAGGGCAACAAAAATGATTAAGGATATGGGATAGCTTCCATATGAGGACAGATTAAAAAGACTGGGACTGTTCAGCTTGGAAAAGGGACACCTAATGGGGGATGTGATAGAGGTCTATAAAATCATGAATGGTGTGGAGAAAATGAATAAGGAAGTGTTATTTATCCCTCCACATATCACAAAAACTACAGGTCACCCAATGAAATTAATAGACAACAGATTTAAAACTATAAGAAAGTACTTCTTCACACAATGCACTCTCAACCTGTGGAACTTGTTGCTGGGATGTTGTGAAGGTCCAAAGTATTAAAAAAAAGTGTTAAAAATAATTAGATAAGTTCATGGAGTATAGGTCCATCAATGGCTATTAGCCAAGATGGCCAGGGATGCAACCCCACGTTCAAGTGGTTGCTTAGACTCTGACTACTAGAGGCTGGGAGTGGACGACAGGAGATGGATCACTCGATAAGTGCCCTGTTCTGTTCATTCCCTCTGAATGGCCTGGAGTTGGCCACTATTGGAAGACAGGATACTGGGCTAGATGGACCATTGGTTTGACCGAGTATGGCCATTCTTATGCTCTAATGTTTATGTTCATTCTGTTTGTGCAATAGAAGGTTGTCATCTTTGCCACCATTGTTTATGCTCTAAGGAGAAAACAAAATGGTAGCTCCAAGTTTTTATGTGCCCCCATCATCCATATAGGCCCCATTTTTCCACGATTGGTGGAGGTACCACTGAAGTCATCTGGCACAGTCAGGCCACAGAAGTCGATCCTGATCACAAAATCTTTCAGATGGTTTAAAAAAAATCCAAATATTCACATCTAATCTACATACAAATAAAACCCACCATGTCAGCGCCAGTAGCATCCATATCACTGGACAAAATCCTGACAATTCCTACAATTAACAAACTTGGAAAGTTACAGGTAAAAGAAAAACGACTGTGGGAAGACAACCTTGAAAGGCGTGAAACAGAATTTTTTCCCACGTTTTATTTCTCTTTTTTCCCCTTCCTTCCTTCCCTACAATTGTATGCGTAATTGTTTGGTCTTCTCTGAAACTTTTACTGAAATGGATTAGGTAATCCATGCTTTGAAACAAATTGAAAATGGAAAATAATATGTAAATATATAACATGTAACTTAAAAAACATGATATGTGTGTGTATGTGGGTGCTGGAATAAAAAAGCTACTGTTACTTGCTGGTAGAACAACATATCAACAACTGTTAGAGCTGACTTGAAGGTTAAATATGAGGAAGGAATCCAATTTCTCTTGTCTATTCAGCTCAGCGGTGTGTTAGATTGCGGCTGGAGTGTGCTTATGGAGTGTGGGATATGAAGTAGGCTAATCAATCCCTGCTGCTTCATTCTCAGGTTCTTCTTCTATCAGGTCCCTGCCCTCAGGCAGCCTTCAGCTTTCCAAAAGCCAATTCCATACAAATAAAAATTGCGACCTGCAGCTAGAGGGTGAAGCTGAGTTTTCCCCTTGTGATTAATCTCTTCTTTGGTGGCTTTCAGGGGAAAAAAAAGAAAAGAAGAAAAAACATGCATGCTGCAGCCTTGCAAAAGAGTTTTCCTATTGAATGAGCCCAGTGCTCTGGAGCCAGCTTATCAAATGAAAGAATTCTTTTTTTTTTTTAGCGGTGCCTCGTGTTGACATTGAGAAAATGAGCTATCAAACACTATGATTAAACTTCAGCTGCCATAATTGTCGTCCGAACAACTGCACGGTGGAACTGAAAAGCATTTTTTTTAAACCCAGCTCTATATGGTTCACCAGTAATACTCAGTTTAAAAGGTTGTTGCTGCTAGCAAGAGAAACAAGGCTTGAAATTAACTTTTTCCAATCCATAGACAAAATTAAACATAGGTAGTTGAGTCACACAAACAACAGGTAAATCAGATGTGCTTTAAAATTTCATTTTGATTGCCAAAAGGTAGCTCTGGGGTATTAAAATATCTGAGCATTTCCTTGTTTCACTGCATTTGACTAGATGTGTCCTGCTTTTATACATCTTTAAGAGATAGGTGTGCAAGGAGGAGGAGGAGGAGGAGGCTTAAATCCTCATTTTGGAAAAAAAAAGACAGAAAGAAAAACCTAGGGATTAAAGATTTTATACAAGCAGAGGACGATCTAAAATGCAATTGCCATACTGTCTGCAATTATTACTCAGTGTCCTTGATGGCCTACGCTAATGCACTCATTCAGATAAGGCTTACATAGATGCAAAGTATTTGATATTAATTCTTGGCAACCATTTTATAAGTGTTCTCTAGAGATTGTGGTTCAGTAAAGAGGCAAAAAAAGTCCTTCAGGAAATGTGGCTAGAGGCATGATGGCTTGAAAATGCATCAGCACCTCCAATCACAGCAACCCTCTGGCCAAATGTGGTTCTTTGTGAAATGAGCTGCTGCACAATTAAATCCCTGCGTAAGATTGTTTAAGGAATGCAAACGCTACAGACAAATGAGGGCACAGAAATCAAGAACAAAATAAGGAGAGCAAATTACTGAGGATCAAGTTACCTATTTTTTAAAAATTGGAATATTCTCCCACCTCTTTCCCAACCTTGCTTTACATTAACTCATTCATTCTTGGCAAACTAAAGCTGGTGTAATATAGTCATCATTCAGGGCCATCTCCTCATACGGTGTAAATCAGTATGTTGATGAAGCTGCACCTATTGACACCAATGAGTGAATTTGGCCGGTCTCTTAACAGCAGCTTTGCTGTGAACATTATGCAGGCAATTGTAGTTACCACAAAACACCACTAGGTGTCTATGAGGAATTTTAATACTGTAGAATATTGCATTACAGTCCCATATCATAACATCTTCCCTTCAGAAGTCTATTTTTAATCTGTCTTCCCATCAAATTAATGTCCCTTTTTTAACCTTTTTTTTCTGCTTTCCACTTACTTTACCTACCCACGCAGGTGTTTTTGCTAAATCGATTATCTGATAAATTTTACATTCCATGAACATATGAATTAACAACAACATTTTCATTGTTTTTAGAGCCTGTGAGCTTCACTTCCTTTCCAAGAGAAAAGCTTATAATGTCTAGAGATTGTCTAGGCTATTCGGAGATCTAGGGTATTCTTTATGAATGGATTTCTCTATTTAAGAACAAGAGTCATTGATTGAGATATTCGATTACTAGAAGTGATTTCTAGGTACAATGAGCCAGATCCTTGCTGGGGTACGTGGCTATATAGTTGGAATGGAGAAAAAGAAATAGTAGCTGCAAAATTATGCATGAGCCGGAAGATGCAGTGATTAGGATGGGAGACGGACAAGACCTGGAAGAGGTTAGCAGTTGGGCTGGAGAGGAAAGGACAGATTCAAGAGAAAGAGCTGACAATATTAGGCAGTAGGCTGGAGTCTGGGGATTTTTGCATATACAAAACTCTTAAGCCTATTCCTTACTGAAACGTATTACCTCCATCACACAGTCAATTCTAGGTTTTATTTAACAGTTTAATTCCTAGGATTCCTTCTGCATGCTTGGCTGTACACACTGACTTATTATTGTAGGGTAGCTTATGCCTGCACTCACATGTTTATTACTGCAGGGATACTCAGGCATGCTAGACTCCATTTAGTGCTCTGTTATTTTAGGATTTTTTTCCCATGCATCCTGGCTGCTAGAAATTATTTGTTTATTGGAAGAAAGAACAAAGTTAGTTGTGTGTGAAACAATTATATGAACAAAGATACTGTAAGCCAGATTTTGGATTGAGCCATTAAAGCACTTGGCAAAATATTATTGACTTATCATAAGCTTTGCAATAAGGGAATGACAAATATATAACCAATTAAGAAAATAGAGTCTGACAATGCAATACTCTTAGCTTAAGGAAACCAAATAAAATATCACAGCTTATTCAAAAAGCTTAATTTGAAATTTCAGAGTAAGTAGAGTGGTATAAACACATTCTTTCAGCAAGGTTGCAGGGGAACGATATGTTGAAATGCTGCTTCTGCATAGAAGATGAAATTAACTTTTAAGCCGAATCTTTTATGAAAGGACTTTTTCTTATTCTTTGTCTCTGTCACTTGAAAAATGCTGTATTAAAGAACCTAGTCTTGTTGTTACTGTAATAAATTAAACATTTTCAAAGAGATGAGCCTAATAAGGTCACCTTTGGAAAAGGGCACAACTCTGATTTCCTTTACAGGAGATTTTATTGGGCGCCATTGCAAATTAATACCAGATAGGATCGGCGAGCTGGGGGAAACATTCAGAAAATAAAAGTCAAGAGGGTAAAAGGAGCCCCCCAACCTCTCGGTGTTTTGGAACTGTTCTTCAGGACACCAGGCTGCCATAGGGAGACCAGATGTCCCGATTTTATAGGGACAGTCCCGATTTTTGGGTCTTTTTCTTATATAGGCTCCTATTACCCCCAGCCCCCGTCCCAATTTTTCACACTTGCTGTCTGGTCACCTTAGGCTTCCATCCCCTTTCTCCGAGTCATAGACATCTAGTGCTTTAACATGTACACAAGTTTACACAGTGACAAAAGTGGGTCAATTCACAGCTTAGGTCGACTCTGCTTTTTCAGCTCATATTGTTCAATTACCAGTCAAATTTCAGGTACAGAAGGGGAAAGCAAAAGAAAAAGGCAGTCGTGAGAAATATTGAGGGTCTAACATGGCAATCAAGGCTTGTCAGAGCGTAGGAAAGTCCTGTCTAGTCTATTCTATATAGGCTCTTATACCGGGCTCAACACTGTAGCATCTGAGCACCTTCCAGTGATGAATTAAGTGATGTGACTAACAACTATTCAGGGCCGGCTCCAGGGTTTTGGCCGCCCCAAGCAGCCAAAACAAAAAAACAAAAAAAAAGCCGCGATCGCGATCTGCGGCGGCAATTCGGTGGGAGGTCCTTCGCTCCCAGGCGAATAGCTGGACCTGCCGCCCCTCTCCGGAGCGGCCGCCCCAAGCACCTGCTTGACAAGCTGGTGCCTGGAGCCGGCCCTGCAACTATTGCATGTGATTTTCCCTCTGTCTTCTCCCCATGGCTATGCCCTTTCCCACCCAGCCGCATCTCCAACACTGGTAGCTAGGGGAGGGAATTAGGGTAACAGCTGCAATCCTGGCAGGCTCTGAGGTCAACTATGCTGGCTTATTGGCTGCTTTGCAACAGTTCCCAAGTACCTGCAAGATGCCCATGGACTTCAGGGGGGTTTGGATCAGGCCCAGTGGCTGCAGTGCTGAATCTGGCCCTCCATTTTTGCTGTTTGACTTTGTCTCTTTTCCATGTAGTTGTTTACAGTTCAAACTTTTAAAAATTAATTTGTACAATAAAAGCCATAGGTAATTACATACCCATGATGCAAATGATTACCAGTGATTGATAACCTTTTTCAAAGTATGAGTCCCTGATTCACTGCATATAATACAATGTAAGAGGATCCAAACAGGAGATTACCCTGATGTGGACTAGAAAAAGAAAGTCACAATATAGGAGAGACAAACAAGGATGGGGTACTGACTCCCCCCCCCACACACACACAAAAAAGTCTACATGTCACTTATAGGCTGATCAAAGCAGGGTAGGATTCTGCACCCAGAGGCAGGATGTAAAGACCTTTCTGGAATACTCTAAGAGTACTTCCACCTTCATCTATATGTTTTTGGGCATCTCATTTAGTTACTAACCTCCCTACATTTCCTCCCTTCCAGTGTACTCCCTGAGCTCATCTCCCCTATACTGTCCACATGAAAATCCCTGTTAAAGACCCATTTCTGCCATGCTGCCTACACTGAATTAAGTCAGTTTATATATTTTTTTAAAATCTCATTTTCCGCCTTTCACCAACCTCTGTGTTCAGGTGTGACTGTCCTTAGACTATGAGCTCCGCTTCTGGGATCACAAAAAATCAGCAGTACATTGTGGGTGCGACCATAAACAATTTAGCAACAACAAGTAACTCCAAGAAATATCCTGACTCTTCAGGGGAAAATACAGCAGAACTCCACACAGCCAAACTGCTATCTTGTGCAGTGGCTCACTTCAGTCAAGTAAAGGTCTGAAGTGTAGCTCACTTCAGCCAAGATTCAGGGAAGAAGAGCTCAATCCAACTCTCCCCCAGATCTTCTCTAATACTTTTTCAGTCCTCCTCCTGGAGATCCTTCCTCCCTGACTCTCACTGTCAACCCCCCCCCCCTCTTTCATAGTATTAATTATTCCCCACGCTGGCCCAATCCTGTTACCCCCACAAATGTCTTCATTCAAAGCAACATTAGTTTTCTTTAGCCAGTGGGAGAGGGTTAACCCACATCCCAGCCAGCCTCTGGGTGGGTTATATACACCTCCATCACAGTGCCAGGTGACATTCTCCTTATCATTATGTAACAGAGGAATGAAGCAGCACAGTTAATCAGCAATAGGCTCTTCCCTATGACAACTTCATTCTGTTCAGAAAGCTGAGGCCAAGTACCCCCATTCGATGTTAGAGTTCCAGAAAACACGCAATCAGTGGTACGTGCAGAATATGTGGAATAAAATGGATAGTGTGTGCTCATAATGTCAGTGTATAATACTTGCTGTCACCCAGGACCTTATGGAGCTTGGCAAAGGGTTAGTAACTGACGGGCACATTATTCACACAGGTGTTTTTCCACATATGCAAAAGAAATTACGATGATGCTGACAGTGAGAACCTGATGGACAATTGCTTTGTTTGATTCAGTGATGTTTACTCTGAGTTTTGGGGCTGAATTGTGATTCCCTTAGGAGTGGCGCTGGAACCCTTTTAATAGTGGGGGTGCTGAAAGCCAACCCTTTTACCCCTGTCTGCGCCCCCCCACCAGCTGGGGCCAGGAGCAGTGCTGTCTCCGGGAGAGGGGAACCCAGACAGGGGTTAGGGGGCAAAGGCTGGGGGTGGACAAGGGGCCAGGAGTGGACCCATGGGACCCAGCATGCAGAGCAGAGTCCCGGGAGTGGAGGGCGGGTGCTGGGCCCCAGGCACGGGGCCAGTGAGCGAGGCCAGTGCCCCAAGAGCAGAGCCCCGGGTGTGGGACCGAGAGTGGGGCCCGAGGCACAGGGCCGGGGAGCAGAGTCTCAGGCATGGGGCCGGGAGCGGGGCCCTAGGGCGGAGCCCCAGGCACGGGGCCAGTGGCCGGGGAGCAGGGCCAGTGGTCAAGACCCAAGCCCCAGGCAGGGGAGTGGAGACCTGGGCGCGGGACCAGCAGTCCCATGTAAAACCTAGGGGTGCTGCAGCACCCCTAGTTCCTATGCCTAAGTCCCCAAGTCCTTTAGATCCTACTCAGCGATTGTGAACATAAGGCAAATGGTTGTTATGCATGACTGGAATAGATCAACTGAAATGAATAAAGAAAAGTGCTAACATATAGGGGCCAAAAGCTCTAATGGTGTAAGTGGGCACAGCTCCATTGACTTCAGGGTTTCTCCCACTTATGTCAGGAGATATTAACTGGTACGTTCTTCCTTATAATACTAATAGCTTATCAATCAAAGGCTTATTTGGCACTTGTTATAAGTGGAGATGGTAGTGCCATCTATAGTTAAGCATGCCTCAACTCTGGCAAAGATGGCAGAACCATCTTTAAGGCTATGTCTACACTGTACACCTCTTGTTGCGGCATGTAGAGTATGTGTAGCTACATGCTGCAGTGAAAAGCAGCCTGCGTCCACCCTGTGGGGGTGTATAGCTACACGTGTCAGTGAAAGGCTCTGTCATGAGGGAGACAGCGGGGAAAAGGCTCTGGCAGTATAGCGGTATAAGTGGGCGAGGCAGACCTCTATATCCACAAGATTCAGGCGTGTCCTTACTCTATTCGCCGAAGCAGTACTTACCATCTACACTGCTATTTATACCTGTGGTAAGGGGGCGTGTAGGGTATGTTCTTTACACACTGCCAAAAGGAATGTGCATTTTAGACAGCACACGTTAAAGATGAGGAGGGAATTCAGCCTCCAGGCATGGTTCTTGATTTCTTTGCTGGAGATGCCAAATGTGCTGGTGGATATCTGTCCACTAGAAACTGATCTGCTAACTCTGTCTGTTTTCATACAGGCCATCAAACAGTCATAAGATGGAAACAACTCTTGAACACTCCTAACCTGGGCTGAATTTGAACCACTAATTTAGAGGTAAAAGGGTTCTGCAGTTTACTACCAACCCCATCAGACATCAGTTCCTTCTAATCTGGCTTTTATTGAGTAGACTCTCCACACACTCCTTACTTTGGGAGGATGGCTTTTGCATGGCCACTCCCCCTACTAAACCTGGTCAGTCTCCAAGTGTAAGCTACTTATACCACCTCCTACGAGAGATACTGAGCATTGAAGACTTAAATTTGTTGTCTTTTTCTTAGTCCATAGCTTGCATTTAACATATTGAATTTTCACAGCGAACCATCACCAATCAGTGCCATAAAGTCAATAGTTACTGTGATGGGATCCCCCTGGGGTGCAGCCTGGGACTGTGGGACCGCTGTGCCCCCTTAACTCTCTCCAGCCTCACAATGCCTTGCTAGAGACCAGCAGAAAGCCCCTCCAGGCGCTGTGATTACTCAGCACAACAGCATGTGGAGCCCCATACACAGCTATATTGCATGAATGCTCCCAGAGCCACTCATGAGTCACACAGAGAAAGGCACGAGCCAAATCAGTTCCCAGTACTGTACCTCAGTAATATACCATCTAATGTATCAATTGGTTCACCACTTCAACAATGGAAAGTGAACATACACCAGTCCTTAATATACAGGTTTGTTCCTTAAACCTGGGCCAATCTCCTCTGTTGGAGTCTTGTCTTCTTCTCAGTGTCTTGGTTGCTTGCAGCGTAGGTGGGGGCAGGAGAAGGGCCCAGTGTGCGGCCACTCTGTCTGTTTTATGCCCTCAGTCCACGTGCTTGGAAAACACAAGTCCAGGCATGTCTGGGGGCATTGCTGAGTCTCCCAGCAAGGTTGAGCAATTCCCCTGGTGTGGCCTCATGTCAGCGAGTTATTGCATTGTAGCTCCCTTGCTGAACAATGGCTGTTGATGGGTTGTTTCACACCCTGCCTGGGCATTGGGTACTTTCCTTGCTGTTGCCTCTGGGAAGCTAATATCTGGCTTATTCCCCAACTTACAGCATGTTTTAGTGACAACCATATAACACAATTCTCATAACTTCATATGCATTAAGGAGATATATATACCATCTAATGTATCAATTGGTTCACCACTTCAACAATGGAAAGTGAACATACACCAGTCCTTAATATACAGGTTTGTTCCTTAAGCTCCTTGAGCTAAACAGTTGTTTCCCCCTCAGTAGCGGAGCTAGCCAGCACACCCATCTAGGAGGTGCTATAGTGCGATCCAGCCCTCTCTCTACTACAAGCATCAGTCCTAGCACTCCGAGTTCAGGGCAGTAACTTATATTCAAGACTGCCCTGCTCCACTGCTTCTCAGGGCCACTTCCTGTCATGCCTGTTGCTAGCCAAGTTTGGGTTTTTCTGTAGCTCATCTCTGACTTCTTTCACACATCCATCCTAGACTCCTTCACCAGCTCCCTCTCAGCCACTGCCGCCATCAATCCTCCCCTAGTTCCCTGAAAAGCCTCACAGCAGGGCACTATTCCTTATCAGTTCTCCCCCTACTGATGATTGGCTGCCTCTTTCCCATCAGGCCAAGCTTTCAATCACCCTCCCAGTCACATGATCTGGAGGGAGAAATCTAGACATAAGTCAGAGCTGGGATATGAACCCCTTAAAGGTCCAGGTTGCCCTCTGACAGAGACTAGTTGTGAAGGAAAGTACCATTCAGCATGATGGAGGCGGTCTGTAAATCGGTAATTATTAATTGCATATCATTTGCTCAGCACTAATGATCACCAAAAATGAAAATAAATTGTCATCTCTATTATTTTTAGGTGGGAGTACTTTCCTGATTTTGTGAAAATGTTCCCACTTCTGAATTTATTTAATTTATTCTTGAGTTCATCTTCAGGGAGGCAAAAAGCACAATTTTCTAAAGCATTTCATTATGAATTATTATTATATAAAACAAGTAGTGGTATTATTAGAGATAGTGATTACCTTGTGATTCTATCTGGAGACATTTTAATTATTTTAGTATGAGACTGCCACTCTGACAGGTTTATGTAAATTCCCTTTATTGTGGAGCTGCCCAGCATAATGACCACTTCAAGCCCGGAGAAATGCAGACTGGATTCTAAACATATTCACTATCCACATACACACACCTACAAAGGAATGTGAACAGCTTTTTACTTTGGATCAGATCGTCAGCTGGTATAAAGCAGCATAGGTCCATTGACGATAAGTTTCAGTTAGATTTGAAAACAAAAGGCTGGCTCCGGCCTACTGGCTAGACTGGAATTATGCTGATTTACACCAGTGAAGGTTGTGTCTCTTTGTTTTTAAACATACCTGAAACTTTCCAGGAAATATTTTCCTTTTCCTTTATCTTTATTTTTTCAAGGGATAAAATTGGGTCTTCAAACAAGGAGCATATTTCCTTAAACACAAGAGTTGCGGGAAATGTGATTTAATTTAACGATATTAGAGATAGACATACAGATAAAAAAAAATTCAAAAATGCTTGAGTGGAATTTAAGATAAATACATTAATTAAGATATAGTTAACATAATAATCTAAAATTTCCTGGAAACTTAATGAGTTTAGAGCCAATAAAGCTTCACTGAGGACAGGAGGCATAATCAGAATCAGAGCTGACACATAGCTCAAAATCATTTCAATTATCTCCCTCACTTACATTAGCCAGAAAAACAGTAAACAGTCGATGGAGTATGAGAAGCCTAGACAGCCAACATCAATGGGCAATAGACAAAGACTAGGTCATACAGTATAGCGAAGAGAGAGCTTGAGGTTTGACCTTTGGAATTGAAATATAGACATTTTAAGCTCCAGTGGAATGTATCTGAATGGCCTTTTTTGACTTAAATACATAAAAGATCAGGAGGAGGTCACATTTGGCTTTGGGTTCATCAGAGCAGAACAGATCACAGCCCCTTCTTTATTCATCCTCATTTTGAAAAAAGGATCTCAAACTCTTCTGGCATGGCATAAATATTCATTCTAGAAGATCAGCTCTTCAGATGGTATAAAGTGATGTACTGCCACTGAAGTCAACGGAGCTGGACTGATTTACATCAGCAAAGGATCTTGCCCTCTAGCTCATGTTCTGCTTCTACTACAGATACAGAAATGGTACTTTTGAAACTTCTTGTGCTGGTGCTTTTTTCCTGGGGATTACACCAACAATGTTTTCAGCAATGACCCAAGCTAACATTTGAGAAGTGTAATTACAGACTAATTCCACTTGCCTTTGAAAGGTAGGGCAAGAGGTACACTATAAAGGTCAGTAGTGAATTAATATGACAGTGTTATAGTTTACCACTTCTTTATGTACGTCTCCTTTAACCCCTGGTTTTGTCTTTTTCAGTATTTCTGCAGTTCCTTTTAGAAAGGAAAGAACTTTTCTGCTTCCTTGACAAACTTCTTCAGAAAGGAAGAAAAAAATTAGGTGACTTGCTGACTGATCTCTGATACTGTGTTCCTGACTTCTTACTGCTTTAAGGTTGTGTCTGCTGGCGGATAGTGAAAGTGGTTCTCTTTTTTGGAGAGACTAAAAACTATTTAAAGGGATAAAATATCAGCCCCAAGGAGGCTGGATACCTGCTGATGTAATAACAGGGACAGTGAACAGGGGTTTTTCCTGTTTGTTTCCACACATTTTCAGCATACATGTTAATTTTCATAGAATCATGGAAAAAACATATTAGGCCACCCAGTCCATCTTCCCAACAATTTTGAATTCTCTAGTCTTTTGTCCATTTAGATGTCTTAATTTCTGTCTCCTAACATAAAAGAAAATGAACATCAACCAGTCCTTACTTCTCTATATTTACATTGGCTACCAAGGAGGAGAACCTAGTTTTTGTCTTTAATATGCTTATCCTTAATGAACACTTTAGACACAGATTCCAAATTATGTATTCATTGGAAAGATTAACTCTGATTAACAAATACATGCTAAAGAGCTCTGGTTAATTGGATTTTTGTAAGTAGCTAAATGTGGATGCTTAGTGCAGCATATTGTATGTGCAAAATCCAAAAAACTTACAATTTTTAAACATTTCACAGGAAACAAACTCTGTGCAGCTGACCTATCTTTCCTGGTGATGTACCTGCATTTCCCCCTGCATTTAAAGTTTCCATGATCTGGTTTTAATAATGGTTAAAGTTATCTGTCTAATCAGACTAATTAGCACTGGTGAACAGAGACATAATCATAATGGAATGCAAATGCCAGTTTTACAAAACGAAAACGCCATATGTGCAGTAATTAGTGAACCACAGGCACTTTTTATAAATCATATTTATTAGTTTGTAAACAAATCAAGACCTAAATGAAATAAAAGATACCATTAACGCCACCAGTGAGCAAATAGATACAGTGACTAGTCCTTCCCAGGTACATTTTATGGTGAGTTGGATAATGCACTTTAGATATATAAATAGATAAGCACCCCACTTCTTCTGAGTTTCTCTGGAGATGCTGGGGGTTTGATTGAGTTTGTGGGTGTCATCCTTTTGAAGCCACAGGATGGATATATTAGCTGATTTAGCGAAGCTGCATTTTGATCATATGGGCTGTTCTTGTCTAGAGACCAGATGGTCATAAATTAGGATATGTGGGTTGTGTCCATGATGAAAAATGTACTATTGATAAGAACGCTAATGACATTTCACAGCAGACTAAGACTCACCAGAAACTTAACATGGATTGTATTTTCGTATATAAATGATTCTATACTGCAAAGTGTGATGATGGCATCAAAACAGAAAATTACTAGAATATGAGATCCTCGGCTTGGCTTTTAAATCCAATTCTTCCTCTTCGCTGATATTTCTCTGTTATTTCTTAAATGGAGCACAGAAGACAACACAAGGGGCATGTAATGAGGATATTTTTGCATGTTGTAAATTCCCCTAAAAAAACTTCAAGCTAGAACAGCTTCAATTACATGTTGATCACTTCCTTCCTTCCTTCTTAAAGTGCTCACTAGCTTATTGATAAAACCCTTCCAGTAGGGACACCTTTTCAGCTAGCCTCAGATCAGCCTGCAAAATTGCATTTGAACATACATGCGGTTATTTTCCATGCCAGGCATACAATTATCATGTGCAATTCTGAAGGCCAGGGTTGAAAATCTGAACCATAACATATGCAGTGGTGAGGAAGGCTCAATTAATATGAAAAAGATTTGTGATATTACACATGTATTATCACCAGGTGCCAGATCACAGTCCTCTACAGCCATTTTTTCCCCCACAGGAAACAGTGGCAACAGGAAAATGATGCACATCAATGTCTTTTGGGATGCAAAGCTGCTTCTTGCCTCTAGCTTTTAGAGTACTCTGAACGTTGGGTCCTTTTCTCCACACTATACATTTTGGCTTTGTTAATGCCATGCTATTCAACCTCAGATCCCCCGAGCAAGGACTGGCTTTCCACTCCGCTGTTTCAAGAGCAGATCTACATGGCCTTTTGATTTTCTGGAATGCTTGTGCTGTACTTGATAAAATGAAGTTAGAACCTTTTGCAGTTTTTCAGACAATGTTAACATTTCATTTTCTAGTGTTTAAGCTGGTATTCTGTTGTGAAGTAGAAATGTAACTGACCCATGATGCTGGCAGATGAAATCAGATTAAAAATACGAATTTTCCCAAGGTTTGTGGAGGTTCAGTTCCAAAGTCCTGGTTTGAGTCCATCCTTATTTTAAGCTGATTGTTAAACTCTGTGAGGTAATGTTTGTAAATGGTGGTATGTACATTTTTACTGAGTTGTACCAGGGTGCAGGTATTGTATATTCCATAAATCCCTACAATTCAAGCTGAGAATATATCACAAACCGAGAAAGCATAAATCATAGACCAACTTTTCAGTGAGTGGTAAATCATAGTATTCCCTTTGGTGTTCATTCTGAAAACATTAATTAGAGTGTGTATTTAATGCGACTCTCCTGTAATTTGTACATGCGTAGCTTAACCTAATCTCACCCGCACCCACCCCAGCAATTCCAATGTACACCGTAGCAGTGTCTAAAACATTAACAGTCAATTAATTATAATTGTGCAGTGGTGCCTCGCCACTCTGCTTTCAGTCTGGTTTATCTTTATTTTAGACTAAAGAAAACAACAAAGAACAAATATTCCATTAGAGAAAGAAAGCAGAATGTCCCTCACTCTACAAGTCCCATCTTGAATCCTGCATGGGCCTGCCCCCCCCGAACAGGGACAAGGTGGCAGACATCTTACGTTTAAAAATGTAGTGCAGAGAAAAGAGAACATTAAATGTAAGTGGTGTTTGTAATTAAGTTTGATTCAATTGTGTGTGTGTTGTCACCTTTGCACCTCTTCGGACTGGACAGGAAGAGGAATTACACAAATGCAGAAATAAAGGATGTTCTCATTGTATGTTTGGCTTGGCCAACACCAAGCCGCAACAGCAATGTTATGAGACAGCCTGAGCGGGCCAAATAGTTCAAATGAATTCACGTAAGCCTCTGAATGCTTGTGTGTTTTTCCAGATGAGGTATTGCCAACCCCAATTGTTCAAAAATGATGAGCTAAGCCCCACAAAAATCACAAGATTGGTTAAAAACCATGAGATTTTTAAAAAAATAATAAATTTGAGGTTCTTTTGCTTTTTCTTTCTGGTTTCTGAGCCCTTCAGGTGCACTTATTACACATTTTCAAGCTTTTCTTTGCAACCACAAAGGGTAGAAATGGACTTTTTATTTTTAATGTCCGTGGAGATTCTCATACGATCTCTGGATTTCAGCAGCTGGGGCTTCAGGGGAAACCCAGAATATCATCAGACTCATGATCAGATCAGGAGAGATGGCAACACGATAAAGTGCACAAAATCTGCAAATTTCCCCTATCGCTCATAAAAACAGTGTGAGAGGCAGCAAGGTGGGCCTAATATTTATTATCTCTGTTGGGTGGGATTTTCAACAGAGCTCAGTGCTGGCCTAACCCTTCTCCCACTGAAGTCAATGTAAAGCTCACATTGACTTCAACGGGAGCTGAGTAAGACCAGCACTGAATGCTTCTGAAAATGTCACCTTTATTTTTTATCCTGTTATGTCTTCAAGAGCTGTGTTCTGTCTCTTAGTTGTTGAGTGGAGAGAAGCAGAGGTAGAAAACAGGCAAAGTTTATGTTATGCCACTGAAGTAGAGTTGATGTCATTCAAGAGAACTTTCAGTCAATAACGGAGCAAATGATGGACAAATCATACAAACATTCATAGGCTTGATTCAGTTCCATCTGTCCCCTAAGGTCATGTCTATAATTTTCAAACTGTGTTAATCAGAACAGAGTTTAAATAGAGTGAGTTTAAATATAAAGTGCTATTTTTTTTTTTAAAGTTTTAATTTAGAATGTGGTTTTATAATGTTGTGGATTGAGGGAGGTGCTGAGTAACCTCATCTCCCACTGAAGGTGCATTTCCACAGCTGTGCAAGGGGCGCTTGCTCAGTATCTGACCCTACACTGGAACCAGTCAAAGACTTTAATGGGAACAGGATCAGGCCCTGTACCTGATCCTATTTGGGGGTATAATGGCCTGATACAATGTCCATCAAAGTCAGTGGAAAGACCCACCCCCCTATTGACTTCAGTGAACATTAGCTGTTTAACTGGCTAAACTGGGTTTACCGCTGCTTTGCATTGCAGCTGGTGTGTATCTGAATCTGGCCCCAACATTGTAAATGACAAGAAAAAACTTTAATTTGCTCATTCTTTGAAGCCTGGCCTTTTAGCATTCTAATAAAGTGGGATTCTAATCTACACGGGATAAACTACAGTACGCTTTAAATAATTAACCGACATGGTTAAATAGTCATTACTGTATCAGAACGAGGACCAAAAAGATTAGATCATACTTAACATTTCTGTTAAATGATGTTGTTTTCCCCTCCTAATTTGCTTTCCTTACAATAAACTTTGCCTCCACAATTATTCCCTCGATTACTATAAGCATCCCAACATCATTTAGTATTTGGTGCTGCTACATACAGTCAGGCAAAAACCTGACTTCAGCAAGTTTTGCTGCAGAATGGAGATTTGGCTTAGTGCACAGAAAGCACTTTTCTACACAGAAAACTATTAAAATATATGAAGAGTAATTAAAAGCATCAACTAAGGATGTGAAATACAAATAATTTTATATTAGCCAGAAAACTCATTTTGACATTTTGAAATAGATACTAAAAGAAATTGAGAAAGTGGCCTCCAGCTTACTGATTGCATTCTAAAACATTGCCTACTAGTGTCCAATTGCATCATTTTGTGCAGTATTAACAGCAAAAATTATTATTACTGGTTAAATTACAGTCTAATATATTATCAGTGCACTCATTTGCATACAAATACCCAGAATCCTATTGCAGCATCTACAGTGGAATTTAATTCTACAAGCAAATTGGAAGATTTTTTTGTGCATGTGTATAGATAGTATACACATCAACCCAGTATGGTGTAGTTCTGTTTTACCAGTGAAATGGAGAGAAGCTCTCATAGTTTTGTAGCCACCACACCTTACTTATGTCGTACTTGGCTAAAAACATTCATTTTCGGTGTGGAATAGGATCAGTTTAACTGGTATTTCATCTTAAAATGAATCTGTGAGCATTCTGAATATATTTAATGGCCCTATGATAGTAGTTCCCTGTTATACATGCAGCTGCATATCTGTTCCTATGGAGTTTCAATGTGGCAGGAAGGATTATTTGGTTCTGCAGTATTATGACCAAAGAACAGCAAAAACATGCAGCGCCACACTTGCCTCTGGCAGAATTTGGCAATGTACATAGCAATCTGCCACCTAGATCCCAGCTACACAACAAGGTGGTGCCAGACACTGCTCGCTTTGATGGGAAATGAGAGTTAGAACTAACCTAACACAATCTAATCATGCTGAAGCTCTTGAGGTTGCCACTTCTGATCTTTAAAGAGAGAGTGATGCTATCTCCATATCAACACACTCTTGGGAGATGAGCTGTGCAAAAGAACACTCTGGAGCTCTCCCTGCTACGCAGTCGGGGGGATGATCTGCCCCAGTATATACACAGTAAACATACACACATCCTACACCCCTGTTGGAAAGACCAACAAACACTACTAATTGCTTTCTGGCACTGATCCATTGCTAAGGTGTTAATGTTTTCCTCTGTCTAAATTATTTTTATTTAAATGAAAGAAAACCACACAAATATAAAGTCTGCACAAAAGAGAAAGAACAGGGACTCATTCTGTAATGCCTTGCATATGAAATGAAACACAAAATGGCAGCAGTTTTCTAAAAGACAGATGTGAGTGGTTAGTCGAGTACTGGGTCACATGCCTGAGATAGTTTAAAGACATGCAAACTCAAGCTAATTTTTTTTTTAAAGGTAGTGATAATTTCCTAGCACTGTCCACAAAGCCTACTTTTATTCTGAATAGAAGTACTAATGTAATGCATGTTTGGTCTGTTTCAGCGCTGAAAACATGGTTCAAGAAGTGTTCCTTCAGGTGAAAATGTGGGCCCCAGTTATACTGCAAATGTCAAGGACATGAGTTCTCAATGCATAGGAGTCTTGATCATCCTGCCCTTGCAAATATTGTTGAATGACACAGAGGGTCCCAGCTAAGCAGGAGGGACCTTGGACAATTCCCAGTATAGAAAAAAATTGAGACCCACTCATCAAAGAAGTTGGGTGCCAAATTGGGAGTGGGGAAAAAAAGGGATACCATCCTTGTCATGAAAATATTTTATGCAAAATCATGAAGGGCCAAATTGTGGCCCAGCTACTGTGGAAGTACAGAGGCATAAGGGGCACCATTGAGGCACACATTTGCAGTAAAGTGTGGGGACATTTGCAGTAATAGTGCATGTGCTGTACTGTTTTGTGGATAACTAGAAGACTTCAAACTCAAAAGTACATCCGGCAGGCTCCTTTCCACAACACTATATCCAAAGAAAGCAGAGAATGAAGCCAAAAAGAGGTTTTTCCCTTTATATTTGTTGTTGTGAGAGAAAGATACTTTGCTGCATCTGCCAAAAAAAATCAAACCGCTTTTAGGGGCAACCTTTTACCCAATGGCCCAAACTGGGAGCTGTGGGAAACTACCTCAACCTAGGGGGAGTGTAAGGGACTGGGGCATAGGCAGTCTGGCCATGTGGCAGTAGTCTGCGAGTAGGGATCAGAGCAATCATTACAGACAGGATCAACAGGCAAGAGTCAGGCAGGGTCGGAGACCAGACATAGTCACCAGGCTGGAATCGGGAGTCAAGAGTCAGAGTCAGGCTGGGGACAGAGAGCAGCCATCAGAAAATGAGGTCAGGTCTGGAGTCTCAACAAACCAGAAGTGGGTGGCCCAACCGATTTTCTGGGGCACCCTCCAGGGTTAAACAGAGAGCATGGACCAATCAGACAGCCACAGAGTGGTATTACTCAGGACCCTTTGGTGGTACTTCCTGTGTTACCTAATATCTACAGTGCTCCTTGGGTGTGACTTTGTATGGCCTCCTGGTGATGTTGCAGGAATATCAGCTGCCCCAGGCTCTGCAGACCTAGTTTCTAGACCCACAGATTCTTATAGGGAGTTAGGAGTGAGACTGTGCTTCAAGAAGCACAAGGCCTCTCCACACATCTTCTGTGCAGGGGAACACACATGCTGCCCCATACAGAGTGCTTCCCTCTCTCCCTGGGTCAGCTCTGAGTCTCCGTGTAGGGTCAGAGGACGATAGCAGTTTATCCATGGGACAATCTGATTCCTAGTATGCAAGGTTAAATCAACGCAGAGGAGGAAAAGAACCAGGCATCTATCCCTCAGTGACATATTACAGACAAGACATTGGCTATGGATAGAAAAAGAAAACAGGGAAAGAGTGGAGTGTAAAAGGACTATATAGTGTCACAACTCCAACCCCATGAAAGCAGACTTGAACACTGTCTCACACTATATTTAAGAAAGGATGATATATTAGGCAGCAGTCTTCACATTCGCTACAGATATGTGTAAATGTGGGAAATCAATCACACAACAGATTGCCAGTTGACACTTCAGATATTATTTTTGTGGTCCAGAGGGCTATTAGGTGTTCATCAAACAAAAGAAATATTTAATTATATTTACAGTCAGCTCAACAACTTCAGGTTAGCTAAGGCAAATGCATCCATAAAAGTCAGTAGGGTAAATTCTGCCCAAAGATCTGACAGCATACTTCTTTCCACCTAGGTTTCCCTCCTATGCTTTCCCCGTAGGATTGCGTGATCATATGACTACTCCGCTTGAAACTTATTCTCACTTGCAGAATTTACCCTTCTGATCTTCAGCTCCCACTATGGCTGTGGCACAACATTTTGTTTCCAAATAATGATGAAAGTGGGTGAAACTATGGCAAAGAATCATTTGTTGTCAGTTTATTAGGGGACTGAGCCAAAGCCTACTGAAGTCAATGGTAGTCATTCCATTACCTTCAGTGGGCTTTGGACCACGTTCTAAGTTGCCCCACACCTCAAAATTTGGTAATTATGGACAACATCCTTGATCCAGCTCCAATGCCAATCACAGGCCATTGTGTGTTTGAAAAATATCCAGGCTGGATGATCTTGCTAGCATCAATCTCAATTCACTTGTGTCCTTAAGACAGACATGAACCCAAGTCTTCAGAGCTGAAAGAGTAACATCTTAACCCTCTGTACCACAACTCCTCTGCTTTTTCATTTAGATTATACAAAATAATTTAACATTTAAAACTGTCTGTGCTGGTGCCTAAGTGCCTCCTTTTAATCGATATTAGCTGTTAAAGATATTCATTTTAACAGTGACATTTACAGCATTACCCAGTCTATCAGAGTACAAGTGCATCACTTAGTACTCTTTTAAACAACCCTACTTGCTTTACCGCATAAAACTGCATGTTTTAGCTCCTGTTGAATTTGGTCACTTTAACTCTTTGACTCTTGTAGGCGCAGAGAGATGTTTCAGATTCTAGTTTAATAAAATATTTATTTGAAAGATCAGGACATATAATAATATTTTGCATTTATGTTGCTCCTCCCATCCAAATATCTTTGCTTTACAAAGATCACTTAACCCTCACAACACCCCTGCAAGGAATGCAAGTAGTATCTGCATTTTGGGATGGGGACCCAATCCATTGAGATCAGTGGAACAACTCCCATTGCTTTGAATCAGTCAGGCCCAGAAATTAGACTGATCCAGACCTCTTTGAAGTTAAGGGGAAAAAATACTCCCATTGATTTCAAAGGCAGCTGAGTCAAGTCCCAGGTGACTTGCCCAAAATCAGACAAGAAGCCCATTAATAGAATCCAGATCTCCTGACTCCCTGTCCTGTGGCTTAGGCACGAGCCCATGTTTCCGTTGGAAGAAAACAGACCATGGAATGTATGAACATACTCTGTAAATTCAGAGAAATACATTTTTCCATTATAGCAGAACTTACCAGACATGCTGTGTCCTTGCATTCCACTCACTGTTTAGATTTTGTCTGCGTGTGTGCATTGTCTAGGACTAGTGAGGGGAGATAACTGTCTATATTCTTAACCATTAGGGGAGGGCAATTTTAACAGTTACATTCACAGTACAAATCATAAAGCAAATATGGTGAAACGTTTATTATATTACATGTGATCATGCATCCCAGTAGCAAGTAATTTGGCTGTAACGTTTTACAGACGTTATTTTTTGGATAGTGAGTAAGTAAAGTAGAAGCATTTTTTATGGAAAATGTTAAAGCTTTTATTATTAGTCTTTTTCATTGTCAATTTCAACAAATACAACTGCCTATTTCTCCACTGTTAGATGACCATATCTGAACCATGCCATAAGGAGCACAGCAGAGATACAGCGATTTACACATAGGCAGTGAAGAAGACTTAGGTAAATAGTTACACTGAGACTTCCATTGGTCTTTTCTGACATATTCTAGTTTGTTCAGGGGTTATCGTACATCTTCAGGAGAGCCACAGAAAGTAAGCAGAACCATGCTGTGAACTAGAGACATTACAGCTTAGTCACTAGTGGTTAATAAAGCCATTTTCCAGACAGAACATTTGCGATGAGGATAAAAATCCATCATCCTCTCCTGTAAATTATGTAGCTCTGCAAAATACAGGGCTCTGACATAAGGGTACAACATTGACAAATAGGCCACTTTTAGGCTCCGATTCAGAAAAGCATCCCTACTCAGGAAAGCACTTAAGCCCCTGCTTAAAGTTAAAGTTAAGCATGGGCTTAAGTGTTTACTGAACTGGGGACCCAAAGGTTAAATCATGGCTGTCAATTAAATTAAATACATTGGGTCTAAACCTGCCCCTCAGTTACACCAATGACTCCAATTTACTTGCACGATAAATTCAATCTTGTACATTAGCAGTGTAGAATTCTGGCCTGTATTTTTCCTTCAATACACCATGCAAAAGTTGCAGGATCTGCACCAAGATCTCCCTTGGAAAGCAAGGCACAGTAACTAACTAATGCACTCAGCAGTATTTCTGGGACCAGTCTTGCCTGCAACCTTACTGCCTTCTGCATTGGGTGCTTGGCAGTTAGGGGTCTACCCTGATGGGTAAGTAGGACTTAATTGATGCACTGGCTTTGCGCCGGCTATTTACCAAGAGCTGAATTTCACTTTTGGTGAATTTGCATTCATGAATCAATAATGATGTTATTTTAACCTTGCTTCTTCTTTTTTTAAAAATATTGATCAACAGTCTAAACTAGTGGGTCAACCGTGAAGAAGGAACGGAGGCAAATTCTCCCCAACGTACATCCCACTCTACCACTTCAATTATCCTGGCTAAGTGAAACAACATTTGACTTTTAAGAGTAATTTTAAAAAAAGCCACCATGCCCTCCAAACATATGAAATGGGAAACTTAGATAAAAATTGACCTTTTGGAGGCAACAGCAGAAGGACAAACAATCAGCTGACAGCATCTAAACCAAATAACCTCCTGTGTTCTCCAATTCTCCTTGCCACCTGTCAGAGACCAGGACATGGGCAGTCCTGCCCAACGGTTAGAGCCAAAGTCAGGAATTGGAGCTGCAGGTCAGAGCCGAGTAAGGCAAGGCCAGGCAGGAGCCGGGCTGGTTCCAAGGCAGGAGCAGGGCTAGAACCATGCTGGGAACAAGCAGGTTCAGCAGCTATCATAGCCATGGGTGAATGCTTTGAGCAGCCACCAAACTACTGCAGCTGCTGGACTTAAGACCTGGTCCAGTGAGTCTTCCCACCAAGCAGGTGTTGTAATCAATCAGGCATCCTGCACTGCAGGATGCACTCATTAGATTGCCTGGATACTGGTTCTGCTGCAGGCCCAGGTTCCTGACACCACCTTTCAGCATCAGTGGGCCAAATCCCAAGGTCCTTACTCAGTTTTACTCAGGAAAAATCCCATTGGCTTCAGTGCTTTAACTCATTTCAGCTGTAACATGTCATTACATGAATAAACCCTATCAGGTGTACCACAGCACTTTGTTACTAAGCCAGTTTCCCTTCAAGTGATCCAGCATAGATTTCTGAATGTTTAAGGGGAACTATCGGAAAGTTGTTTATTTTTCTTCTGTCATTTTGCCGAAATCACTCCCCAAATTAATATAGTTGCCTCATCTCATTGAGGGGGAAAATATCATTTTCCAAATGATGAAGCATATGGACTACTAAAGTTACTCAGCAAGAACTGATTTCATCTCTCTTTTTTGGAGACAGATGTATGCAATGGACCACAACAAAAGAAAACACAAACAAATGCCTAAAAAATTAAAACAGTGTATATATCACATCATCTATATGTCTGTATAGTAATATCTGATACACACATTGAGTATCTTTATTATCTTTGCATATGTTCTTTATAGCTAAACAGATCAATACACATTGCATATGCCATACATACATATGTGATATAAGTAACAAAAGATTTTGCAGCACTGGGGAAGCAGCTGGACCCCATATGATTGTGCATTCCCAGAGTTTCTAATGCTTGGGTTCTTTTTTTATTTTGTTAAGTGTCGGATTTTGGTATGGATCTGAGTATGTCTCCACTGAAACACATTTTCAGCCATAACCCCTTTTTAACCAAGAGTTTTGTTTGTGAATATATATCCAAGCACGTTATAGCACTTTTTCATTAGTAGTTGTCAAAGAGGTAGGTCGGATTATATTATTATTATATACATATATGCCTGTCTGTATTGGAAAAACCTAGTACTAAGGTTATGAGGTCAAGCCCTCAATGCTCACAACATTGCAAGCTATCTTATCTTTGCTGACCTATAGACAGCTTTTTTCAAACCACGCAAAGGCACTAGTCCATAGGGAGGGTTATGTGCATGCTAAGTTTCAAGTGTCTTATTTCAGCTGTTTTGCTGGAATCCTGTGTAAAAGAGTGTTGGGTGGTGGTTGTTTTTTAAATGAAAATGTGTATTTGCTTCTCCATCAAACTTAAAATCAGGTGAAGAAATTACTCTAATGTTCCAGGAAAATTTTGCTTTTGGGTAGAAACCAAGCATGGAAAAATTCAGTAAAAAAGGGGAATGATTCGAAAAGCTATGAGCATGTGAAAACAGGAATTACAAGTGAAACTGTTTTGCAAGATTAACGGTAGTGGGTGCTATCACAGTGACTGGTTGCTATAGTACTGCATTTACATGGAACTCAGGAAATGATCTGATAACTTGCTGCTTTAAACACTAGTTATGAGGTAAACCATATTTCCTATCATTTAATTATGCTGCTTACTGAGTGTGGTGGGTGATATTTTAATCCACTTTCTCCCAATGAACTGATAGCAAGTATTATGATCTGAATTCCAGTGGTTTACATCATACTATATTTCATCACAGCATAAACTGATGTGAAAATCCAAAGCAAATCCGAACAGTGATATCTCATAATACAATGGCTACAGTTGAAAGTGAGTTTGAAGAGTCTTAATTTTCAGATTATATGGCCCCTGTCAATTCAAGTAAGGAGCGCCCAATGTGCATAGCTCACAAACGGAATATTCTCAGCATTCTATAATAGGTTAGAAAGAAAAGAGAAGATTTGAGGTTGTCAAGAAACATGGTTTAAACACTAGTTTTGTTTCCAGGCTGATCTTATAGTAAAATGGACAAAAGCAAAGAAGCTGGCAATCACACATGTATATTACACTTCCCTGTACATCAGGGAGCAGGGAGGCAGCCTGGTCTTTTGGATGGGGCATTGCACTAGGCGTTTGGTGACTTGGGTTCTATTCCTGGCCCTGCCACTGAGCTGCTGGATGACCTGGGGCAAGTCACTTCCTCTCCCACCCTACAACACAATCAATACAAACAACAATCAGGGGGATGCACTCCAAAGACTGCAGGTGATATTGCCACTGCCATCTTCCCATCTTAGAGGTTTTTGCCTGAGGGAACTTCAGTTTGGGGGGATATGTTATATGCCCACTGACTGCCCTGGCCATTCCCAGCCAGGCCATCCCTTGTTTTTGTTTATTTTGCAACCCTCCCCCTGTGAAAGGAACATTGCAGCTGCAGCTTTCCTAGCTCAGAGGCCGTGTTGGGGTTTATGTTTTCAGAATTCACCATAAACCAGATCTGAATCTGGCCCAAGGAATTCCAAAATGCATGATTTTGGCATCCATTGTGCTGTTTATTTGAGTCCCCATCCCCCCGTCCTCCTGTCCCCCCAGTTAGGACACTGAGGTTGTGACTGTGGTCATTCCCACAGAACTCATATCATGTTAGCTGAAAGAACAGATGTGCTGCTTCTAAAATTTGCATTGCCTATTTCCACCTGTGAGAATAAGACCATCAGCTCACCAATTACTCATGGAGATTTGGGTTTGAACTCCAGACCCAAATCTTTTTACAAGCAGTACGTTTAACAAATCAGCAGAGCACTCTGCAAAAAATGCAACTAAACTAGAGTTGGAGAAAACATCTGTCTCTGACATGTGCCATTGTGATGCTTTATGTCAGTTTGCATCAGTCAAGCTTGCAGTTTAAAACTGTTTCAGGTGGATTTTTTTTTTTTTTTGCATGCATCAAAAGGTTTGTCATTTCTCTGTGATTTAGGTAAAGGTAGGAAGGGTAATATAATTCTGTGGGCTGGCAAGCACTGAAGCAAACTTCGGCTTTTAGCTTTATGTTCCCAGTTGCCTGAATTTCCAGTGGGTAGTGTGTCATATGTCTAGAGAAAATGAATGCTAATGAAATAGAAAGTGGTGAAAAGCTGCTATAATGGTAGAAAGTTGCTCAGCTAATAGAACAGGTGCTGATGGAGGAAAATGATCCAGTTTTCCCAGAGCTTTCAAAAATAATTCTTTAAATATTTATAGGAGCAAAAGAGTAGAGTATTGGGGGGGGGAGTTCAGTGGGGGTGTCTTCTGTAAGCACTATTGTAGAGGCTAATGCAAGTGTATTCCTACTGCCATGTACTCTACAGGGAATAACACTGGGCTATTCCCTTGCTCAGTAACTACACTGCTTCTGAGAGGTTCTTTCCTATTTTGGGGGAAGGGGGGACAGGAGTTGTGAGTGGGCACTGAGTATCTTCACAGAGAGCCTCCTTCCCCTTAGGCTGCAAAGCAGCAGCATAGTCGTGACTTCCTCTCAGAACTGTCATCCATATGGCAGATGAACCCAAACCTTCACACCAGACATGATCATCTGATCCTGGATCAGAAGGATATTCACTTAAGTTTAGCCAGCTTTATACAAAAATGGCACATTCCTCCACACCTAAATATTGCCTAGACTCAAGGGCCCAAACTGGGATGAACTCGAGGCTTCTGAAGTCAAGCCAGGAGTTTACTGCTAAAGCTTAGTCAATGAAAAGCGGGGTGGCATACAAAATGGAGGGAAATTGAGAAAATATCTGCAAAAAAAAAAATCCCAAATTTTTAAATGCCAAATTTTGAAATTTGAAACATTTTGGTCAACTCTTTAGTTGATTGAAAACAAAAAAGTAGAAGGTCGGGAGGTGTCTGTGAAAAATATCATTGACATTTTTCCTGATTTTAATTTAATTTCAAAATTTGAAAAAATTCAACTAGCTATCCTATCTACTGATTCTGGATCAGGCCTAAGGAGGAGATGGACTGGAGTAACAGATAAATGCCTACTACTGAGGCATTTGCAGACCTCTCACCAAAGCACAGACATCTAGGTATGACTGAGTAAACTTTCAAACCAAACCTTTTGAAGTCTGCCTTCCCCATTGTTAGTACCTTTGTAATAACCACGCTTTTGTTAGGGGATTGATCTGGGTTTCAGGCTTGGATAATAGCCAGAAAATTCAGTTAACCCCAAGCCCAACCTGCATTGGGATGTGATGACATTTACACAGTGGCATGTTCCAGCATTAATGACCTCACATGGAAAGGCTGTTCTCTTAGCTTGTTGGGCTGGAGAGAGAAATGGCCTGGAATGTGGGCAGCTGACTCTTTCTTCTATCCTACCTCAAAGGTCACACTCCAGGATCATGATGCGTCATTAAAATGTGACACTTCATCAGTGCTGCAATGCTAGCATCTGCGGAACCAAACTTTCCATGTTTAAACCAGCATCTTTTCCTAGCCCTCATTTTCATTCTGAATAGCTGTTGGAATCAGATGCAAAAATTACCCTGCACATGCTGCTCCTGATCTGCTGTAATGGTAAGCGAGCATTAGAATGGCCATACTGGGTCAGACCAATAGTCCGTCTAGCCCAGTATCCTGTCAGTGGTCAATTCCAGGTGCTTAATATATGGAGATATACCTAGAACTGGAAGGGACCCCGAAAGGTCATTGAGTCCAGCCCCCTGCCTTCACTAGCAGGACCAAGTACTGATTTTGCCCCAGATCCCTAAGTGGCCCCCTCAAGGATTGAACTCACAACCCTGGGTTTTGCAGGCCAATGCTCAAACCACTGAGCTATTCCTCCCCCTGGGAATACTTTAGAGGGAATGAACAGAACAGGCACTCCTCAAGTGATCCATCCCCTGTCATCCAGTCTCAGCTTCTGGCAAACAGTATCCCTAGCCTCTCAGAGCATGGTGTTGCATCCCTGCCCATCCTGGTCAAAAGCCATCAAGTGCTCCTGTCATTTCACACAGGTTTTAAGATACTTATTTGTGAATAACCAAAGCTTGTTGTCAAGACAGAGCTATACCTCATTTTAATGTCCAGCTGACTTCCCCTTTGGTGAACACATGAGACTAGATGAGTAAGAACAATTGGGAATTTTGCTATAGATTTCATTTCCAGTGAACAAATTCCTTGTTTTCCAGTGGAGTGTGTTACATAAAAGGCCAAGGATTGTGATGGTCTGAGCTCAGTCAGCAGCACCCCACATTCATCAATTACCAAGAAAGGCAAGATCTAACAGAAAGTGACCCTTTAAACACTTGTATCTTAATTTGCCTTAAACTGATCGCATGGTATTTCCTCTACAGCAATAACTACAATGATGGACTAGAACTGAGATGCACTTTCTGTTGATAATTGACTTGTGTCAGCTGCCTTAAATGTTAGTGTCTGCCTTCACACTCAAAAACCAATTCACACAAACACTAGATTGTTCATTGATAGCAAAGATGCATTTCATGAATGTAGAAAGTAAAGACAGAGCTTCAGGTTTGAATCCAGGTCCAAAATTTATTATGTTTTGTGTATATCAGAGTGCAGGGGTGTTTTACCAGTCTTAATGGAAAAGCATTGATGACATTCTAGTTAGCTTTGATTTAAAGCTTAATTTAGGTCTTGAAAAGGGTTAGTGCATCTTTACAGCCATATTGTAATTCTCAAAGAGTCCTGCCATGAAGTTAGCCAAGTCCACATTTCAACACCACAAGGTCACTTTCAGATCAAAGAGGTACTCAAACTCCTAAGGCCTGGTCTACACTACCCGCCTGAATCGGCGGGTAGAAATCGACCTCTCGGGGATCGATTTATCGCGTCCCGTCAGGACGCGACAATCGATCCCCGAATCGACGCTCTTACTCCACCAGCGAAGGTGGGAGTAAGAGCCGTCAATGGGAAGCCGCAGAGGTCGATTTTGCCGCCGTCCTCACAGCGGGGTAAGTCGGCTGCGATACGTCGAATTCAGCTACGCTATTCGCGTAGCTGAATTTGCGTATCTTAAATCGACCCCCCCCTGTAGTGTAGATGTAGCCTTAGATTCACAGAGGAAAGGTTTATACCAGAAATCCAACAAAATGGATGCTGACAATTCACACTACTATTCAAGCACCTTCAAAAGAAAATGTACTGAAAATAATCCTGGTCAGATATATACAGTCACTTACGGATGTTTAATGAACACTGAAATCCTAGTTTAGAAGTGGGCTAAATATTTAAGACCAAGTATTAGAGCAGAAAGAATAAGTGGTAGCAAATAATTTACCTGATGAATTTTAGCCTTTTTTTTCTGCTAATGCAATGTCTGCAAACAGATTGCCACTTCCTCATATTTGGTTGTTACTTTAAATGAGTCCTAATTTTAGCATGTAATTTTTACTATGGGTTGACTGTGAAGAGTCTTCTGTGCCTATTCGATACTCAGTATCTGAAATTTGAGCTGTGTAGGTTAACTTGTGAATAGTCACATGATATTGCTGCCAATCCATTATTGGATGAGCATGTCTGGTGTGAAGGTTTGAGTGTGCCACCTTAGCACTCTGTGGAAGGTGATAGCTAAAATGCTAGCTGAAAGTGAACATAAGGGGTGCCAGCATGGCTGAAGCAAATTCAGTAAAATCTGAGCAAATCCTCACAGAGAATGTTTTATGGAGGTTTCTCAGATCTACCAAGTATAAACGCTTAGGACTTGTCTACACTACCAGCCGGATCGACGGGCAGCAATCGATCCAGCAGGGGTCGATTTATTGTGTCTAGTATAGAAGCAATAAATTGACCGTCGATCGCTCTAGCGTCGACTCTGGTACTCCACCTCAACGAGAAGCACAAGGGGAATCGATGGGAGAGCATCTCCCATCGACACACCGCAGTGAAGTCACCGTGGTAAGTAGATCTAAGTATGTCAACTTCAGCTATGTTATTCACGTAGCTGAAATTGCATAACTTAGGTTAATTCTCCCACCCCCCCGCCGAAGTGTAGACCAGCCCTTACAAATTGTGTCTATTAATTAGATAAAACAAAAGGATTATGGCGTAGTTGGAGTCAATGCAACCCCCTCCCAAACAAATAGATATAATTCATAGGAATGTTATTGCACATAAATTACAGCATCCTCCTCAAACTGTTGTTCATGGACCTGTATCCCTCATCTCCTATAGCTGAAGCAGAACTGGAAGGAAGCCATCGCAGCTTCAAGAGCCAAAGTGAAGCTGCTGTCATCTTTTCAGTTTGGAGATAAAGGAGTCAGGGACGGCTCCAGGTTTTTTGCCGCCCCAAGCACATGCTAGAGCTGGCCCTGGGAGGAGTTAATAACACTTAGCACTTAAACAGCTAAGTCCTGTATTAAGTATTTAGAGCTTGATACAAAATGATTCAAGACAATAGGAGTCTTTCAATTGATTTCAGTGGGCGCTGGATAGAGCTGAGTGAATAAAGGATGTTTATTGTTAGTGGCAATTCTGAAAAATCAAAAATGTTTTGTGTTGAACCAAAAACAAAGTTTTTCAATGGATCCAAAAGTAAAGAAATACTCATTTTGATCTCAAGCATTTAAAAAATGTTTTAAAATAAATGTGAAGGAAATTGCAAAATGAAAAATCCTTTCAAACTGAAAAAAAATCCAACATTTCCTTTAGAAAATGCCAAAATGAAATGTTTCCACCTTTTCATATTGGGGGGGGGGATCACTGACACGAACAATTCAGCAAAACCAACACAGATTCGTGAAACATTTTGGGGTTGCTGAATCTTTGTTTTCACCAAAACCCAGTTTTGGTCAAAACATTTCATCCATCTGTAGCATCAGATTTGGCCCTGTCTATTCAGCCCTCTCATCCTTCATCTCAAAAGTATGTCGACAGTGCCGTGTAAACCTAGGCTCAGACTCAGGCTTGAGTCCAACCCCCCTTTCCATCTATACACAAATCTGTCCAAATTGGCCCAGCAAGCACCCAGGACTTGGGCCCTAGAACCCAGCAGGGATGTGTCCAAGCCTGAGTCCCAGTGGGACTCTGGTCCAAACTCCATCTTTTACAGCTTGGGCCCAGGAACCCAGACTCATGTCCTGAGAGTCCACCAAGGCTATCCCACAATTCCATGGGCCAGTGTTCCATGTCCTTTTTATCCCAAGACTAGCCAAATGACTCTCAGAAAATGGAAGCAACCCCCCTGAATTGAGTACAGCTGCTCAGCGTTTAACCCTTAAATTTTATTCTGATCACTGAGCTGCAAACAGCTAATGTATCTCCTGCATTACCTATAGTCACCGACAAGAAGTCCTTTCCAAGTGCGCTGCTACCTGATCACGGGACCATGGTCCGATTCTGGCAAATCTCTGGTGTGAGGCGAGCAAGATGTTTGATTTCAGTAAGATTACTAGGAATGACCATATGTACCCAGAAATAACAAACAAGCCGGAATCGTTGGAGATTAAACAGACCAGTGACCAGTGCAGAGAGCTCAAGAAGATTAAGAAGCTCAGGAGTGACTACTGGAAAGTTTGGGATGACAGCTGCACCTCTGGGTACTCCCCGTCATCCTGCCTCTTTTGCGAGGACTTTGATCAGGTGCTGGTTACTGCGCCGAACACTGAGACAACAGCGGCTCACTATAGTCTGATCAGCTGGGATGGAGACCTTCTAACCTCCTGAATCTAATATAGATGGGAGTCAACAATCGCTGGATCAGGCTAGCCAAGTGACTCTGGTGCTCCTGCCAGTGCCCAAGGACGTTTTGCTACCAGACCTGCTGCAGCATATCCCGGGTGCATACTTGGAGGAGGGAAACTGAGACAACCAGGAGGCTACATGACTTGCCCAAAGTCACACAGCTAATTAGTGGCAGTGATGGGATCAGAGCACAGGAAATGTTCACCCCAGTCTTATTCTCAGCCCACTGGCTCATGCTCCCTGTCATGAGATGAGAAGAGAAAAAGACAGATGAGTGGGCAGGAAGGGGAATAAAACAGGGACAGGATTGAAAGGAGCAGGAGAAATTTTTACAGGTATTTGGATCCCTGTATTATAATAAATAAAAACAGACAAATAGGATTAAGCAGATGTTTCTAGCTATGTGGTCACCAAATATTAGATATTAAAAGTTGGTCCAGGAATGAATATATTCAAGTCCTTGAAGTAAGGCTAGAGGATTTCCAAATCCATGCTCTATATTTGGGAAAGCTGGAAAGATTTTTCTGGTAGCTTCTTTCTGATAAAAATGGCTGTGCTTTTGAATGCTAGAAATTGTGCCATTGGAGATGAATTTAGTTCTCGGAATGCAAGTGACAAGGTGAAAGGTGTCAAATTCAGTAAAGATCAGATTCTCAGCTTGTGTGTAGTTACATAGCTCCATTGACTTCAATACAACTACACAAGCAGAGCATCTGGCCCTAAATTCTAAGACTGCAGAAATAAAATAATTTGTGCCGTAGCTAACATAACCACACAGAGAGAGATATAAGAACTATCTATCTAAAACAGCCAAAACAGCTGTCATTTTAGGTATTCCACAACAGAAAGAGCCTAACTGAACCCCTCATGGTCTCTGGCTTGCAGTATCATTGTGCCTGATGCAGAATTATTTGGTACTGAAGCAAACTTCAGCTTTTAATGACTAAATGACATGCAAGTGGATGCTAGACTTGAAAGCCAGTAGAAAAGCCCTGGGCTATTTCAGAATTCAGATTAAAATTATTCAGTTATCTGTACTTGTTAGAGATTTATAAATATCTGCACTCCACGGGGTGATCATGCAATTTCTGATGGTTTACCAGACGGAAGCCACCTCTTCAACTGTAGGTTAGAGTTGTAACTCCTTGATATCTATGAAGAGGCAAGGGACTCAGTTATGAAGGTTATTTTTCAATTGAACAGTTAACTGGAGGGCACCACAGAATGTGTTTAGCTGTATTTTGTCTCACAAATTTTGCAATCAAAGAAAATAAACATGAACTTAGCTGTATACGAGCACTCATTGCCAAGTGCTCTGGAAAAAAAAAAAAAGCTAAACTTAATAAAGTAAAAAAAACAACATTTTAATTACCATAAAGCGTTCTTTTTCATTAGGATTTTGCAAACTAAGGCTCCTAATGAATTGTTGAATGAAACTATAAAATAATTTGAATTGCTGTCATAACTATAAAGGGAAGGGTGACAGCTCTCCTGTGTACAGTGCTATGGAATCCCTCCTAGCCAGAGACTCCAAATCCTTATACCTGTAAAGGGTTAAGAAGCTCGGGTAACCTGGCTGACACCTGACCCCAAGGACCAATAAGGGGACAAGATACTTTCAAATCTTGGGGGGGGAAAGGCTTTTGTGTGTGTCCTTTGTTTAAGGGGTTGTTCGCTCTTGGGACTGAGAGGGACCAGACATCAATCCAGGTTCTCCCCATCTTTCTAAACAAGTCTCTCTTATTTCAAAATTGTAAGTAAAAGCCAGGCAAGGCGTCTTAGATTTACTTTGTTTTCTCAACTTGTAAATGTACCTTTTACTAAAGTGCTTATCTTGTTTGCTATACTTTGAACCTAAGACAGAGGGGATTCCTCTGAGCTCTTTAAGTTTGATTACCCTGTAAAGTTATTTTCCATACTGATTTTGCAGAGATGATTTTTACCTTTTGCTTTAATTAAAAGCCTTCTTTTTAAAAACCTGATTGATTTCTCCTTGTTTTAAGATCCAAAGGGGGTTTGGATCTGTATTCACCAGGAGTTGGTGAAAGGAAGGAGGGGGGAAGGGTCAATTTCTCCTTGTTTAAAATCCAAGGAGTTTGGATCTGTATTCACCAGGGAATTGGTGAAAGGTTTCTCAAGGCTTCCCAGGGAGGGAATTCTTAAGATGGTGGCAGCGGACCAGAGCTAAGCTGGTAGATAAGCTTAGAAGTTTTCATGCAGGCCCCTACATTTGTACCCTAAAGTTCAAAGTAGGGATACAGCCTTGACATGGTGGCAGAGGTGGGATCGTTTTAAACCCAAAAGCCAGTAAGAGATTTTTTTTTCCTTCTAGCTGCTTGGAGAGCAGAGCTGAAGGTAGATGCATATCTTATCTCTCCTTGCCTGAAGGCAGAGGTGTTAAGTTTTTTTAACAAGGTCCTTTGTTAAGAGAAGGGTTCAATTAATGAGCAAACGACTGGTAAAAGGAATTTACAAGCTGAATTGTTGTTGTTGTTTTTTTCTTTTTACATCCTCGTGAGTAGCTAGTTAGAAAGTCTCTGTTAGCTCAGCAGCAGCCAGAGCTGAGTACATCCCAGTTTCAGTCAACTGCAGAGGGGTGTGGCCCAGCACAGGAAAGCAGGAAAATGACTACCAGTGAAGCAGCTAACAAACTAGAACTGGCCAGACTAGAAGCAGAAGAAAATGAGAAAAAACATCAGAGACTACTTCAAATTAAAAAAACTCGAGAAAGAAGCCAAAGAGGAGGCCCACAAGAGAGAAATGGAGCTGGAAAAAGCCAAAGAGGAGGCCCATGAAAGAGAAGAGAAAGCCAAACAGGAGGCCCATGAAAGAGAAGAAAAAGCCAAACAGGAGGCCCATAAAAGAGAGATGGAGCTGAAAGAAAAAGAGATGGAACTGGAAGCAGCAAGGACTAGGCAGGGTGCATCAGACCATCCTAACAACTCCTCTCCAGGTACCACTTCCCATCCCAGGAAATTCCCCACCTACAAGGCAGGCGATGATACTGAGGCCTTCTTAGAAAATTTTGAAAGGGCCTGCCTTGGATACGACATCCCTCCAACCCAGTACATGGTAGAGCTGAGGCCGCAGCTCAGTGGACCCTTAGCAGAAGTGGCGGCTGAAATGCCTAAGGAACACATGAACAGTTATGAACTTTTTAAAAACAAGGCCAGACTCAGAATGGGGCTAACACCCGAGCATGCCCGTCGGCGGTTCAGAGCCCTAAGGTGGAAACCAGATGTGTCATTTACCCGGCATGCCTACCACATTGACAAAAATTGTGATGCCTGGGTATAAGGAGCAAATGTTAAATCTCTGGAAGATCTGCTTTCCCTAGTAAAAATGGAGCAGTTTTTAGAGGGTGTTCCTGAGGAAATAGAAAGGTACATCCTAGATGGGAAGCCCAAAACTGTAACCGAGGCGGGGGAGATTGGAGCCAAATGGGTGGAGGTGACAGAAAAGAAAAAAGCTAGTAGCAGTTGGAGCGAATATCAGAAGGGGCAAGCCGAAACAAAACCTTATCACCGGGGACAACCCAAGACCCCACCCACATCCCAAGGGAAACCCCAGACGCCTTCTCACCAGTCTCCATCAACCAACATCGCCCCGGTGATACCTTAGCAGGGCGATGTTTTAAATGTAATGAACTGGGGCATATAAAGGCTCACTGCCCCAAGAACCCCAACCGATTACAGTTCATTACACCCCAATCACACCAAAGAACCCCAGACCCAGATGCCTCTCTCATACCCTCGGAGCGAAGGGAAACCTTGAGAGTGGGCGGAAAGAAGGTTATCGCTTGGAGGGACACTGGGGCACAAGTGTCAACTATCCACCAATCCCTAGTGGACCCCAAACTCATCAACCCTGAGGCTACAGTGACAATTCAACCCTTCGTGTCACAGTCTGTAACCTTGCCTACAGCCCAGTTGCATGTCCAGTACAAGGGCTGGTCAGGAATGTGGACTTTTGCAGTCTATGACAATTATCCCATTCCCATGCTGCTGGGGGAAGACTTGGCCAACCATGTGAAGCTAGCCAAGAGGGTGGGAATAGTCACCCGCAGCCAGGCTAAGCAAGCTTTCATCCCCATCCCTGTTCCTGAGCCGTCCACCAGGGCCCCGTCTGTGTTACCGGAGACCCAAAAACAGGTGGTGGAACCGGATCCCCTGCCAACGACTGCAACAGCCGTAGTGGATCCAATCCCAGAGACCCAGCCAAAGCCAGTCCCAGAACCGGAACTGGCAACGCAACCAGCACCAGAACCATTGCCAGCCCTGAGTCCAGCGCTTGCAACCCCGTCTACAACTCCAATGCCAGAGGGCACCAGCGAGCCTAAACTGGCGGAAGCAGCAGATAACCCTACCCAAGAGGCTCAGCCAGAGCCTGAAATACCACATAGTGCACCAGCGGACAGCGGTTCACAGTCAATGGAAAAAGCCCCAGCACCTGCATCGCTTCCAGAGGGACCAAGCCCCAGTCCACAGTCCAAGGAGGAACTGATGTCTCCAGCATCAAGGGAACAGTTCCAGGCCGAGCAGGAAGCAGATGACAGCCTTCAAAAAGCTTGGGCGGCGGCACGGAGCACCCCACCGCCTCTCAGCTCTTCTAACCGATCCCAGTTTGTTGTAGAAAAAGGACTTTTATACAAGGAGACTCTTTCTGGTGGGCACCAGGAAGACTGGCATCCTCAAAGACAGCTGGTAGTTCCCACTAAGTATCGGGTAAAACTCTTGAGCTTAGCCCATGATCATCCCAGTGGCCATTCTGGGGTGAACAGAACCAAAGACCGGTTGGGGAAGTCCTTCCACTGGGAGGGAATGGGCAAGGACGTTGCTAATTATGTCCGGTCTTGTAAGGTGTGCCAACGAGTGGGAAAGCCCCAAGACCAGGTTAAAGCCCCTCTCCAGCCACTACCCATAATTGAGGTCCCATTTCAGCGAGTAGCTGTGGATATTCTGGGTCCTTTCCCAAAGAAGACACCCAGAGGAAAGCAGTACGTACTGACTTTCATGGATTTTGCTACCCGATGGCCGGAAGCTGTACCCTTAAGCAACACCAAGGCTAAAAGTGTGTGCCAGGCATTAGCAGACATTTTTGCCAGGGTAGGTTGGCCCTCCGACATCCTTACAGATTCGGGAACTAATTTCCTGGCAGGGAACATGAAAAACCTGTGGGAAGCTCATGGGGTGAATCACTTGGTTGCCACCCCTCATCACCATCAAACCAATGGTCTGGTGGAGAGGTTTAATGGAACTTTGGGGGCCATGATACGTAAATTCGTAAATGAACACTCCAATGATTGGGACCTAGTGTTGCAGCAGTTGCTTTTTGCCTACAGGGCTGTACCACATCCCAGTTTAGGGTTTTCACCATTTGAACTTGTGTATGGCCGCGAGGTTAAGGGGCCATTACAGTTGGTGAAGCAGCAATGGGAGGGGTTTACGCCTTCTCCAGGAACTAACATTCTAGACTTTGTAAGCAACCTACAAAACACCCTCCGACACTCTTTAGCCCTTGCTAAAGAAAACCTAAAGGATGCTCAGGAAGAGCAAAAGGCCTGGTATGATAAACATTCCAGAGAACAGTCCTTCAAAGTAGGAGACCAAGTCATGGTCTTAAAGGCGCTCCAGGCCCATAAAATGGAAGCGTCGTGGGAAGGACCATTCACGGTCCAGGAGCGCCTAGGAGCTGTTAACTATCTCATAGCCTCCCCCACCTCCAACATAAAGCCTAAGGTATACCATGTTAATTCTCTTAAGCCCTTTTATTCTAGAGAATTAAACGTTTGCCAGTTTACAGCCCAGGAAACTGATGACGCGGAGTGGCCTGCAGGTGTCTACTATGAAGGAAAAAGGAATGGTGGCGTGGAAGAGGTGAACCTCTCCACGACCCTGGGACGTCTGCAGCGACAGCAGATAAAGGAGCTGTGCACAAGCTTTGCACCGATTTTCTCAGCCACTCCAGGACGGACCGAACGGGCATACCACTCCATTGACACAGGTAATGCTCACCCAATTAGAACTCCACCCTACCGGGATTCACCTCATGCCCAAGCGGCTATACAAAGGGAGATCCAGGACATGCTACAGATGGGTATAATCCGCCCCTCTACCAGTGCATGGGCATCTCCAGTGGTTCTAGTTCCCAAACCAGATGGGGAAATACGCTTTTGCGTGGACTACCGTAAGCTAAATGCTGTAACTCGTCCTGACAACTATCCAATGCCACACACAGATGAGCTATTGGAAAAATTGGGACATGCCCAATTCATCTCTACTTTAGACTTAACCAAAGGGTACTGGCAAGTACCACTAGATGAACCCGCTAAGGAAAGGTCCGCCTTCGTCACCCAGGCAGGGGTGTATGAATTCAATGTACTCCCTTTCGGGTTGCGAAATGCACCCGCCACCTTCCAAAGACTTGTAGATGGTCTCTTGGCGGGATTGGGAGAATCTGCCGTTGCCTATCTCGATGATGTGGCCATTTTTTCTGATTCATGGACAGAACACCTGGAGCACCTGAAAAAAGTCTTCGAGCGCATCCGGCAGGCAGGACTAACTGTTAAGGCTAAAAAGTGTCAAATAGGCCAAAACAGAGTGACATACCTGGGGCACCAGGTGGGTCAAGGAACTATAAATCCCCTACAGGCCAAAGTGGATGCTATCCAAAAGTGGCCGGTTCCAAAGTCAAAGAAACAGGTCCAATCCTTCTTAGGCTTGGCCGGATATTATAGGCGATTTGTACCACATTACAGCCAAATCGCCGCCCCGCTGACAGACCTAACCAGAAAGAAACAGCCAAATGCAGTTCAGTGGACTGATAAGTGTCAAAAGGCCTTTAACCAGCTTAAGGCAACACTCATGTCTGACCCTGTGCTAAGGGCCCCAGACTTTGACAAACCGTTCCTAGTAACCACAGATGCGTCCGAGCGAGGCGTGGGAGCAGTTTTAATGCAGGAAGGACCAGATCAAGAATTCCATCCTGTCGTGTTTCTCAGCAAGAAACTGTCTGAGAGGGAAAGCCACTGGTCAATCAGCGAAAAGGAATGCTACGCCATTGTGTACGCGCTGGAAAAGCTACGCCCATATGTTTGGGGACGGCGTTTCCAACTACAAACAGACCATGCTGCGCTACAGTGGCTTCATACCGCCAAGGGAAATAACAAAAAACTTCTTCGGTGGAGTTTAGCTCTCCAAGATTTTGATTTTGAAATACAACACATTTCGGGAGCTTCTAACAAAGTGGCTAATGCACTCTCCCGGGAAAGTTTCCCAGAGTTAACTGGTTAACAATTGTTCTTGAAATAAAACATATTGTTAGTTTTTATATAATCAGTAGTATGTCTAAAGGTACATGTGTTTTATTAACTCTGTTTTCTCCTAAAGCTCCAGGAAGAAATCACAGCCAGTGTGGAACCGGACGTCCAACACTATCTGTGATTTGGGGGGCGTGTCATAACTATAAAGGGAAGGGTGACAGCTCTCCTGTGTACAGTGCTATGGAATCCCTCCTAGCCAGAGACTCCAAATCCTTATACCTGTAAAGGGTTAAGAAGCTCGGGTAACACCTGACCCCAAGGACCAATAAGGGGACAAGATACTTTCAAATCTTGGGGGGGGAAAGGCTTTTGTGTGTGTCCTTTGTTTAAGGGGTTGTTCGCTCTTGGGACTGAGAGGGACCAGACATCAATCCAGGTTCTCCCCATCTTTCTAAACAAGTCTCTCTTATTTCAAAATTGTAAGTAAAAGCCAGGCAAGGCGTCTTAGATTTACTTTGTTTTCTCAACTTGTAAATGTACCTTTTACTAAAGTGCTTATCTTGTTTGCTATACTTTGAACCTAAGACAGAGGGGATTCCTCTGAGCTCTTTAAGTTTGATTACCCTGTAAAGTTATTTTCCATACTGATTTTGCAGAGATGATTTTTACCTTTTGCTTTAATTAAAAGCCTTCTTTTTAAAAACCTGATTGATTTCTCCTTGTTTTAAGATCCAAAGGGGGTTTGGATCTGTATTCACCAGGAGTTGGTGAAAGGAAGGAGGGGGGAAGGGTCAATTTCTCCTTGTTTAAAATCCAAGGAGTTTGGATCTGTATTCACCAGGGAATTGGTGAAAGGTTTCTCAAGGCTTCCCAGGGAGGGAATTCTTAAGATGGTGGCAGCGGACCAGAGCTAAGCTGGTAGATAAGCTTAGAAGTTTTCATGCAGGCCCCTACATTTGTACCCTAAAGTTCAAAGTAGGGATACAGCCTTGACATGGTGGCAGAGGTGGGATCGTTTTAAACCCAAAAGCCAGTAAGAGATTTTTTTTTCCTTCTAGCTGCTTGGAGAGCAGAGCTGAAGGTAGATGCATATCTTATCTCTCCTTGCCTGAAGGCAGAGGTGTTAAGTTTTTTTAACAAGGTCCTTTGTTAAGAGAAGGGTTCAATTAATGAGCAAACGACTGGTAAAAGGAATTTACAAGCTGAATTGTTGTTGTTGTTTTTTTCTTTTTACATCCTCGTGAGTAGCTAGTTAGAAAGTCTCTGTTAGCTCAGCAGCAGCCAGAGCTGAGTACATCCCAGTTTCAGTCAACTGCAGAGGGGTGTGGCCCAGCACAGGAAAGCAGGAAAATGACTACCAGTGAAGCAGCTAACAAACTAGAACTGGCCAGACTAGAAGCAGAAGAAAATGAGAAAAAACATCAGAGACTACTTCAAATTAAAAAAACTCGAGAAAGAAGCCAAAGAGGAGGCCCACAAGAGAGAAATGGAGCTGGAAAAAGCCAAAGAGGAGGCCCATGAAAGAGAAGAGAAAGCCAAACAGGAGGCCCATGAAAGAGAAGAAAAAGCCAAACAGGAGGCCCATAAAAGAGAGATGGAGCTGAAAGAAAAAGAGATGGAACTGGAAGCAGCAAGGACTAGGCAGGGTGCATCAGACCATCCTAACAACTCCTCTCCAGGTACCACTTCCCATCCCAGGAAATTCCCCACCTACAAGGCAGGCGATGATACTGAGGCCTTCTTAGAAAATTTTGAAAGGGCCTGCCTTGGATACGACATCCCTCCAACCCAGTACATGGTAGAGCTGAGGCCGCAGCTCAGTGGACCCTTAGCAGAAGTGGCGGCTGAAATGCCTAAGGAACACATGAACAGTTATGAACTTTTTAAAAACAAGGCCAGACTCAGAATGGGGCTAACACCCGAGCATGCCCGTCGGCGGTTCAGAGCCCTAAGGTGGAAACCAGATGTGTCATTTACCCGGCATGCCTACCACATTGACAAAAATTGTGATGCCTGGGTATAAGGAGCAAATGTTAAATCTCTGGAAGATCTGCTTTCCCTAGTAAAAATGGAGCAGTTTTTAGAGGGTGTTCCTGAGGAAATAGAAAGGTACATCCTAGATGGGAAGCCCAAAACTGTAACCGAGGCGGGGGAGATTGGAGCCAAATGGGTGGAGGTGACAGAAAAGAAAAAAGCTAGTAGCAGTTGGAGCGAATATCAGAAGGGGCAAGCCGAAACAAAACCTTATCACCGGGGACAACCCAAGACCCCACCCACATCCCAAGGGAAACCCCAGACGCCTTCTCACCAGTCTCCATCAACCAACATCGCCCCGGTGATACCTTAGCAGGGTGATGTTTTAAATGTAATGAACTGGGGCATATAAAGGCTCACTGCCCCAAGAACCCCAACCGATTACAGTTCATTACACCCCAATCACACCAAAGAACCCCAGACCCAGATGCCTCTCTCATACCCTCGGAGCGAAGGGAAACCTTGAGAGTGGGCGGAAAGAAGGTTATCGCTTGGAGGGACACTGGGGCACAAGTGTCAACTATCCACCAATCCCTAGTGGACCCCAAACTCATCAACCCTGAGGCTACAGTGACAATTCAACCCTTCGTGTCACAGTCTGTAACCTTGCCTACAGCCCAGTTGCATGTCCAGTACAAGGGCTGGTCAGGAATGTGGACTTTTGCAGTCTATGACAATTATCCCATTCCCATGCTGCTGGGGGAAGACTTGGCCAACCATGTGAAGCTAGCCAAGAGGGTGGGAATAGTCACCCGCAGCCAGGCTAAGCAAGCTTTCATCCCCATCCCTGTTCCTGAGCCGTCCACCAGGGCCCCGTCTGTGTTACCGGAGACCCAAAAACAGGTGGTGGAACCGGATCCCCTGCCAACGACTGCAACAGCCGTAGTGGATCCAATCCCAGAGACCCAGCCAAAGCCAGTCCCAGAACCGGAACTGGCAACGCAACCAGCACCAGAACCATTGCCAGCCCTGAGTCCAGCGCTTGCAACCCCGTCTACAACTCCAATGCCAGAGGGCACCAGCGAGCCTAAACTGGCGGAAGCAGCAGATAACCCTACCCAAGAGGCTCAGCCAGAGCCTGAAATACCACATAGTGCACCAGCGGACAGCGGTTCACAGTCAATGGAAAAAGCCCCAGCACCTGCATCGCTTCCAGAGGGACCAAGCCCCAGTCCACAGTCCAAGGAGGAACTGATGTCTCCAGCATCAAGGGAACAGTTCCAGGCCGAGCAGGAAGCAGATGACAGCCTTCAAAAAGCTTGGGCGGCGGCACGGAGCACCCCACCGCCTCTCAGCTCTTCTAACCGATCCCAGTTTGTTGTAGAAAAAGGACTTTTATACAAGGAGACTCTTTCTGGTGGGCACCAGGAAGACTGGCATCCTCAAAGACAGCTGGTAGTTCCCACTAAGTATCGGGTAAAACTCTTGAGCTTAGCCCATGATCATCCCAGTGGCCATTCTGGGGTGAACAGAACCAAAGACCGGTTGGGGAAGTCCTTCCACTGGGAGGGAATGGGCAAGGACGTTGCTAATTATGTCCGGTCTTGTAAGGTGTGCCAACGAGTGGGAAAGCCCCAAGACCAGGTTAAAGCCCCTCTCCAGCCACTACCCATAATTGAGGTCCCATTTCAGCGAGTAGCTGTGGATATTCTGGGTCCTTTCCCAAAGAAGACACCCAGAGGAAAGCAGTACGTACTGACTTTCATGGATTTTGCTACCCGATGGCCGGAAGCTGTACCCTTAAGCAACACCAAGGCTAAAAGTGTGTGCCAGGCATTAGCAGACATTTTTGCCAGGGTAGGTTGGCCCTCCGACATCCTTACAGATTCGGGAACTAATTTCCTGGCAGGGAACATGAAAAACCTGTGGGAAGCTCATGGGGTGAATCACTTGGTTGCCACCCCTCATCACCATCAAACCAATGGTCTGGTGGAGAGGTTTAATGGAACTTTGGGGGCCATGATACGTAAATTCGTAAATGAACACTCCAATGATTGGGACCTAGTGTTGCAGCAGTTGCTTTTTGCCTACAGGGCTGTACCACATCCCAGTTTAGGGTTTTCACCATTTGAACTTGTGTATGGCCGCGAGGTTAAGGGGCCATTACAGTTGGTGAAGCAGCAATGGGAGGGGTTTACGCCTTCTCCAGGAACTAACATTCTAGACTTTGTAAGCAACCTACA
The DNA here is from genome assembly GCF_028017835.1 of Emys orbicularis. Taxonomy (NCBI): domain Eukaryota; kingdom Metazoa; phylum Chordata; order Testudines; family Emydidae; genus Emys; species Emys orbicularis. The sequence continues at coordinate 103,363,711 of NC_088686.1, read as the reverse complement.
AAACACCCTCCGACACTCTTTAGCCCTTGCTAAAGAAAACCTAAAGGATGCTCAGGAAGAGCAAAAGGCCTGGTATGATAAACATTCCAGAGAACAGTCCTTCAAAGTAGGAGACCAAGTCATGGTCTTAAAGGCGCTCCAGGCCCATAAAATGGAAGCGTCGTGGGAAGGACCATTCACGGTCCAGGAGCGCCTAGGAGCTGTTAACTATCTCATAGCCTCCCCCACCTCCAACATAAAGCCTAAGGTATACCATGTTAATTCTCTTAAGCCCTTTTATTCTAGAGAATTAAACGTTTGCCAGTTTACAGCCCAGGAAACTGATGACGCGGAGTGGCCTGCAGGTGTCTACTATGAAGGAAAAAGGAATGGTGGCGTGGAAGAGGTGAACCTCTCCACGACCCTGGGACGTCTGCAGCGACAGCAGATAAAGGAGCTGTGCACAAGCTTTGCACCGATTTTCTCAGCCACTCCAGGACGGACCGAACGGGCATACCACTCCATTGACACAGGTAATGCTCACCCAATTAGAACTCCACCCTACCGGGATTCACCTCATGCCCAAGCGGCTATACAAAGGGAGATCCAGGACATGCTACAGATGGGTATAATCCGCCCCTCTACCAGTGCATGGGCATCTCCAGTGGTTCTAGTTCCCAAACCAGATGGGGAAATACGCTTTTGCGTGGACTACCGTAAGCTAAATGCTGTAACTCGTCCTGACAACTATCCAATGCCACGCACAGATGAGCTATTGGAAAAATTGGGACATGCCCAATTCATCTCTACTTTAGACTTAACCAAAGGGTACTGGCAAGTACCACTAGATGAACCCGCTAAGGAAAGGTCCGCCTTCGTCACCCAGGCAGGGGTGTATGAATTCAATGTACTCCCTTTCGGGTTGCGAAATGCACCCGCCACCTTCCAAAGACTTGTAGATGGTCTCTTGGCGGGATTGGGAGAATCTGCCGTTGCCTATCTCGATGATGTGGCCATTTTTTCTGATTCATGGACAGAACACCTGGAGCACCTGAAAAAAGTCTTCGAGCGCATCCGGCAGGCAGGACTAACTGTTAAGGCTAAAAAGTGTCAAATAGGCCAAAACAGAGTGACATACCTGGGGCACCAGGTGGGTCAAGGAACTATAAATCCCCTACAGGCCAAAGTGGATGCTATCCAAAAGTGGCCGGTTCCAAAGTCAAAGAAACAGGTCCAATCCTTCTTAGGCTTGGCCGGATATTATAGGCGATTTGTACCACATTACAGCCAAATCGCCGCCCCGCTGACAGACCTAACCAGAAAGAAACAGCCAAATGCAGTTCAGTGGACTGATAAGTGTCAAAAGGCCTTTAACCAGCTTAAGGCAACACTCATGTCTGACCCTGTGCTAAGGGCCCCAGACTTTGACAAACCGTTCCTAGTAACCACAGATGCGTCCGAGCGAGGCGTGGGAGCAGTTTTAATGCAGGAAGGACCAGATCAAGAATTCCATCCTGTCGTGTTTCTCAGCAAGAAACTGTCTGAGAGGGAAAGCCACTGGTCAATCAGCGAAAAGGAATGCTACGCCATTGTGTACGCGCTGGAAAAGCTACGCCCATATGTTTGGGGACGGCGTTTCCAACTACAAACAGACCATGCTGCGCTACAGTGGCTTCATACCGCCAAGGGAAATAACAAAAAACTTCTTCGGTGGAGTTTAGCTCTCCAAGATTTTGATTTTGAAATACAACACATTTCGGGAGCTTCTAACAAAGTGGCTAATGCACTCTCCCGGGAAAGTTTCCCAGAGTTAACTGGTTAACAATTGTTCTTGAAATAAAACATATTGTTAGTTTTTATATAATCAGTAGTATGTCTAAAGGTACATGTGTTTTATTAACTCTGTTTTCTCCTAAAGCTCCAGGAAGAAATCACAGCCAGTGTGGAACCGGACGTCCAACACTATCTGTGATTTGGGGGGCGTGTCATAACTATAAAGGGAAGGGTGACAGCTCTCCTGTGTACAGTGCTATGGAATCCCTCCTAGCCAGAGACTCCAAATCCTTATACCTGTAAAGGGTTAAGAAGCTCGGGTAACACCTGACCCCAAGGACCAATAAGGGGACAAGATACTTTCAAATATTGGGGGGGGGAAGGCTTTTGTGTGTGTCCTTTGTTTAAGGGGTTGTTCGCTCTTGGGACTGAGAGGGACCAGACATCAATCCAGGTTCTCCCCATCTTTCTAAACAAGTCTCTCTTATTTCAAAATTGTAAGTAAAAGCCAGGCAAGGCGTCTTAGATTTACTTTGTTTTCTCAACTTGTAAATGTACCTTTTACTAAAGTGCTTATCTTGTTTGCTATACTTTGAACCTAAGACAGAGGGGATTCCTCTGAGCTCTTTAAGTTTGATTACCCTGTAAAGTTATTTTCCATACTGATTTTGCAGAGATGATTTTTACCTTTTGCTTTAATTAAAAGCCTTCTTTTTAAAAACCTGATTGATTTCTCCTTGTTTTAAGATCCAAAGGGGGTTTGGATCTGTATTCACCAGGAGTTGGTGAAAGGAAGGAGGGGGGAAGGGTCAATTTCTCCTTGTTTAAAATCCAAGGAGTTTGGATCTGTATTCACCAGGGAATTGGTGAAAGGTTTCTCAAGGCTTCCCAGGGAGGGAATTCTTAAGATGGTGGCAGCGGACCAGAGCTAAGCTGGTAGATAAGCTTAGAAGTTTTCATGCAGGCCCCTACATTTGTACCCTAAAGTTCAAAGTAGGGATACAGCCTTGACAATTGCTTAATTTTTTTCCTTTTTGAGAAGAACAAATGTAATTTTTGTAAAATAAATTTAGCTGTTAATTGGAGACTTTCCCACAGCCCCCATTGGCCTGGAGCATAGAACCGCGGCCAGTGGGAGCCGCGATCAGCCGAACCTGCGGACGCGGCAGGTAAACAAACCGGCCCGACTTTGAGAAGCACTGATCTAGATCACTTGGTAAACTGGACACAAGCAAACAATATGCTTTTTAATCCAGCTAAATGTGTATGTATACATCTGAGAACAAAGAATGTAGGCCAGGGACGTGATCCTGGGAAGCAGTGACTCTGAAAAAGATTTGGGGATCATGGTAGATAACCAGCTGAGCATAGTTCCTGGCTGTGACCAAGAAAGCTAATGCAATCCTAGGATGCATAAACAGGAGAATCTTGAATGGGAGCAGAGAGGGAATACCATATCCAGTTCTGGTGCCCAAAATTCAAGAAGGATGTTAATACATTGGAGAGAGTTCAGAGAAGAGCCATGAGAGTGATTAAAGGATTAGAAAACATTCCTTAAAGTTGTAGACTCAAGGAGTTCAATCCATTTATCTTAATAAAGAGAAGGTTAAGGGGTGACTTGATTACAGTCTATAAGTACCTACCTGGGGAACAAAGAGAAAGGTATAACATGATCCTATGGCTGGAAGTTGAACCTAGACAAATTCAGAATGGAAATAAGGCATAAGTGTTTAATGGTGAGAATAATTAACTATTGAAGCAACTTGCCAAGGGCTGTGATGGATTCTCCATTACGGACAATTTTTAAATCAAGACTGGATGTTTTTCTAAAAGATCTGCTCTAGGAATTATTTTGGGGAAGTACTATGGCCTGCATTATACAGGAGATCAAACCAGATGATCACAACGGTCCCTTCGGGCCTTAGAATCTATGAAGCAGGCCCCGAGGTATTAAGATCTACATACATTCCAGTGGGAGCATAAAGGGGACAGGAAACTGCTAGACAAGTCATTACAAAATGTCAAAACTAAAAGCATGAGCCTCTTGTGCTTCAGCTAAAAGACCAAGTAGTCTAAGCTGACTGATTTAGTAGACTCATCAACTTCCTATGCAGTCCAGCATGGGACGATACTGCTTGAATTAAAGGAATAAGTCCCCTAGCTGTAGCAGACTCATTAATCTCCTATATGAAACAGCCACTAGAGGGGGACAAGATCCACATTGTTCTAGAATCTACCAGGTGAGACTATTGACCTGAGTAATAAAGCTAGGTCATATGGATTTTAAAAGTGAACAGATGGACTAATTAGAGACAAAATTATTTGTGTTATAACTGATAGGTCAAAGCAAAGTTGCTGTAAGAAATGGACTTGACTTTGCAAAGAACAGTGGATATTTGCAGGGCTAGTGAAAACTGCTTCCTAAATGAAAGTGTTTCCAGTGAGAGAACTGAAGTGCATATTAGAACACATTGGTTGAGCATGTGTCCCCCCTTTGTGTTTGATCCATGGAGGCTAGCTGCCTGCTACTGTTCATGGACTTAGTCCTTTAGCTCAAGAGGCAGTGCTTTAGAACTAGAGAACCTGGGTTCAATCCCACTAGTGACCCAACAAAGCATAAAGATGATATGTCAGGCCTACTTATATGTATATGAAAAGTGACAGAGGCCAAGTTTCTTTGCCATAAGCGTGGAATCAATCACAATGCAATGCAAAGGGTTAAATTAACACTTAGAAATGAAGTAAAATTTGAACTTGTCTGGATAGTAAAATGAGATGTCACTGAGTGACTATAGATGCCATCTGACTAGCTTAAGGGGGTATCATTCATCACTTAATAAAAGCAAACAAGTTAAGGATTTTGAATAGGTCTAAAAGATTTTAATAACATGAATGCTCTCCCATAAGAACAGTTGAGGAGATAATGTCTGGACATCAAAATGAGTATTTTCATGCAGATTTAGAACAGAGGAATTGGAGACCCAACACTAGTCTCCTTTATTAATTTTTTTTATGTCTGCTGGTATTTCTTCAAGAAAGTTGGTGTATTTGAGTGGTAAGGAACATGTGTAATTACTTACTGCCATCGACAACAATGTTCTTATTTATTTATTTAGTCAGGAACGGAAAAACTACAGACGAACTGCCCGCTAGCTAGGATGAAGCCAAACTGAACCCCCAGGGAATCTTTTCCTCTCTAGGCAACAATTTGCGCGTACTAACATGTGAGAGCATTCCCCTACTTAAAACTACAGCAACCCCCCCACCCCATACATACGTAACAAAAGTAAAACTCCTTTGCCAGTTGTGTTCACTGGTTTGATATGGACAGCTTCATAGTAGAAGTATATGGCAGAAGCATCCTGTGGCATCTCAGACAAATTTACCTCTAATTGTTTTATCCTTCTCTTCACCAGAAGAGATGCAGATTAAATTTCAAAAGTAGCTGAGGACCATAGTGCAGAATCTCATCATGCACAGGATGTAGTCCCAGGCCCAGGCGCTCTTCAAACCCAGGAGAAAAAGCCTTAGCCATTATATTAGGCTTCAAACTACAAATCAGCAAACCAACCAACCAACACACCTACATCATCAATTCAGTTTGTTTCAAGTGCAGAGGCCAAAAGATCTGCTGCTGAGAGCAGAAGTTTTGCCACTGAATCCAAAGGGCCAGATGCCCATCTGGTGTAAACTGATTTCAATAGTGCTGCACTGATTTATACCAGCTGAAGATCTGGTCCAATGAGCGTATTGTCACTGGCTTAATCTGGAGCAGGATCTGACCCTGTATGTTCAGGATGTACACATCTGTGACTTGCAAGAAAGAAAGGGGTAAGAAACCTTATTCAATCATTATTTTGTGTGTATTTTCAGGGCAAATCTTATTAAGATTTGTCTTCTCTCGTTTTGTCTTTCATCTGCTTTTATACATGGGCTAATGCCTGGGTGCATTTCAAAAACATAAATACCTGACACCAGATAACACACATTCAGCAGTGCAGTGCAGGCTGCATAACCTTTTTGGTATTCCCTGTGCACGGGATAGGGATTTTTTCATTTCACGCATCATCCATAACTTGCTGCAGTGATTCTAAAAAATCTCTCTCCCAGTCACATGAATACAAATAATTTAAATTCATGGTTTTGGAATTTTATCATTGTGGAAGTTGGGATTGTAAAGTGATTATATTGGTAGTGGTAACATTTCTTACAGATTAATCAAGTGGTGGGACTGCCCGACAAAACATTGTAATATTACTTGTGTTGCCCAGGTCCTTTGGGCTGTGATTTCATTTCACTCAGAGCTCAGTTATCAAGATGTCTGTCATTAGCTTCCACATTTCTTTTTCTGTGAGGCCTCCTCACCTAAGCCCAATGTAATAGGTTATTTAAGAACACACGAACTGCCATACGGCAGCTAGTGAAGTATCTTGTCTCTGACAGTGGCCTGTACTAGACAATTTGGAGGAAGTTACCTTAAATGCTGCAGTGGACAATTATGGAATTAAAACTGCCCAGAGGAGAAGTTTCTTCTAAAGCCCTCTCAGTGGTTGGCTTATGCCCTGAAGCATGACAATTTTTATCCCCTTAATATAATAGTGACTGTTTAGATTATCCATATAAAAGTCTAATCCTTTTTGAATCATACTAAGCTGTTGGCCTCAGTTAAATTTTGTTGCAATGAGTTCCACAAGCGGTGCAAAAAAATCTTTTATCTATTTTAGGTTTATTGATTTTCAGTTTAATTGAATGTATTATGGAAAAGGGTAGGTAATTGGGAACATCTCTTCTGTGACATTCTTTATTTTGTAGCCCATTATCATGTCCCCTCTTCTCTAAACTAAACAGCTTCAATCTCGCTTAATATGACTGCCTCTCCATTGGTGAAGTCTTGGCCTCCTGGAAGTCAATGGGAATTTTGCTACTGATTTCAGTGGAGCTAGGATTTCACCCTAATTTTCTAATTGACCATCTCTGAACCCCTTCTATTTCTTCTACACCCTTTTAGAGATAGGGTGACCCAAAATGATCGCAATATTACAGGTGATTGGGTACCACCAATTTGCAGGATGATACTATAACATTTGCAGTACTATCCGATTCTTTATCCAGGCTTACATTTTAATTATTTTGTCATCACCTGCATATTGAGCAGGAGTCTACAGCAAAACGAATGTCTTTCCAAGGAGTGATTATGGTTAACTTAGAAACTAGTAATGTGTCTGAGTAATTCAAACTGTTCCTTACCATATGCTTTAACTTTTTCTCTGAAGCAATTTTATAATTTATTCTGTATTGAGATTTTTCGGTAGAAAAGTTTTAAGTAATGAACTGTAATTACAAGCCAGGTAAAGCAAAAGCCATTTGGGACTGCACTTTAAAATCTGGGTGCCCAAAGATGTTTGTGCTATTGTAACCCTAATTTGCTCTCTCTCTCTCTCTCTCTCTCTCACACACACACACACACAGAGCTACTTCAGCTGCATGCACATCTCAGATCATTTTGTGGGTCACTGCCCATTTACACATTGCCTCTATAACTGCCTAATTTGTACACACATGCTCACAGTAATTGTACGTGTAAACTAGGTGTGAATTTTTGCATATGTAATTGAATTAACCTATTTTTTAAAATCAGACCCTCAAATATGTGAACATTTGTTACATTTATTCCAGTGGGTGACATACGATTATTCAATATATAACCATCCAAACAGAAAGAGACCAAGAAGTTAGGAAAGAGAGAAAAAGGGGTGATTTTTATTTCCATCCCGATTTGTTGTCTTCATGATTGCCAGGAAACCTGCTCAAGCTTCCAGAAATCTTGCTAAAGTCATTCTCTCCCTATGTTAAGTCCACAAAAGATGCTACCGTGGTTTTCCCATACACTTAAATCAATCTTACAATCATTGTGGGAGCTTTTAAGACTACTGTCCTAAACTTGTGGCACCTTAGAGACTAACAAATTTATTTGAGCATAAGCTTTCATGGGCTACAGCCCACTTCATCGGATGCATGTAGTGGAAAATACAGTAGGAAGATATATATACACACAGAGAACATGAAACAATGGGTGTTACCATACACACTATAAGGAGAGTGATCAGTTAAGGTGAGCTTTTATCAGCAGGAGAGAAAAAGAACTGTTTATAGTGGTAATGAAAATGGCCCATTTCCAGCAATTGACAAGGAGATATGAGGAACTGGGGGGTGGAATAAGCATGTGTCATTCAAGCCACAAAATCTCTATTGCAATATATATATAACTAAAAGATTGTTCAGGAAAACTAACAACATTATATCCAGCTGAAAACCTATGCAAGATCTGAGCCTTGTAGTTACTCCTCCAGCTTTAGGCTTTGTTGCCTTTTTGGAGGACTGCTGATAAGCAAAGAGGTGGGGAATCCCATGCTATCTTTGCCCCTGGTGGTGTGGTCTGCCTGGGATGGTTCTGTAATGAACTACATTGCAACTTCCAGCAGCCAACCACTGCTGCCTGCCCCCTCAGGGACTTTTATCTAAATATAAAAACCTCTTAAGAAAAATGACCACTTCTTTAGAAGAGCAGCCAGTCTCTCTCTGAATCAAATTAAGTCTGAGCACATAAATGAGGGGGAGCTTAACCTGCGGAGCGTCAGAGAACTCAAGACTTTAGGTAGAGGTATGCCAGCAATAAGTAAAGAGATAAGGAGACAATTCGGGGCTGATGCAAAGTCCATTGAAGTCAATGGGTGTCTTTAATATTTATTGGAATGGGCTTTGGATCAGGCCCTAATAGATAAAGTTGCAGTCCTTACTATAAAGTCAGAAACAGTTGTAAATTGAGACCAGCTTTGGGTCAAATTCTCTGTGGACATAACTTCATTGACTTTTTATATTGCAATAATGTGGACCACCAGATGATTAGACACATAGATGAACACAGTGTGTTGGGGAGGAGTCAACACGGCTTTTGTAAAGGGAAACTGTGCCTCACCAATCTATAAATATCCTCTGAAGGCATCAACAAGCATATGAACAAGGGTGATCCCATTGATATAGCATACTTGGACTTTCAGAAGGCCTTTGACACTTCTCTCACCAAAGGCTCTTAAGCAAACTAAGCATTCCTGAAATAAAAGGAAAGGTCCTCTCATGGATCAGTAACTGGTTAAAAGATAGGAAACAAAGGGTAGGTATAAATGGTCAGTTTTCAGAATGGAGAGAGATAAATAGTGGTGTCTCCCAGGGGTCTGTACTGGGACCAGTCCTATTCAACATATTTATAAATGATCTGGAAAAAGGGGTAAACAGTGAGGTGGCAAAATTTGCAGATGATACAAAATCACTCAAGATAGTTAAGTCCAAAGCTGACTGCAAAGAGTTACAAAGGACCTCATGAAACTGGGTGACTGGTCTACAACATGGCAGATGAAATTCAGTGTTGAAAGGTGCAAAATAATGCACATTGGAAAACATAATCCCAACTATACATACAAAATAATGGAGTCTAAATTAGTTACCACCACTCAAGAACGAGATCTGGAGTCATCGCAGATAGTTTCCTGAAAACATTCACTTAATGTGCAGTGGCAGTCAAAAAAGGTAACAGACTGTTAGGCACCATTAGGAAAGGGATAGATATTAAGACAAGAAATATACTGCCACTCTACAAATCTATGGTATGCCCACATCTTAAATACTGCGTGTAGGTGTGGTCACCTGATTTCAAAAAAGCTATATTAGAATTGGAAAAAGTACAGAGAAGGGCAACAAGAATGATTACAGCAGCTTCTATATGAGGAGAGATTAAAAAAGACTGTTCATCTTAAAAAAGGGACGACAAAGGGGGGATATGGTAGAGGTCTATAAAATCATCAATGGTGTGGAGAAAGTGAATAGGGAAGTGTTATTTACTCCTTCACAGAACACAAGAACTAGGAAATCACCCAATGAAATTAATAAGCAGCAAGTTTAAAACAAACAAAAAGGAAGTATTTCTTTACACACTGTACAGTCAACCTCTTGCGATGGGATTTTGTTAAGGCCAAAAAGCATAACTGGGTTCAAAAAAGAATTAGATAAGTTCATAGAGGACAGGTCCATCAGATGGTCAGGAACCCAACCCCATGCTACGGATGTCCCTAAACCTCCAACTGCCAGAACCTGTGACTGTATAACAGGGGATGGATCACTCCAAATTGCCCTGTTCTGTTCATTCCCTCTGAGGCATTTGACACTGGCCACTCAGAGAACAGTAAGCTAGATGGACCATTGGTTGGACCCAATATAAACTTTCTTATATTCTTATGATGGATTCCTCAGATCGCTACACTAGGAGTCGGATTTTCACAGAGGCATGTGTGCATAGCTTGCATATGAAATTTCCATGGTGGCACCAGCAGTGCAACTGACCAGCTAGCTGTTCCACTTTGTGTTCAACAGCTCTCATTTAAGTGCTCTATTAATGCAGTTGTGCACACAATCAATATAATTACACACACAGATTATTACACACATACATTTTTGCATGAGCAATTGCAAAAATCCATTCCCAGCTAACCAGGGAGTGGTGAGGGTTTCAATAGCAAGAGACGTTTAAATGTATTCTTACTTTTGCTGGTGGATGCAAAAGCAGCTTTTTCATTTGTGTGTAACTGCTTAGCAAAACAACAGGGACAAAAATGCAAAATTGTTTACTTGTCATTCTTAGCGGTCAGAGCAGGAGTCAGGCCTAGTGGACACTGTAGGAGGTCAGAACTGGAGTCAAAGTCCAAATGCCAGAGACAAGGGTTGAAACAGAGTCAAAGCCAGGAAACACAGCCGAGGGTCAGAACCAGGTCAACTGGAATCAGGGAAGGCAGGAGCAGGGCTGGTTTTGAGTCAGGAGCAAGGCTGGGGCAGGAATGGAACAAGGCCAGGGGGCAGAGCAGGGTCTAGGGTGGAGCAGGTTTAGGAGTAAGATGAGCACAGAAAGGCAGAGAATCCACAGGCACGTGCATTGAGCAGCCAATGCTCTGCTGTTGTTGCTGGGCTTATAAATTAGGCTGCTGATTCTGCAGCCAATCAGGCAGTTCCAGGGCTGTGTAGCTGAGACTATGTTAGTTGCCTAGCAGCGAAGTCAGCAGGCCAGCAGCTGGTCTTAGCTGGCCTATGACTTTCCACATCTTTGGCCAGTGGTGTGATATTCTGTGCACAGCTCCTTTAAAAAGAGTCTTGAAATTATGCAGGGAGGGGACTACTTCATTGGTAAGGAACAAATAAGCAAAGGTTCAACAATACAATGTAATGTGCCTTAACAAAAGGAAGAGAGTACAAAAACCTTTCTCAGAGATAGAATTAAGGGTGTGCTGGGATGGTACAGGCAAATTACATCACCAAGGTAATAAAAAAAAAAAAAAGGAAGAGGTGGTCAAAAAGTTACTCTTGGATTCACTCTGCTGGGTCTAAAGTATATGTTTATTATGTAGATTTGTAAATGCTGCAAACACCTAATGGAAGAAGGTAGGGGACCACAAAAACAGTGGCATGCAAAATAGCATGTAATCAAGAAATAAATTCCTAGGACACAAGTTATAAATACTGTATTGTAAATATAAGAGTTAAGAAAAAAGAAAAGGATTAAAAACTCCTCGAGAGCAGGGTAGAAAGGATATTTGCCAGACTTTGAAAAGCAATGTGTCTGGCTGTTTTCAATTGACCCTGGAGTTTGTAATTGAGGTTCTACTGTACACAGTTTATTGTGCCAGCTAACTGGCTATATTCCTATGTGACCCTGACAGGAAACCTGCCTAACTATAGTATAGCTGTGCTGTGCTCTCTTTCTCAGGAACTGCCAGTTTGCCTTAAAGTATTAGACAGCATTATATTGATTACTGCTTGATATTTGCAGGTCTGCAAAATGTCCAAGGAGACATAAAGAAAGTTTAGAGACTTTTAATTTGTTGTACCAAAAGCTCTTCTGATGGTCCCAGAAGGTTACACATTTATGAAGAAGGGCAGCAACAATAAAAGCTTATTGTTTGCACTCAGCCAAACTTCATGGATTTTTTAAGTATGACAAAAGAGAAAATGAGCTACACAGATTTTCAATAACTTGAACACCAATCTGTGCTGTCCAAAGGGAATTACCCCAGTGTTTTTTCTGTGTCTATTGTGGCACGGCTTAAAGGGTTTATCCTTGTAAACGACATCAGTAGTTACAGTTAACAGGTCCAAAATGAAGCTTTGGGGTTGGGATCCCTCTTGTCCTGATGCACTGGATGCTCCAGAGAGAAGGCTAAAGATAGCAAGTAAAACTTTGTCAGGCAGCCAGCAGACTTACCACTGGAGATGGGAGCAAGCAGTGTGCAGAGACCTCCTCTTTGCTTCAATGACAAATCAAAGGTACCAAGAGGATTCTCTCTCATCAGAGGGCAATGACATGAAGTGAGATTAAGGAAGCAAACCATTTTGCTTTTATGTGTTCAGTTAGAGAACAAGGTCAAAAGCTTAAGGTCTTAAACTTTTAATTAAGAAACAATGAAATCACTCCCGGATGATGCTGATCCTATCCAGTAGAGAAGTGCTATTTGACATTTCCTTTGATTTTGTTTTCCTCTTTCAATGAAAGACAGAATTTTTTTTCCGGTCCAAACTTACCCGTGCATGTGAGATGATTCCAAAGCACTTTTTTGAATAGCAGAGAAGCATCCAATCAAGAAGACAGCAGTGTGAATGCATCAGCATCTGGTGCTGCTACAGAAAGTTGTGTCACAAATATCGGGGTTAGTGTAAAGCAGGTATAAATATTTTCTCTCAGGGTGAAACCTAAAACATACCATTGCAGCAGAGAAGCAATGTATCTCTCCAGGGCCCCATTCTGCCACCCTTCCTAACATCAAGTATATCTGGCTCTGCAATCAGCCTCATTGACATCTAAAATGAATGGCATTGCTTTCAGAATACCAAATACCAGAAGTGAAATCCTGTCCCATTGACTGCAATAGGCCAGGATTTCACCCTCGATCTCCTGCTGTTAATGGAGCTAAGCTAATTTACACCAACTGAGGATCTGGGTCTGTGTATGGGTGGCACTATTGGGCCTTCCATTAGGAAACTGCACATAACACATTTGGCCACGTTAGCAGTCCAGGAGTTAGTTAGAAATGTTCTGGCTTTCAATGGTCGTTTTGCACTCCTGTAACAAAAATCAGCTTCTTTTTTTCTTAATAAACTGAAACTTAGCAGACCATTAATCCGTAATGTAGACTAAAGCCTTTGGGTACACAGGAAACAGCATGAAAAATGGCCAGTCTGGTTCTTCCAGGGAAGCTGATACTTCATGTGGGCAGTAAAGATTTTGCAACAAAGAGGAGTATTCACATTTTAGTGCAGATACACAAGGACTGCACTAGCATGGTGGAGGATAATGGCTTGAATCTCTTATATACACATGTAACCCTCATTTACATAATGTTTATGCTGCATTTTCGAACAGTAAAGCTATACTTATATATACGTGCCAAATGTTGTTGTTGTCAATTACTCAAGTGATAAATACTCCTCAAAATTCCATATTCCACCCTTGTCTTTGATACCAGTGACATATGTGCATAAATAACATGGGCCCCAATTCAGCAGAGCACTTAAAGAAATATTTTACTTGAAGTTCATTGGACTTAAGAATATAGGAATGGCCATACTACTCATACTGTCTTCTGATAGTGGCCAGGGCCAGATGCTTCAGAGGAAATTAACAGAACAGGGCAGTCAGCTTCTGGCACTGACTTAAGCATGTGGTTATTTGCTTTGCTGAATCAGGGACTAAATGAATTCGTACTGAGGCCTCTGAGTGCTACATTAATGTTAATCAACAGCAACAAAGATAGAGGATAACGCTATTTGTAAACATACTGTATCATGGGTCCATTGGACTATGTAAGGCCCTGTTTGGCAAACAGAAATTAACAAATTCTTAGCTCTTAAACATTAATGGGAATATTTGTTTTCTTTTAAATGAATGCAAACGAGGACACAGACAAGCACTCAATACATGGGAATGTACAGGTATCTGTCTGTCTGTCATATGTATAATGCACCCATCACCTTCATACCTAGATGTCAACACACACAATTGAAGCAGCTTTATTCTTGAATTCTCCATTCCATTGTGACAATGGAACCCGGCTATGGACGGAACCTGCTTTCAGATAGAGATTTTCAAAAGTGCTCAGTGCACACAATTAGGGTTGCATTTTCCAAAGAGCTTAGTTCCCATTTAGACAACTCATTGAACTGACTAGATGCTGAGCTCTTGAAAATTTGACCCAAACCTTAAGATTCTCAAAGCAGGGCAGGTAAATGGACAATGTGTGGCTAAATCCCCTATGCTGCATGGAGCTTCTCAACTGGAGGCATGGAATATGATCTCAGTTAAGAAATAAACACACACAAAGGGCCCGATCCTCATCTCACTTACAGTGGTGTAAATCAGAAGTAATTCCACAGACTTCAATGGAATTACACAAGCATAAACTGGTGTAAAGCAGAAGAGAATCAGGCCCACTCTTTTGTAATTTCAGCAATAGACTTGTATTGCTTTAAACAGCTAGACTAATAAGTACTTAAAAAAAAGAAGTACTAATTGCTAATGCTTAGATTTAATCTTCAACATCTATTGTACTTCACCAAATCCTTAATAATCACCCCAGTAGACTCCTTAACATTGTTGTATAATGGGAAACAAGGACAGGGTATTACTTTTTCATGTACAATGATGTTTCATCAGGAGGCCAAATTTCTTCTGTGGAGCTAAAGCACATAAAGCCTGACACTTTTAATTTCTTTAGTAATTGTGTCATGGGGGGAGGGAAGGGGAAGGTATGTCACTATGTCTCTTTGCTGAATTCTGTGAGGTTCAGTCTTATTCCCATGGTCATTGCCTTCTGCCTCTCCTTTAAAATAATGAAGATTTGGATTGAAATAAATTTGAAGATATCAAATAAAGACCCCTTGAGTTTCAGGGAAAGAAAATAAAGCAGCTTTTATTAAACTTGTTATGAGACCTTTCATGACCAGTATTCTCACTGTTCTCTTTGCTCAAAGCCTTTAGAGAATGGTCTCACTTTAGCCTAAACTCAGCTCTTTCTCAGCTCTCTAAGCCTCTGTAAAATTGAAGGACATTCACTCCTACACTCTTCTTTAATAACTCAGTATGATTTAAACTTTCAATCTGCATTCCTGATTTCTGTAATAATTGAAAGGAATGCATTAGCAGCAGGAAAAAAAACCCTGCTTTTGCTTCATAAACTTTACCTTCATTGCTTCAGATTTTCAGTAGTTCTCAATATGTAAGTTTAATGGCGTGACCCTAACAAGAAACGATCAGCAAATGAAACGAACCAGTGTGTAGCTGCTCCACACGGCTACAAGTGTCAGCTGTGGCCTGCCTGCCATTAATTTTATTGTAACTCATTTCTTCAGGTTGAGTACAGCACGATTTAATGTTCCCATTCCCCCATTCCTGTTCTGCATGACAAATTGTTTTAATAAACATAAACCGGGTAATAATAAAGTAATAATAAGCCTAGCACTCACCTTATATCACTGCAGTTAAATTCTCCCATAAGCCAACACTGGTTACAATGACAATTACAATCGAGCCAATCCGCAGCCAGGCAAGCACAATGGACAGATTTAATATAGTTTGTAAATATGATTAGTGTGCTGTCATGTTATTGCAGCCTGGTATTTACATTTCTCTCTGGGGTTATTCACTACACCAAATCAACATTAAATAGTACTCCCTTCTTTTCTCCTTAAATCAAATATACCTTTCTTTGTGTTTCACTCAAAAGTTAATGAAGAAAATGGCATGGGTTGTTAATATTCAGGGGATCAATCAATGCTTTACATATTTTTTAAACAGATGTACGTCTGTCTGTGTAAGCCTGGAAGATCTCTCTTTAAAGTCACAGTCCACCCTCCACCCATACACCCTTTAACATCAACACTCCTCTGCCTACTCTCTTATGAAAAATGTTCAAATAATGAATGGCTGTTGTTTACAGAAGTAATTTCATGCTACATTTCCATTATTGCCTGGATTTGTTTAGCTTCTCAAGCTTCCCCATTTCCCTGCAATGAACTTTTAAGGAAATATAACCAGCTTTCACTGTTTATGCCATTATGTTTATAATAGAAGCCGCTCTCATTTGTGACATATTGCAACACTTCATAACTGTGTGCAAATAAGCATCCTTAAACTTGTTAAGGTCAATTAATCATTGTACGAAAGCTTTTTTAGCTAGGACTTCTGCTGGCATAAATCCAGCCATGTAGCAGGGTAATGAAAGGGCTCTAGCATGGGCTAGGGTCTGATATGGCACAATTGTGCACTTCAGATGTTAATAAAACTGCCTTGAGATGACACAGTTCTATTTTTCTGAAGCTATTTGGTCTCTGTTTATAGGTAGCAGAGGCGGAATACCTGCTGCCCAGCTGTGGAGAGGGCTCTGGTGTACAAAAAAGTAGTAATTACATTAGTGACAAATTCACACCAACCCTAATAATTTAAAATCTGCCTCTGAGAATGAAAGCAAGGGATCATGGCAGAGGCCAGCCTTTAAAGTTGGAACTCTCAGCATTTCATCAGACAGGAAGAAACCCATTATACACAGTGGAATAAATAGTTTTTTAAACACTTAATATCATGAGAGAGGACATCCTCAAAGTAGGGCACATGCTGCAGGTGGAGCTGAACTGCAATTCTTCAGATGCACGGTATCATTTTGCAGCTCAGTGCTACTGGTGTATCATGTTGTTGCAGTCATTGGTATGGAATGAATGCAACTTGGAATCATCACGTGGGATGGTGACTGTATCAGCCCCCTAAAAATTGTCAAGCACATAAAGATGATATTAAGGACTCTGACTAATTAGTAACAATCCCTTCCAAACAAAGCCATGGCACATAGAAAGATTCATTCTCATTTTGCATGCAGCTGAGTAGAAATATTCGTGTTATTTATATTTATGTTTCTATTTTCAACTAAGAGGTTCTCATTTCCTGCACTTTGGATTGGTCTAGTCCCATGTCTGAATTTTAAGATATGCCTTAATCAAACTAAATGGGTTTTCCAGGTGCCCCAGGCTTGGCAATGTCATGGTGCCTGGGTGCAAATAAAATAAGCTGACTGTGTCTCATTGGTTTTTGCCTCATGGCTTTAAAAAAAAACCACACACATGGTAACACTCCAGGAAACCTTTAACCTCTAATGGAAAAGAATAAATTGGTATAATATATATCTTATAGGTATGCATACATAAATGTATGCACACATATTATGTGTACATATACATGTATACACACAATTTGACTGGTACCTATTTCTGCCTACAAATTGGAGGTGCAAAAAGAGAGGCCACATTTTGTAAATCTGGCCCATGGTGTATACTACATATGAGTATACTACATAATGTATACTACATGTGAGTGTTGAGATGTTTGCAAGGGATAGTGGGGTAAACTGTTCCCTAGGCATACCTGACACCCTCCCAAGGCCCAACTACAGGATGCAGTATGTCATGAAAACCCCAAGTTAGGTACAAAAAATAATTATTCATGCAGGATTAATTCCCTTTTGTTGCTTTCTATAACCTCAGCCTTGTGATTCTTTATTTCTGATTTAAATAATCTTTTAACAATGAGAGTGAGGGGACATCACATTTGTGAGGACCATGGGTAACTTTGGGACTAGGACATTTGAGAGGCACATCCCTAGTTGTATTTCTATTCAGTCAACTAGAGAATTTGGCCCATACAGTCATCTACCAGGCTTATATTAACCTACTGGGATTTACGGATAGTATTCATTTTAAAGATTCAGTTCTTCCAATTTATATATCAAAATGTCATCAATAAAATGTATATCTACTCATTGTTTTTTGACCTTTTGAGATTCAAAAAGGTAGAAAATAACAGGAGCAGTGTGTGTGTGTGTTAGTGTTAAAAAAGGGGGGGGGGAAGAAGTGGGGGTGTTACTAAACATAAAATAACCACACTTGAAACATCCTACTGAGATGAGAAGAATTGTGAAGCATACCGAGTGGTACTATAGCTATTCATTAACTGCCTGTATCAGCCGGTTCGGAGATTAGAGCTTAATGCAATGGTGAAGTAAGTGTCCATATCACAGTAGCCATGGAGGAATAGCAAGATGTAATGAAACTGAATAGCTAGCCATTGAAAGTTGAAAAATATATTGATTTTTCAGTGCTTGATCACCCAGGAGGCTTTATCAGGTATGAATACTTGGAAACCATCTGCTAACTCTGTAATGGTATTTTAGGATTTGTGACAGACACCAGCAAAAATAAAACTACGTGTTAGAAAATAACACAAAGTGAAGCTCACGTCTCTCATAATAAATTCCATTGCTCCCCATCTGTTTTTCACAATCCCATCTTTTATAGTCTCCATATTAGATTTTTTAAAACACAAATTTAAATTAGTACATAGATTTGATTTCTCCCACCTTTAAAATAGAAGATAGCTCTGAAATATTCAGAGCAGCTTTTATTCCTAGACTAGGAGCAGAATGCATTCCTTTTGTGGCTTAGATTTCTTCCCCCCACAAAAAGAAAGTCAGCAGAACTCCTCGTTATTATATTTAGCTATTGAACCTAGTTGTCAACATTTCTTAACATTCATTTGTGTAACTCACAGAACAAAAAAGAACAGGAACAGGCTTGGAGGCACAATATCTACATATTGTCTGACGTAAATAACACTCTTAGACATGATTGGCATTCTCCAAACAACAATCATTGTTATTGAAATGTGCCTCTATTCCCCTTGTTTTAATACTGAGGATGATTATGAAGTCTCTTTGGGTACAATAAATCAGCTGAAAGATGTAATAACATGTTTCAGCTGTTGAAATGGCTGTTTGATTACAGCTCTGAGGGATTTTTCCCCCCATCTTGTTTCTAGTTTAATTCTTAATCCATTCTGCGATTTAAAAAAATATATTCCACACATCAGCAGCAAATATTCATTCTTGTTTATTGGGTCTGTGCGTAGGTTGCATAGGAATCAAGTTGCATTTTAACAATACAGAGAAAAAATATTTTTCTATTACAGATTTGGTTAAAATAATAAGTTAAAGTGTCATTTTAAATTACAACTCAGTAAACACAACTTTAACACCTGCTAAGTCATAAAAAAAGATTTTTTGCCTCAATCAAACAACGTCTGATTTCTAGAAACAGGTTTAGAACTGAACCATGTTTTCTGATTTGTTTTCCTTAGTAATTTTGTGAGCCCACATTTTAATTAAGTGGTGATAGGAAATTAAATCACCCAAAGTGTTCATGTTTAAAAGGAGGGGAAACTATTTCTTTCCTGATTAGATCCTCTCACTGCAATATACACAAGATCAGGAAAGTCAGACAACATAATGGCAGAGGGAGACAGCTGGATGGAGTCCTTTGATGGATTTGAGAATCTGTGTAGCACAAAGGCTGTGCAGCCTCTCAGTTCACGCTCTCAGAAAATAATCTTGCAAATAATTAATTTTTAAAGAAGTATTTTGTGAAGCAACATGTAGGGAAAAACCAACAACAAGGGGTGGGGGGGGGAAAGATTTAACAGACGGGTTGTTTCTTTTCCCATTTACCTTTTGCTCTGGGCATGAGGGGTTTACCCCAGGTTGGTTGAGCAAGACTGCTGCTCAGTTTCGCTCATTCCCCTTCCCTACCCAAGCCAATGCAAATTCATTCCTAGATGTCCCCACAAAGTCCACAGAGTTAAGGAGGCAGCTGCATTCAAAGCTAGTGGTGGGAAAATTCAGAGAAGCTTGGGGCTTCCCGAAATCTTGCCACCCACTCAGTGATGTGCTACCAAAATGTCAACAATAGGTTCCTAGAAGAATCCCCCTTCCCCCCCCCCCAGCCTGTGTCCCAGCAGCATGGTAACTTGCCAAAAGGATAAGTGAGGGATGGGAGAGTCATTCATGAATCTTCCTATTTAAACGAAAACACTTTCTCATCATCATCAAGAAAGATGGCAATACCACTGAGTGAGCCAACATACTCCCTTTGGGTAGAATTATTATATACTTTATTCCTGAAAAAACATACCAAGAATGAGCCACTTTTGCCAGCAGAACCCTCTTTGGAGTGGCAAGAAATCCGTCCAGTAAGAGTACAGCAGCACAAGCTCCCCACCATTCTACCAGGGGTACCAAAAAGGGCCAGTGCTATCCAGAAACTGGGCAGGGATGGATGAGAAGTGGGGTATGACCACTGACTATGCACAGGTCCCAGGCAACCTTCACCATCAAGGCCTGATCCACAGCCCATTGCAGTTAACACAAAGGCATACACTGACTTCAGCAACAAGCCCCATTCTACGCCCCTCCATGCCCACTTCCAGCTTGTACAGTGGTAAAAGAAGGGTTCTTATTATTCCCACTTATTCCTCAGCTTGGGTGCATAGTCCAAGTGCCTATCTGTCCTTGATTATTGGAATACATTGAGAGATAGCCCATACATGAATGGATATTAGTTTGTATCTTTACAAACATTTTTTTGAAAAATTGTAATTCTGTAGGGTTAAAGATTGTGAGTGAGATTCAGATCCCGTTTATAACCAAGATCAGAATCTGCACTGTGGATCTCTCTTCTCAGAACCAACCAGCACAGTAGAGAAAAAAAAATTATCAACATCCAATGGAATTACATAATACCCTTAAAATGTATTCATTGGATAATTTATTCCCCTCTTTTTGACCTTTATTTAAAGGGAAAACTGCCAACTGCATAAAATCCTGCCAACTTCAAGAAGCTTAATTGTGCAGATTATGGTCTGTTTGTAAAACAGATTATTAAAGCACACTTGGACCCTTCATATCCCTGTGCTTGATTCAGTAATGGTTTATGCATTATGTAAAGGAGATTTGTTTTGATTTCCCTTCTCACAGATGCAGAATGCCCTACACCTTTTGTATTAAAAACTCCATCATCCATTACCTCTTCACATAAATGACTGAACCACAATTAGGTGCATATATATTGTAACTTAAAGCTGCCCACTCTCCCTTTCAGGGGGTGGGAGGGAGAGAGAATTACTTAGTGTTTACTCTAGTATTCATTAAAGAAAAAGAGCACACCCCAAAAGAACTCTAGGATTGATTGATATAAAAAACCAACACACCCATATTTCAAATGCTTGACAGTTGTGAAAAATGTGTAATAAATTAAACTTACTTGCAACTTACAAATTCTAATTTTGAGAACGATGAGAGAGACTCAGGATAAGGATAGTTATGCTAGAAACAATGGGTAGGACTGACATTAACCACTTGTATTCAAAACTCTAGTTCCCTTTTATTTTTATTGTTTTCTCTCTCATGGGGAGAACTTAGCAAATGTGGGTCCAAAGAGAAAGTTAAAAGATTTACATTTACAATATGTGCACAGCTTCACATAGAATATATTTGATTCTTATCAGCCATTATACAACTAGGAATCTATCCCCCATGACCCATTGGGGAACTACAGACTATGGGTCTGATCCAAAGACTTCCATTGACTTCAATATCTTTGGACCAGCCCTCACTTTCCAACTTCATTCTCCAGTCGCTTCCTCGTCAGCAGCCTCCTATTCGCAAATTATTCTTTAAAGTGCTTGTACACAAATGCCAGAAGTCTAAATAATAAGATGGGTGAACTAGAGTGCCTTGTGATAAAGGAGGATATAGATATAATAGGCATCACAGAAACCTGGTGGACTGAGAGCAATCAATGGGACACAATCATTCCGGGGTACAGAATATATCGGAAGGACAGAACAGGCCGTGCAGGGGGAGGAGTGGCACTATATGTTAAAGAAAGTGTAGATTCAAATGAAGTAAAAATCTTAAGCGAATCCACAGGTTCCATAGAGTCTCTATGGATAGAAATTTCATGCTCTAGTAAAAATATAACATTAGGGATCTATTATCGACCACCTGACCAGGACAGTAATAGTGATGATGAAATGCTAAGGGAAATTAGAGAGGCTATCAAAATTAAGAACCCAATAATAGTGGGGGATTTCAATTATCCCCATATTGACTGGGAACATTTCACTTCAGGACGAAATGCAGAGATAAAATTTCTCGATACTTTAAATGACTGCTTCATGGAGCAGCTGGTACGGGAACCCACAAGGGGAGAGGCGACTCTAGATTTAATCCTGAGTGGAGCGCAGGAGCTGGTCCAAGAGGTAACTATAGCGGGACCGCTTGGAAATAGTGACCATAATACAATAGCATTCAACATCCCTGTGGTGGGAAGAACACCTCAACTGCCCAACACTGTGGCCTTTAATTTCAAAAGGGGGAACTATACAAAAATGAGGGGGTTAGTTAGACAAAAGTTAAAAGGTTCAGTGACTAAAGTGAAATCCCTGCAAGTTGCGTGGGCCCTTTTTAAAGACACCATAATAGAGGCTCAACTTCAATGTATACCCCAAATTAAGAAAAACAGTAAAAGAACTAAAAAAGAGCCACCGTGGCTTAACAACCATGTAAAAGAAGCAGTGAGAGATAAAAAGACTTCCTTTAAAAAGTGGAAGTCAAATCCTAGTGAGGCAAATAGAAAGGAGCACAAACACTGCCAACTTAAGTGCAAGAGTGTAATAAGAAAAGCCAAAGAGGAGTTTGAAGAACGGCTAGCCAAAAACTCCAAAGGTAATAACAAAATGTTTTTTAAGTACATCAGAAGCAGGAAGCCTGCTAAACAACCAGTGGGGCCCCTTGACGATGAAAATACAAAAGGAGCGCTTAAAGATGATAAAGTCATTGCGGAGAAACTAAATGGATTCTTTGCTTCAGTCTTCACGGCTGAGGATGTTAGGGAGATTCCCAAACCTGAGCTGGCTTTTGTAGGTGACAAATCTGAGGAACTGTCACAGATTGAAGTATCACTAGAGGAGGTTTTGGAATTAATTGATAAACTCAACATTAACAAGTCACCGGGACCAGATGGCATTCACCCAAGAGTTCTGAAAGAACTCAAATGTGAAGTTGCGGAACTATTAACTAAGGTTTGTAACCTGTCCTTTAAATCGGCTTCGGTACCCAATGACTGGAAGTTAGCTAATGTAACGCCAATATTTAAAAAGGGCTCTAGGGGTGATCCCGGCAATTACAGACCGGTAAGTCTAACGTCGGTACCGGGCAAATTAGTTGAAACAATAGTAAAGAACAAAATTGTCAGACACATAGAAAAACATAAACTCTTGAGCAATAGTCAACATGGTTTCTGTAAAGGGAAATCGTGTCTTACTAATCTATTAGAGTTCTTTGAAGGGGTCAACAAACATGTGGACAAGGGGGATCCGGTGGACATAGTGTACTTAGATTTCCAGAAAGCCTTTGACAAGGTCCCTCACCAAAGGCTCTTACGTAAATTAAGCTGTCATGGGATAAAAGGGAAGGTCCTTTCATGGATTGAGAACTGGTTAAAGGACAGGGAACAAAGGGTAGGAATTAATGGTAAATTCTCAGAATGGAGAGGGGTAACTAGTGGTGTTCCCCAAGGGTCAGTCCTAGGACCTATCCTATTCAATTTATTCATAAATGATCTGGAGAAAGGGGTAAACAGTGAGGTGGCAAAGTTTGCAGATGATACTAAACTACTCAAGATAGTTAAGACCAAAGCAGATTGTGAAGAACTTCAAAAAGATCTCACAAAACTAAGTGATTGGGCAACAAAATGGCAAATGAAATTTAATGTGGATAAATGTAAAGTAATGCACATTGGAAAAAATAACCCCAACTATACATACAACATGATGGGGGCTAATTTAGCTACAACGAGTCAGGAAAAAGATCTTGGCGTCATCGTGGATAGTTCTCTAAAGATGTCCATGCAGTGTGCAGAGGCGGTCAAAAAAGCAAACAGGATGTTAGGAATCATTAAAAAGGGGATAGAGAATAAGACTGAGAATATATTATTGCCCTTATATAAATCCATGGTTCGCCCACATCTCGAATACTGTGTACAGATGTGGTCTCCTCACCTCAAAAAAGATATTCTAGCACTAGAAAAGGTTCAGAAAAGAGCAACTAAAATGATTAAGGGTTTAGAGAGGGTCCCATATGAGGAAAGATTAAAGAGGCTAGGACTCTTCAGTTTGGAAAAGAGAAGACTAAGGGGGGACATGATAGAGGTATATAAAATCATGAGTGATGTTGAGAAAGTGGATAAGGAAAAGTTATTTACTTATTCCCATAATACAAGAACTAGGGGTCACCAAAAGAAATTAATAGGCAGCAGGTTTAAAACAAATAAAAGGAAGTTCTTCTTCACGCAGCGCACAGTCAACTTGTGGAATTCCTTACCTGAGGAGGTTGTGAAGGCTAGGACTATAACAATGTTTAAAAGGGGACTGGATAAATTCATGGTGGCTAAGTCCATAAATGGCTATTAGCCAGGATGGGTAAGAATGGTGTCCCTAGCCTCTGTTCGTCAGAGGATGGAGATGGATGGCAGGAGAGAGATCACTTGATCATTGCCTGTTAGGTTCACTCCCTCTGGGGCACCTGGCATTGGCCACTGTCGGTAGACAGATACTGGGCTAGATGGACCTTTGGTCTGACCCAGTACGGCCTTTCTTATGTTCTTATGTTCTTATGTTCTTATTCTTTAAGTATCATTGGTATTTCTTTTCTGAATATTTTCAGTTCACTTCATTGTTACACCTATCATGAGCCCAATTCTTTGCTGGTGTGAAAGCACAAAAGTCCATTGAAGTCCATGTAATTGTGGTCCATTTACACCAGCAGAGAATTTGGGTCTAGAGTCTTCATTTTTTAAAACTAAATATCTGTATGAACAAAGAGCATGCTACATTGGCTGGTTTTCTAGAGGTTCTGGTGGAAGTCAAAGAAAAGCGGCTTCTCATGTTGTGTCCTCTCTTACAAAGAAATTTGAAGACAGAAACAGCTTTCTCTGGAGTTAGTAAGGTTTGAGCTATAGACAGAAATACTATTTCCCTCATGACCATTGCACAACTGAAGAATAACAGTGACATACATATTTAATTTGAACACAGACATTTGTAGCTGTGTGCCAGCTCTTTGCTGCCATACTGGTGATGAGTAGTTGTGTGTGTGTGGAACAAATTGAAGAAAGCCACAGACTAATTTCCTAGATGTGTCTTTCCTCCAATGGTAAGAATGTGATAGGTTTTAAATTAGAATGAACATCTATCTGCAACTCAATGAACTGAAAATTCAGGAAGAAAACTCTTCTTAAATACTTTGCAAGTGTCTGAGAGTGACACAAAAATACAAGTCTCTTCAAATATCGTGATTTGACTAAATCTAGCCACCAAAGAGAATGACAAGTGTAACGAAAAACTGATATACACCTGATCAATAATGATAATGAATGGAAGTTTATTTAATGACAAATTAGTGATCTCTCTATATAAACAAGCCACAGCACTATATAATGTTTTCACCTCTCTTAGCCAGAAGGCCGAGAGTTTGCTCATAATACCGCAGCAAAAAATAGTCTTTAATGAGATATCACTTAGATGCCCCTGATGTCACATATCAGACGGTACATTATCACATACAATGTGGAAAAATGTGGAAGGTACTTCATACCACAATGAGCAAGAGTAATGCTCTCACTGGTTTGTTCCTGAATATCTTTCTACTACAAGGTGCAAATGAAGTTACACTGTAAGTTTGTTTGAGAAAACATACTCCAATAAATTTCATTTTCAACCAAAAGGAAAATTCCCATCATTTGCAAGTCCAATAAACCCTGCACCCACTGAACCTGGATTGCCAACACTTATAAATGAGCACCACTGGAGAAGGCTCACTACCATGCAAATGGATATAGGAATTCTGTAAGGATTGGAGCTCATTCCTGGAGCTTTGCGATAAAACAAGAACTGATCATTTTAATGCTTAGGTTTTACTGCATGGCTTTAAATGTAGATTTAAGATAAGAACACTCATTAAACCTATCATATAGGTAATTTTGCTATGTTGAGGCTGATTACTTGTACGGCCTTACTGTATATGTATATGTAGTTTGGTACAGAGATTCTAATTTTACTTCATGTTTTTATATTTAGGTCAAGGCTCACCTTTACTCCTTTTGGTTTGTAGACCTGTTCATTGAACACTGATGTCGCTAAGACAGAGTACTTTACAGTCTATGGAACACTCCATTGATGATTTCATTATGGCAGTTACTTGTACTCCAACACTGGTATAGAGCAGAGGTTCCAAAACTGTGATCTGTGGACGTTTGGTAGTCTGCAGAACATTTACTGGGGGTCTGTGGACAGCTGGCAGGCCACAAAATGCTGCATCTTCCTCATTTCCAGCTGATAAATTGCATTGAAAGACAGCTACAAGTATATTAGATACTTTTCTAATATGGTTTTTCCATGTATGTAATTGTTGTAATTGTCTCAGGGATGTTATGTCACTGCAAATGTGAGCAAAAGTGGTTTGTGTGAATGTGAACGGGAGGCAAATGGTCTCAGACAACTTGGGTTAAAATGCGGTCAGCACAATGAAAACATTTGCAACCCCTGCTATGGAGGTTTCTAAACGGTCGTCTGTCCCCCGTCCCTCCCAAGATGATCCTCACAGATCAGATTGGGAAAGACGCAACAGATGAAATGCAGAGGTTAGAGTGTCCACATTGGTGTAAGACACTGCATTCTGAGGCTGATAGATTGCAGCACAACGAACTTCTAAAATCCTCTGTCAGGGCTGGTAGGGAGACAATGATAGGTTCCTCCCCACAATGACAACAAAGAAGTCCTATCCAGAAGCACAGCTCATCCAGGAGATAAACATCTAGAATTAAGATGATCTTTTAGGCTCATCTAGGTGAATCTGGCATGTCATCACTTACAAAAGGTTGAATGTCTCAGTGTGAAGAGTTTTCTGTCTTCTTCATGGAAGGGGAATCTTACTCAGACTCAGTTGGTTTCTTCCAGGAAGGCAGATCCCTCTCTGGAGGGAAAAAATGCCACATTGTCTTTGACTGAGTTTCAGACCATTTTACTTACTGAGGTCCTGTGTGCGCTGGTGGAAACTGGGGCACCTTGCCTTTCCTGGCTAGCAAAATCAAGTAGGGAGGTATCAGGTCCATTATTGGCTTAGATTGGTAACAACTACCTAAAGACAGGATTGGATGCTACTTTTCTTCACATTAATAGCCATTAGGCCCTTGTTCAAGACCCTATCTCTGGAGGCTGACAATAATTAGTGGAGCTGGTCAGAAAATATCTGATAAAATGGTTTTCCATCAGAAAATGCCAATTCTGTGGGAACATGTAGAGTTCATGGATTCTTCTGATGGATAACAACCAGGTTTCCACCTGGCAGGCTGCTCCACAGCCAGGAGCCTGACAGCCCGGGAAGCCCCAGCTCAAGCCAGGGCTCTGAGGGATTCTAGGCTCCCCATTCCACAGCAGGGAGCCTAGACACCCTGTCTCAAGCTGCGCAGCTATGAGCCTGGCAGCAGGGCTGCGGATCTCTGGGCAGCTCAGCGAACCTCATCAATTTCCTTTTGAAAGTCAACTTTTCTAAACAACATGTTGGAATTTCTATTTTGCAGGAAAATTCAAAATTCCCAACGTGGAATGATGTTATTTATGTTTTCATTTTGGAATTTTCCATGGAATGGGAAATCCAGGTTCCAACCAGCCTTAAAGTATTTACTAAGCTCTTTGGGGCAGGTACTATTTCTGACTATGGGTAGATCTACACTAGCTGGGAGCATGGGTGCCCACCATGGGTAGACAGGAACACGCTAGCTCTGCTTGAGCTGGTGCACTAAAAATAGCAGTGTAGCTTGGGGTAACAACATGGGCAGCGGCTCAGGTTAGCCACCCAACTATGTACTCAGGGAGTCCAGGTGGGTTTGTACTTAAGTGACAAGCCTAAGTTGTTGCCCATACTACCCCCAGCTATGTTTAGTGCTCTTGAGCAAAGCTAGGGCATTTTTCTACCTGCCAGAGCCCGCTCTACTTAAAGTCAAATGAGGAAGCTGCCTAAGGCAGCAGGGCCAAACCAGACTGGTGTTTGAGAGGGCAGGAGGGAGGGGGCACACTTACGTTTTGGCTAGGGCAGCAAAGTGCTTTGAGTGGCCTCTGCTACCTGCGCTGGGAAGCATGCTCACAGCTGCTGCACAGATATCCCCTATGTATTTGCACAGTGCCCAGTCTTGGTTGGGTCCTCTGGATACTAAGAACATAAGAACATAAGAACATAAGAACATAAGAAAGGCCGTACTGGGTCAGACCAAAGGTCCATCTAGCCCAGTATCTGTCTACCGACAGTGGCCAATGCCAGGTGCCCCAGAGGGAGTGAACCTAACAGGCAATGATCAAGTGATCTCTCTCCTGCCATCCATCTCCATCCTCTGACGAACAGAGGCTAGGGACACCATTCTTACCCATCCTGGCTAATAGCCATTTATGGACTTAGCCACCATGAATTTATCCAGTCCCCTACCGTATGATAAATAATAACTAACCATTACACCTGTCCAGAACCTGAAATATAGAGAAAATCTCAAAGGAAAGGAAGAGATACTCAGATTGTTACTCTAATACCGATGAACAAAGATGCTGGTTCAGTAGCCAAACTTTGTTTTTAAAAACAATGTGTTTCAAATGGGCACAATATACAGTTATTAATGCTTTGCCACAGTGATTTATTTGGGAAATCTCATGCAAAGTTCTTGAAGCTGCAGATTAAGCTAAATAGGAAATCATAATATATTTAGCAAATGATAATAAAACCCACATAAAATAGGAGAGAAAAAATGCTTTTCCTTGCTGGGACATTACTGAATATTGAGTGCTGGGGAACAGCGTAACTTCCTTCTACAAATACACCCCTGCTTGGTGCTGCAGAGCTGTAAAGAGAAGTTACAAAAATCCTACATTTAAACATTAGTAAGGTCGTAGTTTAAAATGATCAAAGCCAGGAAATTCAAAACTAGGGCTGACATATTGTTCTATTCATAAATATACCACACTATGAACAAAGGCTCAGTGCCTTGAGTGAAGGATATTTAGCTGGATTTATTAAAAACACCACATAATTAACAAATAGCAATGTTATTTTTAATGTGTTTTTCTAAAATACCCACTCATGATGTATGGAATATTTGGAACACCATTTTGTTTGGAGACAAATTCTGCTCCTATTGCAGCATACCATACTTATGTATTTCTCTGCATACTTTTTAATTACTATGATCATTTGCCTGACAAAAGGCTCTTTTTTTATCCTTAATTCTTTGGTTTCTGAAGTTTTCTATAAGTCATAAACCTCTATGACATCAAAATCCCCCACTGTGATGTCAAAACATAGCACTATTATTTCAGATGAAGAATAAAAGCTTGGATTCAGCAGTCCAAATCTATTTTGCTATGCATACGTCTATTGAAATCAGTGGGATGTCACTACATGCTTACGTTCCTTGTTGAATAGGGTTGGGATCCTTAGGACTTTATCTGTTCCTACTGTACTTGGGTTCCAATTCAACCAACATTTGAGTTTAATTTGTGATTCAAATTAAACTCAAATGCTTGGTTGAATTGGAACCTAAGTACAGTAGGAACAGATAAAGTCCTAAGGATCCAAGATCCTACATCCACATGTTGTTGGTGTATTCATTCTTCACCTGCATTTGTGAGCCTCAGTTTGTGCTGTCGCAATTAGTTTATTTGGGAATGATGATGATGTCACACACACAGGATTATGAAATCAGTTTAGGAATAAAATGTATGAAATTCTAAACCACAATCCATACTAGAATATTTTCCAAAGTTTCCTGTAAGGCAGCAATATGATTTTTAAAAAGTGTCTTAAACAGCATAATTCAAAGTTTAAAATATGAATATCAATCTTATTTCAATAGAAGTGCGGTGATTTCCTGCTGGCTACTGGATGCGTATGTGCCACTGGAAGGAGGGGTTCTATTACACAATGTTCTCTGTCATGCCTCCAAATAAAAGGTTTAAATAGTATACCTTTTCTTTCAAATATTTCAACAGCTTTTTTATTGGTCTTCGGTGAAAATTCTAATTGGGTTTCCAGTTCTTGAAAGTAAGTCAGTATCTTGTCTCATTTTAAAAATATGGAGTTACCACTTCAAACACAGTGAAAAATATTTCCTATGAGAAACCAAGTTATCAAATGGCTTTGGGAATCCTACTAAGTCCCATGAAAGTAACAGACTGTCATAACCTTTGGAAGCAAAAATATAGGGACTAGTTTTTCATCGCCTTACCCCTTGAAATCATGTAGATCCTGATTCGGTAAAGCACTTAAGGATGTGCTTAACTTTAAGTCTGATTGTTTTAAAGCTGTGCAAAGAGAGTGAAAAGTGAGCATAAAATGCTACCAAATCAGAATGGTAGCATTTTATACCCACTTTGCATTGAGCGGTGAGGGGGAAGGGGTAATATTTTTTCTGTCATGTGAAAATTTTCAAGATTTCAGAATTTTTCCCATCCCAAATTGGATGGGAAAGAAGATTAAATTCTCAAAAAAAAATTGTGAACCAAAAACCGGGAAAAAATCCCATTTGGGACGATGGAAACATTTCATTTTCATAATTTTAAAATATATTCATTTTGATCATTTTAAAATGTTTAGAAGTTTTTGTATTATATCTTAAATTTTGAAACAAAAACTCATTTCAAACCAGAAAACTAAAATTTTTCATTTACAAATAATCAAAACAGAATGTTTCAGCAATTTCAAACCCTTTTTTCAACTTGTTTTGACTCAAGAAATTCATCAAAACCAACCATTTCCTGATAAGAGTTTCAGTTTTGCATAATCACCATTTTTTGACTAAACAATGTTTTGTCAAAAAAAATTTTTAAAAAATCCCAGCCAGCTCTAGAAATAACACAACACACTTGACAATGAAAAAAATCAGAAGTTGTATTCTATGGAGCAGACTGGGAAAAAGACTGTATGGAGAATGCCTGGGAAAAACAACCCATTAAAATTTGTAAAGCCACCACATTATCTTCTTTTTAATCTCTCTTTATACCTGCCTCTGCCACAGTGCTTTCAAATCACTCCTGTCTGGTATTGGTTAGGAAAAATGGTTTTCGGAAAAATGATGTTCTTGTTGTTACCTCCTCCTCCCACCTACCTCCATCCTCTTTGTCTGTACAATCCACCTGTCACATCCCATCTGACACTTAGACTCTGAGCTCTCTGGGACTGGGACTATTTTATTATTTGTTTCTACAGCACCTACCAAAATTGGGCCATGGTCCTTAATTAGGGTTCCTAGATGCTACCATAATAAATAATAATGAGATGCTGGATTGTAAAGAGTAGACTATCTGTCCACACATCAAAGAATATTTGATGCCTAACATATCCCAAAGCCTTCCCCAAAGGAGGAGGAAATCTACAAGGGATTTGGGTGAGCTACGGGCTACTCTAATTTATAGTTGACTGCAGAACAAGAAATTAATTCTATGAGAATTTACTCTCTAAAGTGAAAAGTCAGTATAAGATAGAGCAGAAGTGTATGATAATTTATACATATACACACAGCAAGACAGGGTTTTTTTATACTTTGTGACTGACTTTTTGTGATTCTGTTGTTTTTACAGTTTTTCTGACAGATTACTTTTGATTGTAGCTGCATATTCTCTGTGCAATTCAGAAAGAAAAACTGATTTATGTTGGCATGTAGTATACTGTCTTTCTCCTCCTTTTCACTCTTAAGGTTGGATTCAATTTTTCACGTTAAGTTCAACCTCTTCTTTTGTATGGAGAAAGTATATTACAGCTGAGTGAATAATTGATTTTTTCAGTTTGGTGGCTGAGCTGAAAAATCCCCCCAAAATCTCACTTTGGTTTGAACTGAAACTGATTTTTTTTAATTTTTCATTATGTTTTCAGGTATTTTTTATCCTTTAAAAATTGTTTTAACAAATCTAGCAAAATTTCTAAATGAAACATTTTGAAATGAAAAGTCAAAATGGTTCTTTTACAAAATGTTGAAACAAACCATTTTGATGTTTTAAAAAAATTATAATTTTTTATTCCTAGCTAAAACTGTTCATCCAAATCGACCAGAATTAGCAAATAGTTTTAGTCACCCCAAAACTGCATTTTTTGGCAAACAAATTCTTTGACCGAAAAATTTCACCCAGCTGTAAAATGTATCCTCCCCAATTTTACAGCACATAATCTGTAAGTAAAAAATTATTTTTCTGGGCATTGTCAACAAAATATTTTACTTAGTTATCAATAAAAAATATTTTTTTTAAATCAGACATTTGAGAATTTTCAGTGGCTAACTTTTTTCTCGGATCCCATCTTTAATTAATTGATGGCAGTTATCCATCACATTTCCCCAGGGTTAAAACGCATTGCCAGCTACCTTTGAACAAATTAGATTGTAATTTAGCAAAGTTAACAATTGTTTTTTCTGATCTTTCCTACTATATTGAAAATCTTTTCTTACTCAAAATGGCTGACATTTCCTATAACTTACAATTGGAACCGATGGCTCTTCTCTCCAGTAAAGATGGCTACTACTTTATTAGTGTGTGAGATGCCCCAAGTGAAGATGGTTGCCCTTTCTCATTGTTTCCAAAAGGAATGAAGCCACAAGCTGTCACCTAGAAAGAAATTCCATTTCACTGAAACCATCATACCTCTCATCTTTCAAACTTGCTAACGTGTTACTGAAGCAATTGAAATATGTTACCAATGTGTGGAATGTATGTGTTCGGTTGCATGTCACAAGGTAATTAACAGACTGCAAACTTGTGTTGAGGATATTTCCTCATGTTGTGAATTAAATAAATCTTTTTTTAAAAGAGAAACATTGGAAAACAGGATTTCTATCATGTGCAAGCACGAAGATCCCCCTCACTCCCCACATGGGTAGTCAGCATGGAACTATTCCTCTAGCTCAGTTGGTCAAAGTCTAAGCTGCAGTACTGGATACAAACCCCCTGCGGATGACCCAGATGGGATCATTATGCTTCCTGCTTACACCTATGCTGCAGCCAGGAAGTGCAGATGTCCACAAAAGAGAACAATTTTTGATCAAACAAAAGAGTTAAATTAACCACATCACAAAGAAGTCTCAATTTGGACAAATGTTTGAGCTGGTTTATATTTTACTGGAACAGTTTCTCTTGCTCCTAAAGATGATGAACTAGTTTAAAAAAAATCTAGATATATGAGGGGACTTTGTCCTCTATTGTAGTGGCCAAAGTGAAGCAAAGGGAAGATTGCTTCATATACCTCACCTACAGCTCTT
Source organism: Emys orbicularis (assembly GCF_028017835.1). Classification (NCBI taxonomy): domain Eukaryota; kingdom Metazoa; phylum Chordata; order Testudines; family Emydidae; genus Emys; species Emys orbicularis. Next base: position 103,330,645 of record NC_088686.1, on the reverse strand, counting down.
TAAAGTGCCTAGTCTTTCTGTTAGCGAAGTCAATGCTCAACTGAAGCAAGTTGGGTTTTACTTTTTAAGTTATTTCATTCCTTTCCTCCCCACCTCTCTGCCCTTCCCCACCCCCACTTCCTAAAGAAAGACCCCCAAGAGCCTCCATTCAAATGCAGTGAAAACAGTGTCAGTGGGGGATAGTTCCCGCAGAACAGGTTGTTGTCATTGCTGACCTATTCAACTGCAATGACAGCAACCTGCCTTTGTCTTCTACTCCACTAAACAAACTGATGTCAGCCCCAGTCCTGCTGCAGAAATATCAAGAAGTAAAGAACTCACAGAGGGAGCATGCAGCGGGGTTGACACATTTTGCAAAACAGGGAGAGCCAGTCAATAAAAGGGGATGGAGGATGGCTCAAAAGGGGCTGACTTACAATGGGATGTGGGCTCAAAAGGGGTGCATACAATTCTAAAGGTCACAATTTACAAAACAGAGTGTTCCCTGAATTGTCACCTCCTCCACAGTAGGGAGGGACCTGGGAGTGACATGAGGAAGAAACGCATTCCTAGTAGTTTAACATAGGGGTATTTTTTTAAAGGGGTGGGGGAGCAGAATTCACTGCCGTCTGCAACAATGTAATTTGCTGACTTCATGCAGAGAACAGGACAACATAAATGTATAGAAGGGGTGATCGTAGGATAGACAGAGAAATAAAGAATGATAAGGAAGGGTGGGTTTGTGGTTAAGGCAGTGGCCTGCTTCTCAGAAGATCTAGGGGTAAATCAAGGCTCTGTCACACACTTCCTGCATGATCTTGGGCAAGACACTGCATTTCTCTGTGTTTCAGTTCCCCATCTGTAAAATGGGGACAATAATGCTTCCTTCCTCCTACACTCTGCCATGTCCATTTTTATTGTAAACTCTCTGGGGCAGGATCTGGCCCTTACTGTGTGTTTGTACAACAGCTAGTACAATGGAGTCCTGATCTCATGTGGTGCATTTAGGCCCTTCGGTAACAAACAATAGAGTTGGTTGGCCAAAATCCCTGGGAGAAGAGAGGGGGCAATTGAGAAACATTTCTAATTTGTTTCCCTTTTGCAGGGTTTGAAATGGAACATTTTAACCTTTTTTACGTTTTTCATAAACTACCTTTTTAAAGAAAAATATTAAATGTTCATCATTTAAAGTTTTGTTTTATCCTTTTTTCCTCATATTATTTCTCTTAACCCATTAACCAGTAAGTGCAAGATAATGATTGATGTCCAGGGATTTTCTTTCACTTTTCCATTTGTTACTGTCACTTTCCAAAACTTCCTCAACATTGGAAAAGTTACAGAGTGGCAAAAGGAAACATAAAACTCTGTAAAGTTTATACCTTTTCAAAATTTGGAAAATAAATTGAAGAAAAAAAAAACTCTTTTAAAAATGTGGGGAGAGTAACATTTTCTGTCATTTTACATTATTTTCATACTTTTTTAGTGGAAAAAAGGTTAAAAAGTATTAGAAGGTTTTTTTTAATTCTCTTCACTTTCTCAAACTTTCCCCCCAGTTTTTTCCAGTAGAAAAAACAAGAGGAGAAGAATCAAATACTGGGAAAAACTGGGATTTTTCCTACTATTTCAAAACAAGAAAATTTGAAGTTGTTTAAATTTCTTTATAAATTACATTCTGTTTTGTCTAAAGCAATTTTTTGGGGATAATGTTTTTAGGGAAACTATTTTTAACTGTCAATAATAATAGATAAATGGGCCTGCAGATAGAATTTACCCCCAAACCTTTAGAGATTAATGTACAGAGGGGTCTTTAACCCCAAAGCTTCTCCACAACGAGCTCCCTTCTGTGGTGGCAGTGGCTGCAGATGGCCCCTGTACAGCTACCCTGCCTCCCATATGTCGTGATATTATGCGGTTAGGGTGACCAGGTGTCTGAATTTTAACCGGAACTCCCACTCAAAAAGGGATCCTGGCGGCTCCAGTCAGCACCGCTGAGCAGGCCATTGACTGTCCAGTTGGCGGTGCTGCGCAGTGGGGCTGGCAGGCTCCCTGCTAGCCTCCGCATCATGCGGCTCCCAGGAAGCAACCGGCATGTTCCCCGCTCCTGCTCCTACGTGTAGGGGCAGCCAGGGGGCTCTGCATGCTGCCCCTGCCCCAAGCACCACCCCTGCAGCTCCCATTGCCTGGGAACCACAGCCAATGGGAGCTGCAGAGGCAGCGCCTGTGGACGGGGCAGTGTGCAGAGCCGCCTGGCCATGCCTCCGCATAGGAGCTGCAGCAGGGACATGCTGCTGCTTCCTGGCGCTGCCTGAGGTAAGCGCCACCCAGAGCCTGCACCCCTGACCCCCTCCCAGGCCCTAACCCCCTGCCCCAGCCCTAATCCCGCTCCCTCTCTTCCGAACCCCTCGGTCCCAGCCCGGAGCACCTTCCTACACCCCAAACCCCTCATCCCCAGCCCTGCCCCAGAGCCCACATCCCCAGCTACAGCCCTCTCTCTCCCCCACACATGCCCTAACCCCCTGCCCCAGCCCTGATCCCCCTCCCGCACTCTGAACTCCCCCCGGAGCCCACACCCGCAGCCAGAGCCCTCACCTACTCCCAGACCCCCGAGCCAGCCCAGTGAAAATGAGTGAAGGTGGGGAGAGCGAGCAACAGATGGAGTGAGCGGGGGGTGCGGCCTCAGAGAAGGGGCGGGCCTGGGTGGGGCCTCAGAGAAGGGGCGGGGCAAGGGTGTTCGGTTTTGTGCGAGTAGAAAGTTGGCAACGCTATATGGGGTTAAGTGGCATGGCTGTCTTGTTTGGGCCTGCTGTACTGCCAAACAGCATGAAAATAGTTGTTTATGCAGATAAGTTTCCATATAGTAAATGGCAGTAGGGATCGGTGATATTTTTCAAATAGTTTATTTGAAACAGAAATTGCTGTTTCAGAATGTAGGTGGCATTCACAAAATGGCTGGAGGAAGAGGTGGGCCAGAGAGAGAAAAAGAGAGAGAGAGAGAGAATGACACTACAATCCAACCGTCAGTTCTCTCCCCTGGGAGACCCAGTCTCTGCTCCAAAGACTCTGTAATTATTTAAACACAGTGGAATAGATGCAACAGGAGAGATTGAGAAAGTCCTACCCTAGAAAATCCCACAGCTGGGTGGCGAAGGCACTCTTCTGCAATTTGGGAGATCCAAGTTCAAATCCCTCTCTGAATGAGGTTGGAATTTTCAGGTTCAGGCCAAATCAAATTTTATTTTCAATTTTTCAGAACTGCAAGCAACCCAAAAAGTCTGTAATTTGCCCAGCTCTATATGTAACTGCTGATGACAACGGTGGGGTGACATGGTCACCACAAAGGAAAGTCTTGAGTATTTTAAAGGAATGGTTAGGACTCTTGAAGGCCGGCCTATCTAGACCATTGCATCATCCATTTTGTATAGTCAGTTTAACCTAGGGAGTTTGAATTTTCAAAAAAGAAGGTGCAACATGGCCTTATTTTGTAGGGCTAAAAAGGGCCCAGTCCTCAGCTGTTGTAAACTGGCATAGCTCCATTGAAATCAATTTACACCAGTTAAGCATCTGGCCTCAGCTGTTTAATTGCTGACCACCTAACAGATAATGTTGCAAGTAATACGATGACACAGAGAGGTCAAGTTACTAACTCATAAAAAGTGAGGACTTTTTTGTTTCTTGCCATGGGCAGAAATGTCTCCAGAATTTTACTGGGCACCCAACCTGTATTTAAAATCTCATCTTTATTATTACATGCATATATCAGACAGCCTTTTTGTCCATGGTACATATGAGCTGAAGCTGTGATTCAAATAGTCTATTAAACCTCTCTACAGCATGCTCCTTTTTTTGCAGCAGCGTCCTCTCAACCATTGGGTAGTTAGGCAAATAAAATGCCTAATTCTTTGCAGGAGCCCTGAAAATCACCCTTCTCGGAGGTGTAAACTTGGTGATTGTACTTCATTGTTAAACACTTTATTTGTGATAGTCCAGAAAAACAGAGAACTTGAAATCTCTTTGTGGCATATTAAAGTGCTCACAATTATAATAAAATCCTGCCCCAGCAGCTCCAGTCACAGACAAAATCAGTCTCAAATGTCCAATGAACATTGAAGTCCCTGCAGAGTTTCAGCTTCCCCAAATAATCAGGGTACCTCAAGCTGTGTTGACTTTAAGGATGTCCTGAATGCCCGTCATAAACCACTCCACACACTCGCCACTCTCGGTAAAAATATGTTTTTTATTTCATTGCTGTTTAGGGCATTATATTTTTACTTCACCAAAAAAGGCAGCTGTATTCTGCTCAGGCAAGACACTGCCAGATGAATGTCATTTTATAGTACCCGACACATCAAAATAAAATAATAATAATAAGAAAAAAATCTACATCCTCACAATACAAACTAATCTTCAGGCTTCCCATCAAGCAAAACATATTGACAACTGACAATAGGCAATTAATAGATTAATGAGCATAGCTCTTATCTGTCTACATTATGAGTTTATCTGGTTGTAACAGGATGAACACAACATGGGCTTGTGCTCACTGCATTGGTGTCCCAATAGAAATGAGATCACTGCAACGAGATATGAATGCAGCATTTTGATTACCAGGTATCGTTCAATGGAACAGAAAAAAACGTACTTTATTCTATACGTTTTTAAATTATTCAAGGGCAAAGAACAGAATATAATTTACTAGGGAGAGAATTAGAGGAAAAGGTTTTACAAAGGCTGGAGAGATTAGGTTTTGATTCAGGGTTAAGAACGCTGCCACTGGCACACACAGAAACTGTCAAGAAATAAGATGAAACAAACTTCCCGCCTAAACTGTGCCTAACACAAATTACAAATTCAGTTTTTAAATCAGAAACTGGATAAAACAAAGTTAATGGGCAGAGACACAAAGCCAGAACTTCGGCTGGGGTAAATCAGCACAGCTCTATTGATTTTGATGGAGGGAAACTGATTTAGTCCTGCTGAGGATCCGGCCAAGGTGCTGTATAACTACATAGGGAGAAGTGAGGTTCTTACCCACGAAAGCTTATGCTCCCAATACTTCTGTTAGTCTTAAAGGTGCCACAGGACCCTCTGTTGCTTTTTACATAGGGAGAGAAATACATGTTCAGTTTAGGATGAAGATAGGACAAACAGCACTGCAATGTTCCTTTAAATGGTAGATCTGGGGAGGGTGAATTAAGGAGGAATTTGGGGTTAATACCACCATTATTTCAATTCTATTCTAAATCCCGCCCTTTTTATTGCCAGTTAGAGTAACATGTTTCTCTGCCGTCATGCTTACACTACTCTTATTTCCTTCACTAGATGCAATCTCTGCCTTTCTTACACTTGGAGCCAAACCCTGTTCCCTTTTGCTCCCATGAGCGATCCGGTTGTCTTCAGTGGGGCTATTTGCATGAGCTAAGTGAGTTTGGCCGTTGGTAGTGTTATAAAGCTTTTGAATAAATGTGTTATTTTGTGGGCTAGCAAACAATCTACAACTGCTGCGTGGACACTGTAGCTCTGCCTTAGAATTACACAGGCTTTCAATTTGACTAACGAACTGAGACAAACCAAATACAGCGTGATGAGCTGTAAATGCTGTAGATGATCATTCCATATTGTTTTGTTCATTATTTCGTTTAGAGGTGATTGACTAGGCTTGATTCGAAGTCAATGGGAAAACTCCCATTCAATGAATTTTGGATCAGACCCTCTGTTATTGCTTCTGTATTGCCCTAACCTGTGAGAATTTGGAGATTCAACCTAATTTGACTGACAGTTTTAAGTGCTTTATTTTCATGTGGAGACCATATTCTTCTTTATACCTTGACTGCACTTACAAGAATTTAAGGCAAACAGCTACTGTGGTCCACCCCAGAGGTGACTGAAATGCTACTGCCATGTGTGTCTGTTTCTACAACAAAAGGCACTGTACTAATTCACAGAAAGATGATGTTATTATACAATGCAATCAAAAGGGAATTCAGCTTGTATTTCATTTTTAAGAGTTAATATTCTTTTATCTGATCAAATGGTAAACAGTGCTGGTAAATTAAGTTTCTACAGTATATATATTTGCAAAAAGAACTTTATATTCAAACTCTTTTGAGATAATCCAGCAAATTTTTGTTGATATCCTCTGTGGTCACGTTCTTTAAAAGCCTGGAAAATGGAATAGTCTCCCTTGCATTGCTTTAAAAATGTACATCAATGTCTGGAGTTTCTAAGTGAATGGGGCCTACTAGACATGAAGTGGGAAGAGGCTTAGGGGTTTTCAAAATGTTGATTTTATTACATTCTCTTTGATTATATTCCAGGAAACCCAATCTAAAACTTCATCACTGAGAGCTACATGGTGCCATTTAGACACAGCCCATAGCACGGAGCTGTGTGGAGCCTTGCCGCCTCACAGGGAACACTGGAAGGCATTCTGCCTCAGGAATTACATGTTCACATATACATCCTGGAGCTCCCTGATGCACCGAGGGGTAGCTCCTGGGCTTCTCAAAGACAGAATACCAGAGCTGCTGGGCACAGAGTGGCTGTATGCCCATTACCACTTCCTTAAATAAGATGCACCTTACTCTCTCCTGCACTGCCAGCCACGGTCTTGCCTCCTTTCCCCAGCTCTGTGAGGCACTGTACACCTCAGAGCAGCAAATGGTAGCAGATTCTGCTGTCTCTAAGCAGAGTCTAGCCCTGAGTGCTTATTTCCACAGCAGTGAGCTTTCGGTTTGGTGCATTCACTCCTGATCTCCCTGGTAAAGTTTAACAAAAGCCCTTGGCATTCATTTTCTCGGTGTTTCTGGGAATACCCTTTTCAGTTTCATAGATTGATCTGGGATCTCTCTTTTGCTGTTTCCGGAGAGAACTGTTGACAGCACTATTAAGAAACATCCCATGCCTGTTCTGATGGGAGATATGTCCCTGACTAGAGGGCAGGAAGCAAATTTGACTAGACCAGTTGTGACTTCCTTTTTATTTGTTACTATAAAATATATTATACAGAAATAGATTGATAATGAACTTCCACCTTTGGGTTTCTGGAAAACAACTCACTCTAATACTTGGAAGATGCAGGGACCTTTGGTCTTAGAAAATGAAACATCAGACTCATTAATTTGGGGGAAGTGCAGTGGTCCATTTATGAAATTTCTTAAAAACATGATTCAAAAAATCCTTCTGAGACTGTATTTTAATGCTGAGATCCCAATAGCCTTACTGTAGAAATAGAAAGTAAAACAAAGACATTTTTGATCCAGGTCAATTAGAGCAGTGGTTGTCAATGTTTCCAGACTACTGTACCTCCTTCAGGAAGCTGATTTGTCTTGAGTACCCCTCACTTAAAAACTACTTGCTTACAAAATCAGACATAAAAATACAAGTGTCACAGCACAGTATTACTGAAAAATTGCTTATTTTCTCATTTTTACCATATAAATTATCAAATAAATCACGATTTCCAGATTGAGAAACACTGGTATAGTATATACAGCAGTATAAACAAGTCATTGTCTGCATGAAATTTTAGTTCGTATTGACTTCACTAGTGCATTTTATGTAGCATGTTGTAAAACTAGGCGACTATCTACATGAGTTGATGTACTCCCTGGAAGACCTTTGCATACCCCTGGTTGAGAACCATTGAATTAGAGAAATTTTGCATCATGACATAGATCTATTGAAGTAAATGGACTTATGCCAATTTACACCAGCCAAAGATCTGGCCCTATTTCTTTAACATTTTAGGTGGAATAATTTGTTTTAATTTGTAATATTTATAATCTTGCTCTAAAGGAACCAAATTTAAGTTTTAGGTACTTCTCAGTTACTTTCCTCAGACTTCATCCCACACACAGGCAAGTTTACTCAGTTTCTCCATCTGCAGACGGAGATAACAATACATACATCACAAGAGTGTAGTAAGGCATAGTTGTGAACCCCTTATTCACACTGGTGAGCGGGTACTTATGGGAGTAATTGGTTCACAATCTGGCCCTTAATGGTTGTAAGTTACTTTAATTTCCTCATGTGAAAGGTGCTGCAGAAATGGAAAGTATTATTTATTTCAATAGCTGCTAAATGAATTTACATTATTCATGTGAAAATATTTAAGTTTTAGATATTCTTCTCAGAATCCCCAATTATAAGTGTGCGGGAGGGGAGGATTCCAGTCCAAAAATGTGTGGCTCCTTTTAAATCTCAGCTTTTATACTTTGTTACATGAGATCAGTCATACGTGTAAAAAAAGACACATGAACATGGTTTGTTGCAACAGTGAAAATTTAAAGATCAAATACTTTTTTCATATCAGCTCCCTCATACTGATTTCGGCTCTGAGCATCTAATCAAATGCTAAGTACCTGTGCCTACAATGATGGTTGCATATGCTTCGATAATTAGTTTGGCAAGGCATTCTATATCAAAGTTACACACATTTTTACACAATATCAGGCAAACCAGCTTGGATCTCTCACTATTCATGTCTCTGTACTAATTGTGCTCTGCATCATTTCACAAAAAAGTTATTTAACTGAGCTTGAAATTTGTCATTATACTGAGATTTCTAAAAATACCCTTCTAGAAAAACTTCCATTTGGCTTGCCAGTAAAGAGAAGTTCTTTATATAGCTTGTTTGTTTGAACTTCGAGGCTCATACAGTCCCTGAAATGACACTGCCTTGGTTACTGTTGTGCCCCATTTCTCACAGTACTCATGATGGGTTGGATTGTCACAGCCCAGCTCAGCCACACAAGGGAGTAAATATTATCTTTTCCAAGTAGACCCCGCTGATATGGGGATGCCCCTTTAAAGGAAGGCCCCAGGACAGGTATGGACAGGGGAGTCCCTCCAGTGGAGTAAGAGGTGAGTGTCAGAGGCAAAAAGCAGCAGCAGACGCGTAGAGGCTCCATACAGATTATTTTGGCCTCCCGAGATCAATAGGGTTTCTGGACAGCTCCCATGTGGGCAATGGGTATAAACCACGGCCTCCTCGCATGGGTTTTACTGCAGGAGAAAGCAATGCCACCTCAGCAGCTTGTGGTTGGCAGTACTTATTATTGCTTAAACAGCTTTCAAGAGCCACTCTAAGACACCCAAAGAAACAGGCAGGGAAGCCCTTATAAATAATTATAAAGCACTGAAACTATCAAAGAAAAAGGACACATCTATATTCAGAGCATGTGTTAGCTCCAGAAGAGATGTTACTTCATTCTGTAGAATCTTCCTATGCATTAGATGCATAAAGAGAAACAGGAAGCATTTGACAGGAGACATTCTCATTACAGGTAGAGCTGCAGAAGGAGGTAGGGGAACTGCTTTCTTTCTTTTAGTTTCTCACAAAAATAAATTTATTTTCAAATGGGATCCCTATGTTTCACTCCTTAATAAACACTGTAAGTTTATAAGGGATCCCCAGCCTGTCTTTCTAGAATTATAAAGAGACCTTGATGACCAATTGAGTGATTGCAAGAACATAACACATTCAAAACCACCTTCACCAAACAAGGACATTCCACCCAAGAAATAGATTGCATGCATCATGGAACGGGCCACCAAATAACCCGAGAGAACCTGCTTCAATACAGAAATAACCCCCCCTCCGAACACACACCCCTAGTTGTTACCTACTACCCCACATTGAAACCCATAAGGGCATCATCAAACACCTACAACCCATACTTGATGGGGACCCACATCCTGAAACAAATCTTTCCTGAATCCCCTCTTCTGGCCTTCAAACAACCCCCCAATCTCTCAGACCAAGACACACCAATTCAAAGCAGTACCAGATCCTGTCAGAACAACAGATGCAAAATCTACAGACATATCTCCACCATTACGATGATCAACACCCCCCCACAACACACCTTTCAAGATCCATGAGTCCTACATATGCCTATTACAATGTGTGGTGTACCTCATCCAGTGCACTAAATGCCCCAACAACAATTTGTGGGTGAAACCAGACAACCGCTATGCTCTTGAATGAACTCACACAGAAAAATGATAAAAGACAAAAACACCAGATCACCTGTGGGTGAACTCTTCTCGCAACGTTATCAGTATGTCTGACCTATCACTCCTCATCCTCAAAAGAAACCTGCACAACACTTTCAAAAGACATGCCTGAGAACTTAAATTCAGCACTTTGCTAGACACTAACAATCATGGGCTGAACAGAGACACTGCATTTATGGGTTATTACAACAATCTGTAACCCACTAAAACCCTCCCCAACTGTCTTCCTTTCTCCCCTATGACAGGAGGGTTGTTAACAGGGCACTTCACCTTGAATAGTACCTTGAAATGTGTGTTAACTACTTACACTAAACCATCTGTCCCATCTTGTATTTAGCTGTGACATTCCCAGCCCTGAAGAAGAGCTCTGTGTAAACTCGAAAGCTTGTCTCTCTCACCAAGAGAAGCTGGTCCAACAAAAGATATTACCTCATCCAGCTTGTCTCTGCGAGAACTGGCTCACTCCTGGTTCATGTTATCTTCCAAACAGCTCATGAGGACACTGTATAATTCCCAGAAAAAACAAAGGCAGGGGACTCATGAATATATAGAATTACTGAATTCGTGAAAGACACAAATCTGCTCCTGTAGAAGTCAGTGGCAGAATTCTCATTGACTTCAATGGTGCAGGTCCATGCCCATTGGGTGGCTATTCAACTGCAGCCCCAAATATTTCACTGAACCTTGGAAAGCTACAAAGGATCAGACACTGTGGTCAATGGAGGAGATGAGAATAATGAAATAAATTGCACTGAAGATATCCTAGAGGAGAGGAGTAAATGTTGAACCCTTGGAAAAGGAGGTGGAGGAATTGAGTTTGACTGAATTGTATGGAAGCTTGAGACTGCCTATGCAAATGGCTACTGGTGAACAATTCATTTCAAACCCAGGCCAAAGTAAAGAAAAGAAGCCACATGCACACACCAGTTTTTGTCCCCCTCAAAGTCAAGAATTGCCTAATCAATACTGGCACTAAAAAGAGATAGGAGCTCTCAGGGGTACCTGGCTCCAAATTACTTTAATAGGAGTCACACGGTTAAAACCCAGTGCAAAGCTTTGATAGTTTACCCCTTAGTCTTTCTAAGCATCTACTGCCACCAGGTGGCAAATGCAAAGCAGCAGGAGGGACAGAGAGATTTGTTTTTGCATTGACCGGTGCCAGAACGTGTCTAGGAATTTGCACTGCTTGCAACGCAAGTGTCAGTTATTGGAAAGAGAGTGAACACTTAACACTTACCATGCCCCTGTGCTTATATGAGCCTGTGTCTGGTGTCCAAAGCACTTGGACTAATCCAATCAGCCACAGTGTTCCATTACCTAAAAATAAACTAGGACTTTTCAGGTAATGCTTTGATTGGACTTTCCCCCCCTCCAAATTGTGCTCAACCACTTAATAGAAAAGCTCCAAGGGATTTAAGGTTTTAAATCAAATAAAGAAGCACACAAAAGGGAAAAAAATCCAATCAGGGCAGAAAGGGATGGCTTAAATAAGAACTGATTTTCTTTCTACTTTCACCAGCATCAAACTCTACAGGAGATGGAAGAGGATAAGACGAGTTTCTCTCTTTTGTATATCTTGATATGAGGAGAGGTAGTGTCATGCAGTTAAGAGGGTATTGGTCTGGGAGGGAGGACATTGGTTCTATTCCCAGCTCTGCCGCCAACCTGCTGTGGGCCCTGAAGCAAGTCACTTCACTTCCCTGTGACTCTGTTTCCCTTCTCATTCTATTTCACTTTTGTTTATTTAGAGCAGGGACTGTCTCTCACTATGTGTTTGCGCAACATGCAGCACAATGGGGCCCAATTTTGGCAGCATCCTCTAGGTACTACTGCAACACACATCATAAATAAATAACAACCAAGTTTTAAAAGGAAACTGAAAAATACCAAAAGGAAGGAAAAGAAATGCAAAATAAACAAAAACTAAGAACAGAGACCTCAGTGAAGAACCGCACTGAAATGGAAAATAGTAAAAACCTGAGCAAAGCTAATGGGGCAAGCGTCCATCTATCTGCTCAGATGGAGCAACTGGTAGGACAGGTAAATGGGTAAAGATTAGACTAGAAAGTTGGATGCTGGTTACAAGAAAGAGTGGGAAAACCCTCGCTCAAAGATGTGACAATGTGCTTAGGGATCTGCAAAACTAGAAAATTCTTCTCATAACATTTTACCCCCAAAATTGCAATTTTGTGGCCCCAAAATTTCACTTGTAGTGAAATGTTCATGCAACGGCATTTTTGCCACAAAATATGTAAGCATTCACTGGTCTACAATTTTTGAGAAGTCGTCTGCTTCAGAGATAAAATGTGCTATTTATTATGTATTTTGATGTGCTGAATTCAAATATGACAATTAAAACAACTGATTGGCTACTGTTTCTAAGATATTTAAGTTTTTACATTTTATGTCTATGTATATTGTGTAGATAGTAGAGTTTTAATCATAAATTGTAAACCTAGGTCTTTTCATGTGTTTATGGTTGCTTTACATGATAATATTTCACCTGTCCTGTTTATGTAACACTTTAAAAATCAGCAAAAGGGTTATAGAAATAAAATTTATTATGAAACAAAAGGCAAAAAACTATTATGTACATAGTTTAGTCCTATTCAGTGTCTACTCGGCGCTTCTTGGCTTGTCTCTTGTATTCATTAAATGGAGCATCTCTTGTCACTGTCCAGCAATAGTCTGCAAGCATTGATGGGCTCCATTTGCCCTGATAGCGTTTCTCCATTGTTGCAATGTCCTGGTGAAATCGCTCGCCGTGCTCGTCGCTCACTGCTCCGCAGTTCGGTGGGAAAAAATCTAGATGAGAGTGCAAAAAATGTATCTTTAGTGACATGTTGCAACCAAGGCTTTTGTATGCCTTGAGGAGGTTTTCCACCAACAACCTGTAGTTGTCTGCCTTGTTGTTTCCGAGAAAATGTATTGCCACTAACTGGAAGGCTTTCCATGCCGTCTTTTCCTTGCCACGCAGTGCATGGTCAAATGCATCATCTCGAAGAAGTTCACGAATCTGAGGACCAACAAAGACACCTTCCTTTATCTTAGCTTCACTTAACCTTGGAAATTTTCCACGGAGGTACTTGAAAGCTGCTTGTGTTTTGTCAATGGCCTTGACAAAGTTCTTCATCAGACCCAGCTTGATGTGTAAGGGTGGTAACAAAATCTTCCTTGATTCAACAAGTGGTGGATGCTGAACACTTTTCCTCCCAGGCTCCAATGACTGTCGGAGTGGCCAATCTTTCTTGATGTAGTGGGAATCTCTTGCACGACTATCCCATTCGCAGAGAAAACAGCAGTACTTTGTGTATCCAGTCTGCAGACCAAGCAAGAGAGCAACAACCTTCAAATCGCCACAAAGCTGCCACTGATGTTGGTCATAGTTTATGCACCTCAAAAGTTGTTTCATGTTGTCATAGGTTTCCTTCACATGGACTGCATGACCAACTGGAATTGATGGCAAAACATTGCCATTATGCAGTAAAACAGCTTTAAGACTCGTCTTCGATGAATCAATGAACAGTCTCCACTCATCTGGATCGTGAACGATGTTGAGGGCTGCCATCACACCATCGATGTTGTTGCAGGCTACAAGATCACCTTCCATGAAGAAGAATGGGACAAGATCCTTTTGACGGTCACGGAACATGGAAACCCTAACATCACCTGCCAGGAGATTCCACTGCTGTAGTCTGGAGCCCAACAGCTCTGCCTTACTCTTGGGTAGTTCCAAATCCCTGACAAGGTCATTCAGTTCACCTTGTGTTATGAGGTGTGGTTCAGAGGAGGAGGATGGGAGAAAATGTGGGTCCTGTGACATTGATGGTTCAGGACCAGAAGTTTAATCCTCTTCCTCGTCTGACTCAAGTGAGAATGATTCTGGTGCATCAGGAACCGGCAGTCCTTCTCCGTGGGGTACTGGGCGTATAGCTGATGGAATGTTTGGATAATGCACAGTCCACTTTTCTTCTTTGACACACCTTTCCCAACTGGAGGCACCACGCAGAAGTAACAATTGCTGGTATGATCTGTTGGCTCTCTCCAAATCATTGGCACTGCAAAAGGCATAGATTGCCTTTTCCTGTTCAACCACTGGCGAAGATTTGTTGCACAAGTGTTGCAGCATATGTGTGGGGCCCACCTCTTGTCCTGATCTCCAATTTTGCAGCCAAAATAAAGGTGATAGGCTTTCTTAACCATAGTGGTTATACTGTGCTTTTGTGATGCAAAAGTCACTTCACCACAAACATAGCAGAAGTTATCTGCACTGTTCACACAAGTACGAGGCATCTCTGCTCACTTTGGCTAAACAGAAATGTGTCCCTTTGCAAAATCAAACACTGACAAATAAGAGAGCACGACACTGTATGATTTCTAGAGCTGATATAGGGCAATTTGTTCAGCAGAGTGATGTAAGCTTCGTTATGATTGCATCATCCATGATTTCTAGGAATAACATGATGCAATTCATATCATGTATGACGCAATACCAGCTTCAGATTGCATCATTCATTGTTTTGCCTAAAAAGCAAGTACTGTCCAAACCCAGTCATAGATTTATTCATAGATCCAGTCAAAGATGTATTTTGGTCATTTCTGGTTTAAATTGAGATCCCTTCCCTTTATAACTCACTTATCCTCCGCCATTCCCAAGTCAAGGGTCGTATATACTGACCCAATAGCATATCTTGAAAACTAGAGCCAATCAACAATTTTAAGCATCATTTTCGTTCTCAGTGACCCAGAATTAGTAACGTTTGACTACATTTATTTCAGAAGCATTCTGGCTGTAGAGCAGTGTATTTTGCATGGTTTTGATTCAAAAAAATTTCTTAGCTGGAGCAAAAAATGTGAATTGTGAAAATGCTGAGGTTTTTCTGATGACTTATTTAAAAGTGAACTGTCATAACATTTTCCAGCTCTTTCATTAAATTTGTCCAATTTCTAAACAGACAGGAAGATGGATTCTGCGGTTTCCAAATTTTGTTGCGAAAATTTCACACGGCTCTTGTGATAATGCAGGCACCCCAAGAGTTGTAGCTGCCCCCACAGAATCCAGGATATTGTACTGTTGAAATGACCTGTTTACTTCTGAATTATGAGAGTCATTCACTAGTGATATTCATACTGCATATAAGTGTCCCATTACTCTACTTGTTCTTTCTTCCAGTCAAGGATTTTACAACACAACTACATATTTAGGCCAAAATTTTCAGAAGAAAAGGGACCTAAAATTAGGTGCCTAAACAAATATTTGGAACCTAATTTTAGGCCCCTATTATTGAAAATGTTGGCCCAGGATGCCACAACTGCTGAGATTCCATTGTGATGGGAGCCTTAGAAATATGGTAGATAGATAGGCCCGAATCCTCAAAGTTATTTAGGTGCCATTTGATATTAGATATTTTGAAATCAATGGGAGTTTAAGTGCCTAAACAGCTCTGAGGATCTGTGCCATAGTGTTTGTGGGTCTGATCCAAAGCCCACCAAAATTAAAGCCTTCCATTGACTTCAGTGAGCTTTGACTCAGATTCTAAGTGGGGGGATGGCCTGAGGGCTACTGAATACTTTTGTTGTGAGTGCTAGTGTTAAGCTAGTTCCTGCAAAGTCACTTTCTACACAGACATTAGACCCAGACCTCACCAACTCTATCTCCTGAGCAGAGGCAGATTGGCACTTCAGAAATCGCAGGGCATGCGGAAGGTTAACATTCTGACACTGAGCAAGCAGAGCGGCCTGGAGCTCAGCAACTGGCTAAGTATATGCACAAGAAAGGATATGAGGTAAAGGTGGAAGAGAAAGAGAAACAGAAGGTAACAGAAAGGAAGAGAAAAGTGAAAAGAAGGAGGCATAGCAGAGGGGAAGAAAAAGGGACATGGAGGGGATGAGAAGCAGAGAAATAAAATGAATTGAAGGAAAGGAACAAATTCAAGAGAGAGGACAGGAGAAATGTACAGAAGGGGAATAAGAAAATGAACAAAGAAAAATTAAAGGAAAGAGGTGAACTATAGGATGATAAAAAAGTGGTGATGCAGAAAGCGAGAGAGAAAAAAGGAGGGGGGAAGAGTGTGAAGAACAGAAAATGAGTAGACATGGGAGAGAAAACAGAAGGCAGAGGAAAAGGAAGGTAAAGAGAAGGAACTGAGCTGAGGAAGGACTGAAATGAAAACAATGCTAGGGGGCCTGCTGTGGTAGGTCACTAAGGGGTTCACGAACACACGCACTTCAGCTTCTGTTTTTGATTCTGTGCCATTGTTAGGCCTCAAACTGCAGCTGCAAATTGTTTGTCTGGCAGTTCTGGTAGGTTTGATTCAATAACTCCTATAAGAGGGCAGGCAGGATATCAATGCTGCTTTATTGCCTTTTTCTCTGCTTATAATAGCAATCCTCCAGTCATACAGTATTATGAAGTGTCATCACTGGGGGTCTGTATCTCAAAATAGTCAAGCCTCATCTTCCCAGACCACTGCGATAAACTAGTAAGGCTATTAGTCTGTAACTATGTTCATTTTGAAAAATGATAAATATTAGGGGGCTGACTGGCAAAGGGCCAGGAGCAGAGTCTAGGTGCTCAGATGCCACCGTGATGGGGTTTAAGAATATGAGTGTGAGAGAGATCTTTGTATAAAGAGAAAGAGGAGAGAGAGAGAGAAATACCACTAAGACCCCAGTTCAAATCCTGTCTGGATTGATAATGACCCATGTAGCTCCACCCGATGACTACTTGGTGGCCTTTGTGAAGTCTCCTTCCAACTGCTATTGGACAAAGCATTCACATCACAAAAAGCTCCCCTGTAATCGTTACTGGGAAACATAAAATAGGTTGCTCAGCCAGACTTTCAATTGGATAACTTTACATGCAGCTTTCTTAAGCCTTTGGATCTGAGCTCTTCAAATATAAATGTGCATTACTATAATTATAAAGCAAAAAGTATCTGACATTTGACCTAATTAGCCCGAGACTCATATTCGGAGACCAAGGACTGATTTAGATTAAACTACCCTTCTTACTTCCTGCAGGGAGCTGTCCCTTCAGGTCACGGTGGAGGTACCTTAGCAGGGTCGCATGGGGAAGCTTCCTCAGCCTTGACTGTGATAATTAGAGACCTTCAATTACCCAATGCTGTCAAATCATCACCTTGCACAAATACTAAATCCAAGTTAAAATTGTCACACACACAGTGAAACAGGAAAATCAAGATCAAGAAAATTGCCCATAAGATATTTTACTGGCGTCTGATTAAAAAACCCTCTGTAGGTTCTTCTGGTTAAACACCCCACTAGAAACAGTATGCTAATATGTCTGGTGTGGGCCAGGTTATTAAGTGAGTGGCTGCTCAGCAAGAGAGTTTATCTGCTCAAACTTTATCTCCCTTTCAGAATATATTTCAAAATCATTGTAGCTTTACTCTGCAGTTTATTCCATATATTTTCAATTCTTTGAATCATATGCTTCTGCCTCCAACTTATTTTTAATAGATTAATTTGCAATTGCTCCATTGGCATTTGAACCATTCATGACCATTTGCAACTCATCTCATTTCACTCATCAAGCCCCTACATAATAATGAAAGTTTTATCAAGTCACCTCTATTTGTCTTCTTTCCATGCCTTTCCTCTTGACAAACCTTCTTAAACCTGAGTCAACTAGGCTTTCATCTGATGCACCCTCTTCAGGGCAAAAATAAAATTCCTCTTGAAAGGTGACTCCAAATGAATTCATGTTCCATCAGTTCTATAGAAAATTTGATCACAGTCATGTGATTTCAATTCTCTAACTCCTTTAAAGTAACCTAATATCCTGTTTTCTTTTTTTCAGAGCAGCCGCACACACTGGGCTGCTGCGATTTTTCTGTAATACCTCTTGGTCTCTTTTTTGTTTGGTACATTGCATAATATCAACACTGTTGTGGCTTAGTAGCTCCAGACATATTGGTCTAGTCAACTAAATCCAAAGCTCTCAGTTCAGTGATACTGGTTCTTTATGGTTTGCTTAACCTTTGCATTTGGTATAAGTAATGAACAAAGTTTGATATTTTAATTGTGATAGTCATTCAAATCATGTTGATGGGCCAGATCCTCAGCTGGTGTAAATTGGCATAGCTGCATTGACTTCACTGATCTGACCACGTGTATCATAAAAAATACATGCTCTAAAGTCAGCCTTGAGGGCCACCTGCTAGTGAGCAGATTTCAGTTGATGTTTATACCCACTGGTTGTTTCATGTGTTGGGATCAAATTTGTTCCCTATTTAAATGCTGAGGTCTACTTAGTCCAGCCCCATCTACCATGGCCAGGCAAGCTCCCTGGCGGAAGAATTGGTGCAGTTCCATTGTGCAAGGCAGGGCTGGGCAGAATGTTGGGACGTGAGCAGTCCAGGGGCTCATTTGTACCTTAAGGTGGCCCTATTCTCAAGTAAAAGCACTCTTTTTTAAAATGTGAAACTTACTCAAAGACCAGTTTTCATATGGAAACATAGAGCTATACCAATGTTTCTATCCTCTGGTGCAAAACTGGCTATTGCATAAAAATGTCATGGGAAACAAAATAGCACTAAACAAAACAACGACAATTTCTCATACACCAAGATTCTGCAGAGACTACAAACAGGGGGAACAATTAGTGCTAAATAAGGTGTGTATGGGGAGGAGGTGTTATTTCCACTCCCTCTAAGACTGGAAGTGAGACCAGAAACTCATTTCAAATAAGCACCAAGCAGCCACTGGATAGTAACACCTTTCAGTCTCTTGAGACCTGAGATTGATTTGAACTGGTCTACCACTTCAATGAAGAAAAGCTATCATCCCATTACTAATCTCTTGAGCCATTCAGTCCCACTTGAACCAATTTGTTTTTTTACTCAACAAGCTATTTTACATATTTCACTCATTACCTTAGCTCATAATCTTTACGGAGGAAACTTATTGGATGATTTGTGAAAATCTAAGTATGACTCTCTCTCCCCCTTCCCACCCCCACTGTATTTCAGTTGTGTCATGCTTTATTAGGAATATGACGGAAGAACTCCAGAACTGTCAAGCAAGACCACCCCAGCACACTCTGTCATGAACCTACGTTGCTTTCCTTTTAAAAGAATAATGATTTTCGTGTTACCAATGGCCAAATAAGAAAAAAAATGTTTCTAGTTATTTATGCACGCATGGTATTACTCTGATCACTCTACAATTAGCTGTTTTATGGCCTTTTTGTGAATAAATGTAATTTTGTTTGCTACTATGCTGTTCTCAAGGGAAATAATATTTATTATATATATAAAATGTATGTCTTTAAAGTGCATTCTGAGAACACCCCTTCAAGACAGAGAAGTATCATTATCCCCAGTTTACATTTGGGGAGACAGAGGCACAAAGGAGTTAAGGATCATATTTTCTAAAGTGGCCTTTTAATTTTGGGTGCCTCCATTTTTGGGCATCAAACCTGAGACACCAAGAGCCTCATCTCAGAGAAGCCTAGATCTAGATGCCTAAAATTACAACTGAAGTCAGCAGGAGCTCGGAGTACGAAGCAATGCACACCTGAAAAATCAGGCCCTAGGCACCTAGTGCTGGACGCACAAAAGTTCAGGCACCCCAAATTAGAGCCTCCCTCTATGAAAATTGGGCCCCACATGACTATCCCCAGGCCTCACCTAGGATTAGTACTTAGGAGTTTCTGGCTTGCAGACCTGGATTTAGCCAATTAGGTCATACTGGAAGAACTCTGTCAGTTAAGAGAAGTAAGGAGTATTACAATATGAATCTCCTTATTTTTCTTACCATTCTTCTGAAGTTGGATGGATTACTTTTCCTACCTCCACTCTGCACTGCACATTTTTCATAACAGCTACTCCAGCTGTTAAGAACATAAGAATCACCATACTGGGTCCGATCAACGCTCCGTCTAGCCCAGTATCCTCTATCCAACTGTGGCCAGTACCAGATGTTTCTGTGAGAATGAACATAACAGGACAATTTATCACAGTGTTTCTCAAACTGGGGTCGCTGCCTGTGTAGGGGAAGCCCCTGGTGGGCCGGGCCAGTTTGTTTACCTGCCCCATCCACAGGTCCAGCCGATTGCGGCTCCCGCTGGCCGCGGTTCGCTACTCCAGGCCGATGGGAGCTGCTGGAAGTGGCGCGGGCCGAGGGTCTTACTGGCCGCCGCTTCCAGCAGCCCCATTGGCCTGCAGCAGCGAACCGCGCGATCAGCCGGACCTGCGGAGGGGCAGGTAAACAAACTGGCCTGGCCCGCCAGGGGCTTTCCCTACACAAGCGGCGACCCCAGTTTGAGAAACACTGATTTATCAAGTGATCCATCCACTGTCATCCAGTCCCAGCTTCTGCCAGTCAGAGGTTTAGGGACACAAACACTTATTCCTTGTCTATCACCCCCAGAAATAAAATCCAGGTCTTAGAAAAATGTGTAACCTCCTGATTTCAGCCATTCATGCCCCTGAGAAGTTATATTGCCAAAATGACACTACTCTGATACCATTCCAATGACAGATATTAGAGTTTGAATCAGCAATGCACACTTTATGAAAAGGGATGCAGCTATGATGACACTATCAATTCTTCGAAAACATTGTAGTTATTTATCAAGTGATTAAAATATAGTAACTTACTCTGGTTTTACTAACCTATTTTCCATTGGCTCTTAAATGATTTTACTGCCTCAAGTATGGCACTCTGATTCCTTATAATTCAGATTTTATTACATTATCATATTTTTTAGATTTATTTCTAGGTTTTGCATAAGATTCAAATTGTTATCCAGTTTATAAAATAAGATATATTTATCTTGGTCAAAAATCACATTAAGATAATTATCTTGCCCTTTTGGCAGATAATTTTGTTTATAATATATTGAAAATACTTATTTTTTAGCCACTCATTCTTGTTAAGGTGGCTATATTTTTGTGATCCAAGCAACATTTTTTCCCCTCTCTCCCCTTGTCAACAGCTGGGTCCCCACCCATTTCCCCCTTCCCAGGGGAAAAAAAACAACGTGTCTGCTACTGGCTGACTAGCACATATCCAGTGAAACACCTGTGAGTCAGACACATATATGAATAGCATATATGCCACTGCTGATTAATCTGTGGTTCATGATACATTTTACTTAGGGGCAGTTCAGAGGGAGATTCATTAAGGCAATTCCACATCATGATAAAGGTAACATTTGTCAGACTTGAGTGTCATTTTAATGTGTGTGCTAAAGGATGCTGTCACAAGCTTTCTACCAGTTCTGTTGTACCATCCTCTGCACACAGCTTAAATCCAGTTCCTATATGGTAACTAGAATGCTGAAAGTATATTATGGCCAGAATGCTATTAGTTCCTGATACAGACATAGATCACAGAAAAGAATATTTTCTCAGGGAAAGAACTTAGGTGACTATTATGGTCTTCGTCCATCTCTACTTTCTCAGCAAACCTTGGTGTCCTGCTGTGCTATTACCATTTCTCCTTATAGAGCTGTATTTTCCTCTTCATATTGTAAGCAGTGGCATGCTACAGTCAATCCTGTCTCTAGCCCACGCTACTAATTCTGAAGTAATTTATTCAGGTTCCAAGTACCATCAGAGCTTTCAAAGTAAAGATGTGCTGCGGCACCAGCAACATGGGCTACCACAAGCCAATCACACCTTCTGTCTGTTCTTGGCACTGGCCTCCACAGAGACCAGATCAAATTCAAGGGCTTGGGCTTCCCGCCATGGCTCTCAGTGGCTTGGGCCCAGCATATTTAAAAGACCACTTACATCTCCAGGATCAAGATTGGGGTCAACCGCTCTGCCCTTCAGGCACAATGGAACTGTCTATAATAATAATAGAGCTCATCTGTGCAGGTGGCAGCTTTCTCAGGGACCAGTCTGAACAAACTCTTACAGGTACTAAGGATCATCACAAACCTGACCACCTGTGGCTGGTGGAAAGGAGATATCCCCACTTCCACTGAAACCAAAATAGAGGGGACAGTTATGATTATCACTTATTATTTGTACTGCAGTGATGCCTAGAGTCCCTTGCAGGGTTCAAACCTACTCCATTGTAGTAGGCACTTTACATACACAGAACAATAAAACTGTCTCTGCCTTTACAATCTAACCATAAGATCAGAGACAACAGGTGGCTAAAAAACAGATGGCAGGAACACAAGGTAACCGTGAAGGTAACAAATTCTGTGCCGGTGGAAATGGGTGCTGCTCCATTGTTTTCAATGCTGTCACACAGTAACGATAGAGCACACCATCATCTAGTTAAAGCATATTCCAGAAGAGTACAACAAAATAAGCTTAGCAACAAAGTGGCAACAAAATAAGCTTGCTTTGTGTATTCCCATATTATGAACACACTCTCTCTCTCTTCTAATGCCAGTGCAGCCCATGTTAAGAAAGTTGCTGATCCTAAACATGGACTGTAACATGCTACACCCAGGCCTTAAACTTCCTCCTCCTTGCCTTTGCAAAACAACACCACAAGCATCTCAAAGATGTTAAATATGTGACAATCAGTTCATGTTTTGCAGGTTGTCAAAATCCTGACAGACAAAGATGTAGGGAAATCACCTGTCAAAACACTCTTAGGAAAAGTTATGCTGTCACTGAAACACCATTTATTTTAATATATGAATTTAAAAAAACAACAACAACCCTGAAAGTACAGTATATCGGTATATAAGGAAACCCAATTCTCCTGGCCAGTGCTATTGCTCTGTGTACCTTCATTTTCATTCCTTAGTCTGCAGGGAAATAAATATTTCTCACAAGCCATATATATTAATTGGAGTGCACTCCTGTAATGACACAAGTTATTTGATAACAAACCTCAGTGGTGTTACTACAGTACTGCAGGATGGTTACTTTGCAGTGGCCATTATTTGAAATGAAGTTACTCTGCAGTTACCACAAAATAGCATATAAAATTATGCAGTAACACAATAAATAACCCATGTCATCTCTATAGCTATACCTTTTGCTAGGACAAATACCAACCCAATCTAAAAACAAATCTCAGAGTGCTATAATAATGCTGGAATGACATGCCTCTTAAGCTGTTTACAGCTGACAGACTAAGTGAAATGGTTTGACAAGGAAGAACACAGTATATGTTGACAGCCTTGCTTAGTTCATATTTGAAAGGCAAAATTAAAGTCATACTTTTACAAGGTGCAGAATTCCTCTTCCTTGAAGGACATTCTGTAAAGCAAAGCACAATATTAAGACGATGTCACCCTCCTCCTCCTTGTCTCCTGTTTTTATGAGAAGGCCACTAAGTGGTACACCTAAAAAAAACACGAAACAAAACAGTCCTCTGACTCCAAATCTCAGTAATTGCCTGTGAAAACATATCATTTAGGAGAGTCTGAGGAAAGAGCAAGTGTGAGAGAAGCCATAAGTGTTCACCCTCCATAATTTCAAGGAGCACTGGAACATATGGGCAGCATTTGGCTTTTCTTGCAGCGGGCAGCACCATTAAGAAAAAGCAAACATCAAACAAAGGATGAGTACAAATCCGCTAGATCCATGGGAACACCTTTCACTTGATTACAGGATGTGGGAGAAAAATCTAAAACCCCTGAGAATAAAAAGAATGTGCTTTGGCAGAGGAGAGGAGGGTGGTGGAGAAATAGTGATATGAAAAATAAACCCGTCTAGGGCACTTACAAAATATCACTAAGGAGAATGGGATAGCTCAAAAAGTGTTAGTGATATAACGGTGGAGGCTTTCACCTTGAGCCTGTAATCCCAAACACAACTGAAAGATGTTACCACCTGATTATTGTTTGGTGGCCAGGGTGAAATGAGCTTGGGGGTCTCGGTCCAGTTTCTGCTGGACAACTCTTTGCACTGCAAAAATCATTGCTGCTATTTGACAGCATTGTTAGAAGATGTAGTAGAGATCATGGAGACTAAACTGCCCTTTACCTTCTATGGGTGGTGGCCAAGGCACGGTGGCAGGGCAGTTCAGGGAAGGCTGAATGGGTTGCTATACCTTTTCTGTGGATAAACATAGGAATTCAATCTCTAGGACTGTCAAGCAATCTCGCTCCTTTCACATATACTGAAATTCACCTAAAAATATGAGCCGAGAGTTTCCTATTCACATTTTTTCATCGTGAAGAATTATCAAGAGAGCATTGGGAGTGACCCTATACAGAAAAGTATAGGACCTGATTCTAATTTCATTTACACTGGTCTAACACTGGTGTAACTCCACGGACTCCATATGACCCTGATGTAAGACTAGAATCACGTCCACAGCGTTCAGAAGGACCTCAGTTGTGTTAGTACCATTCTACAATTAAACAGGGGGGAGCTGGTTCAAGTGGTTACCTTACTATAGGCATGAAAGCTTAAAATGCAACATTTCCCAGTTGCTTTAATTGGCTCCATGTCAATAGCTTGCTGGCAGCTCTATCATGAGAATTGTGCAAAACTTTGGGTGATAGCTGCAGTTCACGAATCAGAACAATGCTGAGTGGAAGCATTTTTTCTAACTAATGGAAGTTTTGCCTACATATTTCTTCCCACACATGAAGGTCATCAAATGTTTGTGTGCCAAATGTTAGAATTGATGCCATCCTAATGAACTCTGAAAACATTTTCCTGTCAAAGCGAATAGAACAAGTTGACATCACTGATCCTGGCATCGACCAAAGAGAAAAAACAAACAAACCATCAGTTCAAAAATCAAAGGATTTTTTTGTGCTCTAAGTTCAAGGATGAGAGTCCAGCAGTGCAATGACAGAGAGAGGCTTGGTGCAGATGACAAAAGGGTTACACTCATTTGAAATGAAATGGGCCCGAAGGAAAAGGGATTGCCCGAGTGCTGAGGTTAGAACACTCTGGGGCCCTGCCTACTCCTACTGGTAGACACAGCTGAGAACTCCTGTGTCTAAAATGTGCTGGGTGTTGTCCATATCATACTGTACTACAGGCGAGGATCTTAGCAGGGGACAAAACCTGTTAATAAATTTTGTCAGACATGACAAACTAATGCAGTTGTTGGAAGTGAACCAGTGGTTCTCAAAGTTTTCCATACTGTGACTACCCTGACATACCCATTTCCGTCTAGGGAGAGACCCCCTTCCAATTTAGCAATATGGAAAGGACAAGGCAGTCATGAGACTCAGGATGAGAGCCCTTGATGTGAATATTAGAGGCAAACAAGAAGAAAATAAGCCCTTTGGTTAAGGTACTGGACTGGGACTCAGGAAATCTGGACTAATTTCCTGGCTCTGCCACAGACTTCCTGTGTGACCTTGGGCAAGTCACCTCGTCTCTCTACATCTCAATTCCCCATGTGGAAAATGGGAATAATACTACTTCCTTTCTTCTATCTTGTGTGTTTCTTGGCAGTTTAGAATGCAAGGGATGGGCAGTTCTCTTACCATAAGCTTGTACAACACTTAGAACAATGGGGCCATCATCTGGGTTGAGGCCTCTACATGCTTCTGTAATACTAATACAAATAAAAAGCACTATTTATATAATAACTGGGAAGTGACAAAGGGACAGGTTTCAAAGGCATTTAGATGCCTTAAGCTGCAGAGAAGTGCCTAGGGATATTTTCAAAAGTGCTTAAGAAATTTAAAAGCCTAATTTCCAAGGAACTCCCAGCAAACGTTTCTTCATTGTGTTGCTGAAAACATTTTGCTGATGACAACTGCCAGAGGAAAATTAATCTGGGTGGGAGTTATAGTTGAGAAGCAGAGTGGCAGAATTGGGATTGGTGACAAGGGAGCAAAAAGAGAGGATGAGAACACCCCTCTTTACTTCCCACTTCAAACACATTTTTCCTATCCTCATCTTTTTATTTCCTGCTATTTTCGAGATCTGCTCTGCTCCCCCTGTGCCACTTTCCAGTTCATGCCTCCTGTTTTTTGGCTGAGCTGTTAGCCCAGTTTCCACTTCCTCCAATAGCAGTTCTAACTATCAGTCATTCTCCACTGCTGCAGTTTTCCTTCTCCTTGCCAATTCTGGCCACTTCAGAAAACTTTCATCTTCACCCACCTCTATTTCTGCTCCATCTCATTTCCTCCTGCCTTTCCAATGTTTGCATTGCCACAATACATCTCTGCCAGTATATAGACCATGCAGAGATAGACCTAGAGATCCCAAATAGGTGAAAGATGGATGATAGGTGAAAAGATGATGATAGGTGAAAGAATGCCGAAAGAGGGAAAGGTTAGATTGCATAAAAACCCTTGCTTGCTTTACCAGAGTGAGTTGTACTTTCATATATCATGATGGATGCAAGTTATGGGTCACTCTCTCACTTATGAAAATAAATGTACCATATCACTGCCAATTGTTATACTGTATATTATAAATTCTATCTCAAGATTTATACACTTAGCAAACACACACACAATACAGGTATGGCTCAGATATATGTATGACCTATGAACTAATACCCCTTGTAATATTGAGAGAAACAGCTGCAAAGTACTCCAGTGCAGTATACTGGTACTGTGTTATCCAGAGTGGTCCAGCTTTTAATGGAAAACGGAAGAACAGTCCAGCACATCTCTAGTTTGCCTGGACTGTAAGAGACAGGGGCGGATCTATGTTTTTTGCCGCCCCAAGCACGGCAGTCAGGCCGAAGGCTGCCTGACTGCCGCCCGCATGGCGACTGGCATGCCGGCCCCCCGCGGCTTGCCGCCCCAGGCACGCGCTTGCTACGCTGGTGCCTGGAGCCACCCCTGGTAAGGGACATAAGAAAGAGCACCTGCTTACGTGATTTGCTGAACTGGGGCCTACGAGCACTGTGCTCAGACCCCATTTCAGGCAACAGAAAGATCTCTCTTTTCTACTACCTAGGGTTTTGGTACCATACATATTACCATAGTGTCTGAGAACCTAATTGCAGATATGAGGAGAGGTTATAATAAAATTATAATTGCGCTAGAGAACTGGACACGCCTAATAGGCATCACCTATTCACAACCAACAGGAATAGCACGCTTGGCTAATTGAAAAGGCAAGAATTTCAAACCAATAAAACGAAGTTGTCATGAGGTGTAGGTATCTTGTCCTGAGGTCAACCATGAAGGGGTGAGACCCCTTGCCTGAGCTGAGAAGAAAAGCCCACCCTTTAGGGCCCACCTTAGGTGTCAGATCCGATGAGAGGGGATAATAGCTGTAGCGTGGTAAACAGTTGAAGGATGGAGCCAACACCTGGGCCTTATCTACAGGGAAGCCATAAAAGGTTTCCAGTGAGATGGGGAGGTGGCCCTGTGAAGGATGTGGAGAGCGTGGATTAACTTCTTCATCCTTCCAAACAAAGAGGAAAAGACTGATGCTTGGGGAATGTTCTCTCCTTTATCCTCCTTTCCCTGACACTGAGGAGGACTGTGTGGGGCCCCTTACTGAGAGAGGGCTCTGTTGTTTGTTTGCTGTGTAGTTAGCCACTCTGACCCCCTACCTCCCCCCCCCCCCCAAAAGGAACAGTGAGAAACTAATCGCCTCCCAGGAGGAAAACAGCCTCAACAAGCTGTTTTGCTATTTGCTTTAGTTTGTTTTTCCACCCTAGCTTAAAAGGGTCAGCAACCCCAAACCCAAGGGCCCTATTACAGAAGTACTTTTGTATGCAACATATAATTAACCTCTGGAACTCCCTGTAGCAGGATATGATTGAGGGAAACATATGAGTAAGATTTTTATTTAATAAAAGGATTAGATATTTATAGCAATAAGAATATCGTCTGAATTTCTACAAGCTAGGATGCAAACTAGCAGCCATTGTTCTTCAGGTCAGAAACCAATAACAGCTAGGTTTGAGAAGCAAATTCCTCCCCATGGAACAGTATTACAATTAGATGAATTCTGGGGTTGTGAAACTTCCTCTGAGGCCTCCAGAAATGGCCACATACACAGACAGGAAAATAAAATACAGTATATGGCTCTTTGACCTATTCCAACATAGCAATCCTTTTGTCTAACCTCATAGCTGCAGGACCACCCATCTGCAAGATCACAGGTGTTAGACCTCTGATTTTAAAGCCATAGAAGGATTAACTAAAAAGAACGTAACTACTGGGTTGATTGTGAGGCTTATCTGGCAAACTGAAACCTATGAACATGTTGTAGCAAATGGCAAGAATCAGGGACCACATGGGAACTTTTGATTTTATACCCCTCAAGACTCAAGTGGCTTCTGAAAAGAAAAGCCTCATTCACAAACAAGCAAGACAGAGTGACAATCTTTGAAGTGACTCAAGCTATTTTTTGCAGAAAGGTAAAATTGCTATAGCTAGATGGACAGGGCAGCAGACAGGAAACTCGCGCTGTTTGGAATCTGCTGGCGTTTGGAGTATTTTGAAAAGTACGACTTGCAAATAGGGTTCGAGAGGGAAAAGTGACATCCTTTGAAATGGGCCCTGTGTGCCACAGTATCAGTTTTGTTCTTGTGCACAGGGAATCCCATAAGCTGTCCCTGTTTGTTACCAGTGCTATGAAAAAGAAATAACCTTCCCCTAACAGTGTGTGACATTAACAGAGATGTAGATTTTGAATTGATTCAGAATTGGGAGCCTTCCTGGGTGCAAAAGATATTGCGAACCACAAACACCTCAATCCATTGTCTCTATTGTGCCACACAAATATTTGTGCCCTTTGGGGCCAGATCCTTGCCTGGTGTAAATCTCCATAGTTCCAATTACTTCTATGAAGCTACACCAATTTCTACCAGCTGAGGATCGAGCCCTTGGATTTTATCTGAAGGATCTCCACAAGTGATGGAAAAAAAACCCAACCATTTCAGGTTTTAACACTTCTCTGTACAAAACTGAAATGTCATTGCATGTAGTGGTGTGAAGAAACAAACAAACAAACAAAACCCCCTGCAGCCTTGTGAAACACAGACAGGGAAACTATAGCTGTGAGTTCTGACAGTAATAAAAACATCCCTGGATTGATTCCAGAGAATTTATTGAACAGAATTTAGTTAGTTGGGTTCTTTGGAGTTTGTTTGTTTGTTTTTGCTTTTTTTAAAAGATTGCACATCACTTAATTTTTATGAGCTCAATTATGCCTTTAAGGCTCAGCCCAGCATAGGGGGTGATGTGGAAACAAACCTCTCGAGAGAGAGCACTGCAAGACAGAATGCCTTGTGGGTGCACTCAGGCCGAATATGTATTACTGCAACCCTTTATAGGCTTGAATTTTGTATTATCTATTGCAAGTCACTGGCTCCTGAGTGGAAAGCCAGATCTACAGTGCATAGGAAATTGGAGCCACGGCTCTGCCTTCTTTCCACCCCTTCCTGACCCCTTTGGAGCTCAGTGCATGCCAAGGGAGTATGGAAGAAGGAGTCCCTGGAACTCCCTCAAGCACAGGGGCTGCAGAACCTGACCCTCACCAAGCCCTACAAGGTTGGAAAATGTTACAATGTTACACACACACACACACACACACACAGTTGAGAGATGCTCCCTTCACACATACACATACCCTTCCACTCTGTATGGCCCATCCAGAATCTAGCCCTATCTAACTACGAGAGGTTTGATGGGAAGGACATGGGATGTATCTCATGTGTTGTAAGACAAGTGCCGCTTGTGATTTATTTATTTAGAATAAGCCACCCCTGCTCTGGGTATTTTTTGCATAATTTAAAACATTCACAATGTTAAAACCAAATACAAACCATCAGATAATAAACTGCTCATCTCACCTGCCCCACGGGCCAAGCAGTAGCTAATCCCGAGGGCCATGCAGTCCTTCAGCCCATCCCCTTCCCAAAGGTCAGAGAAATCAATGGCTCTTGCAAGCACGTCTGGAAGGTTAACAAGTCTGAGCTCTGGCAGGCCAACAGGGGAAGCAAAACTAGAGCTAGAAATCAAGATATTCACAAACAGTGAAAGTATCTGTAAGAAACACACCCATCCTTGTTATTAGCCTTTGCAAACCAAGCAACAGGGACTAGGGAAATGACCAGTGCTGACTGCATTCCCAGTGTCCTGCAAATACAGAGTCCACAGCACCCCCCACGGCCCGGCCCATCAGCCCCTTTTCAAAGCTCATTGCAAAGTTCCTGATCCAAGCTGCTTGTGGCCTCACAGCACTGCCACCCAGGAGGGCTCCTCCGAGGTGAGTGTTAAAGGAGCAGCGGGACTGATACTGTATCTAATGTGGCACAGGGTTCCTCCAGCACAATGCGCCCAGACTAATGAATGGCAGTGCCCCGGAGTGCAAACAAACAGGGAAAGGTTCTATTTTCAAAGCAATCACATTGCACTTCAATGAAGATTCCCTCCCCCCACCCCCCACAAAAAAAAGTTTTAATATACACACTAAATTAAGCTTGAAAAAAGGGGACATTTCATCTTTAATCTATTTACTTCTGAATATTTAACATACAATTCTGGCACCAATCACCAGATTTAACTGGAAAATTACTTACTAATCTGTTTGCTTATTTGGAATAATTGGGTAGGCTGCCAGGGAAGAGGATTTCCTACCCTGTTTAATATCTCAGTTAGTAGTCCAATTTCAGCTTGGCGGCATAATTACTCTGACAGAGCTGTAGCCACAGGGCCTGTGAGTGGGGCTGCTTTTTAAACCGTAAATTATGGAGGATTAGCATTTATGAATTTTAAATCAGGGCTGTGGTAGGAGACACTAAAGCTGCTTAGAGCTTGCAAACCACTGCATTCAATCACCAGTCATTAACACTTCCCTTCCCAGAGCTTTTTGCAACCATACTAATAAAAATACATTTGCCATCTTCCTGAGGTGACAGTCACTGTATCTGCGGCACAGTGTTGGGATCCACATTTTAGCAAAAGGTGTCACGATTCAGGCTGACCAAGATTTGCCTCCAAACATACCACTGAGAAGCTCTCTCCCTTGTCTGGTTTCTGCTGCTGCTTCTAACAGATGGGGAACTGTGTCATTTGATCCCGAGGATATCAGTGTTAGTAGATTTAAACAATTACAAATATTAAAAACACTGCTGAAATCAGAGCTGCAATGTGGCTGTTCTGCAGAGATCTGAACTGTGCCATGCTTCTAACTCAGGAGCTTATTGTGAGCTTATTGGTGTTGTGTTTGCTCGTCAGGCTCATGATGAATCGTTATGGGGTAAATCCTTCCTTTGATGTATGCGTGTAACTTCTTTTAAAGCCAATGAGAGTCATGTACATGCACCGAGGGTAGAATATTCTGTGCCCTGAAGAGTGAGCCTTAAAGAAACCTGACAAAAATGGTACCACTTTGAAATTACGAATCATTCCACTCAGGAGTCCAAAGAGCTCTGAAGCCATAAGATGTACATCCAAATGAAAGTATTATGCCCTTATTCCTTTATGAACATGTCTATGTGTCTCTCTCTCATTGAGGGTCCAGTTCAGCAAGGTACTTCAGAAAGTAGTGCAATAGCGAGTGCCTGGTGTTACCATCTGGGAGGCCGGAGATGCACACAGGAATCCAGAATTGTTAGCGTAAGGTCCCACAAGGAAAATTTATTTATAACAGCTCCTGCATGAATGAATGTAAAGGGAAAAAATATGTACAGTGCATGAAATTATATACATAAGAACATGATGTCAAGTATCAGAGGGGTAGCCGTGTTAGTCTGAATCTGTAAAAAGCAACAGAGGGTCCTGTGGCACCTTTAAGACTAACAGAAGTATTGGGAGCATAAGCTTTCGTGGGTAAGAACCTCACTTCTTCAGATGCAAGTAATGGAAATCTCCAGAGGCAGGTATAAATCAGTGTGGAGATAACGAGGTTAGTTCAATCAGGGAGGGTGAGGTGCTCTGCTAGCAGTAGAGGTGTGAACACCAAGGGAGGAGAAACTGCTTCTGTAGTTGGATAGCCATTCACAGTCTTTGTTTAATCCTGATCTGATGGTGTCAAATTTGCAAATGAACTGGAGCTCAGCAGTTTCTCTTTGGAGTCTGGTCCTGAAGTTTTTTTGCTGTAAGATGGCTACCTTAACATCTGCTATTGTGTGGCCAGGGAGGTTAAAGTGTTCTCCTACAGGTTTTTGTATATTGCCATTCCTGATATCTGACTTGTGTCCATTTATCCTCTTGCGTAGTGACTGTCCAGTTTGGCCAATGTACATAGCAGAGGGGCATTGCTGGCACATGATGGCATATATAACATTGGTGGACGTGCAGGTGAATGAGCCGGTGATGTTGTAGCTGATCTGGTTAGGTCCTGTGATAGTGCTGCTGGTGTAGATATGTGGGCAGAGTTGGCATCGAGGTTTGTTGCATGGGTTGGTTCCTGAGTTAGAGTTGTTATGGTGCGGTGCGTGGTTGCTGGTAAGAATATGCTTAAGGTTGGCAGGTTGTCTGTGGGCGAGGACAGGCCTGCCTCCCAAGGTCTGTGAAAGTGAGGGGTCATTGTCCAGGATGGGTTGTAGATCACTGATGATGCGTTGGAGAGGTTTAAGCTGAGGGCTGTAGGTGATGGCCAGTGGAGTTCTGTTGGTGTCTTTTTTGGGCCTGTCTTGTAGCAGGAGGCTTCTGGGTACACGTTTGGCTCTGTTGATTTGTTCCTTTATTTCCTTGTGTGGGTATCGTAGTTTTGAGAATGCTTGGTGAAGATCTTGTAGGTGTTGGTCTCTGTCTGAGGGGTTGGAGCAGATGCGGTTGTACCTCAGTGCTTGGCTGTAAACGATGGATCGTGTGGTGTGTCCGGGGTGGAAGCTGGAGGCATGAAGGTAGGCATAGCGGTCGGTGGGTTTTCGGTATAGGGTGGTGTTAACGTGGCCATTGCTTATTTGTACTGTGGTGTCCAGGAAGTGGACCTCCCGTGTAGATTGGTCCAGGCTGAGGTTGATGGTGGGGTGGAAGCTGTTGAAATCATGGTGGAACATAAGAACATGAGAACATAAGAGCTGCCATGCTCGGTCAGATCATGGTCCATCTTGCCCAGTATCCTGTCTCTGACAGTGGCCCATACCAGACCTTCAGGGGCACTGTACAGAACAAGGCAATGATGGAGTGATCCACCTGGCTTCCATACATGGCTTCTGATAGTTAGAGGTTTAGGGGCCCCTCGAACAAAGGGTTGCATCCCTGACCATCTTGGCTAATAGCCATTGATGGGCCTACCCTCTATGAATTTATCCAGTCCTTTCTTTGAACCCAGTTTAATTTTGGTCTTCACAACCTCCCATAGCAACAAGTTCCACAGGTCAGTTGTGCATTGTGTGAAAAAGTACTTCCTCTTGTGTTTGTATTAAACCTGCTGCCTATTAATTTAACTGGGGGACCCCAGGTTTTTGTATTGTGTGAAAAGGTAAACAACATTTCTCTATTCACTTTTTCTGTACCATTCATGATTTGAGCTGTTCCATACCCTTGATCATCTTTGTTGACCGTCTCTGAACCTTTTCCAGTTCCATTATATCCTTTTTGAGATGAAACATTCAGAATTGGACACAGTATTAAAGGAGCAGGTGCACCAAGGGTTAATATAGTGGCATTGTGGTATTTTCTGTCTTTTTTTTTTTTTTTGATCGTTTTGCTAATAGTTGCTACCATGCTGTTAGCCTTTTGACTACTGCCGTGCATTGAGCAGAAGTTTTCAGAGAATGATCTATGGTGATTCCAAGATTTCTTTTTTGGGTGGGAACAGCTAATTTAGAATCCATGATTGTATATGCATAATTGGGATTATTTTTCCAATGTGCATTACTTCGTCTAGTCATCCAGTTTTGAGAGATCCAGATGAAACTCCTCACAGTCTGCTTTGGATGTAACTGTCTTGAATGATTTTGTATTGTCTGCAAACTTTGCCATTTCATGGTTTGCCCCTTTTCCAGATAATTAATTAAGATGTTGAACAGCAAGATCCCAAACCAGATCCTTGGGGGACCCTGCTGTTCACCTCTCTCCATTGTGAAAAGTGACCATTTACTCCTACCCCTTCTTTCCTGTCATTCAACCAGTTGCTGATCTATGAGAGGACCTTTCCTCTCATCCCATGGCTTCTTAGTTTCCTTAAAAGCCTTTGGCAAGGGACCTTGTCAAAGGCCTTCTGAAAGTCCAAGTACACTATATTGACTGGATCACCTTTGTCCACATGCTTGTTGATTCACTCAAAGAATCTGAATAGATTGGAGAGGCATGATTTCCCTTTAAAAGGCCATGTTGACTCTTCCCCAGCAGAGAGGTAAATCACTGTGGGGCAGGAGGCGGGACTAGGAAAGACCCGGCTGGTGGCTCCTACCCTGAGCTAGGCTCAGTTGCTTGTCCTGGCTGGGCTGGGAAGATGGGACTTCCTCTTCCCCTGTATGACATCTGGGGACAGGTCAGACCCACCCCCAGATTTTTCACCCAGCTGCAGGAAGCTCTGCAAACTGCCCGCTCCCCACCCCCGCGCTTCCTGCACCCATCGCTCCTCAACTGCAGGGGAAGGGATCACTGTACAGGGAGCTGCTCCCCCATCCGCCCCACCCCCATGCACCCAGACCCTCTCATACCCAGAGCTCCCGCTGACCCTCGCCCTCCACATCCCCTGCTGCCAAGCTCCACTCCCCCTGCACCTGGACCACACCGACAAGCCATCCACACCCGGATCTCCACCCCACCAAGCCCCAACCCACTGTACCTGGATCCCCACCCCACTGATCCCCATTCCCCCACACCCAGACCCCCCCTGCTGAGCCCCAACCACCTATCCTGGACCCCCCTGCAGAGTCCCCATTACCATTGCACCCAGAACCCCCCAACAAGCCCTTGTGCATCCAGATCCCCCCCACACCTGGATCCCGCACTGAGCTGCCCACATCCAGATTGCCCCACACAGAACCCTCTCAACCCACACCTGGATCCCCCCACACTTGGATCCTGCCTTGCTGAGCCTGCCTGCCCACACCTGGTGCACCTGGCATGGAGGGGCAGGGCCCTGGGATGTTTCTGGGGGCAGGCTCGGTCCTTGCACTGTATCTGAGTTAGGTGCAGCCTCACCGCTGAGTCCGTGTCCCAGGGGGAGCTGCACAGTGATCTCCCACCTTTGTGAAGCCGGTGGCCTGTGTTCCCCAATGCCATGCTGGAGCTGCCACATTTATTTGACAAAATGTGCAGAATTTTGCAGAATTTTAAAATATTGTGTGCAGAGTTTTTATTTTTTTGGTGCAGAATACCCTCAAGAGTAAATTTCATATTTGAGTTCCTTCAAAACTCTTGGGTGAACGTCATGTGAATGTGATGCCCTGGAGACTTATTGCTGTTTAGTTTATCAATTTGTTCTAAAACCTATGCTATTGACACATCAATTTGGGACAGTGCTTGTGATTTGTCACCCCCGAAAAATAGCTCTGATGTGAGTATCTCCCCCATACCCTCTGCAATGAAGACTGATGCAAAGAATTCATTTAGCTTCTCAGCAATGGCCTTGTCTTCCTTGACTGTGCCTTTAACACCTTCGTTGTCTAGTGGCCTCACTGCTTGTTTGGCAGGGTTCCTGCTCTGATGTACTTTAAAAAAAATTTACTGTTAGTTTTTGTATCTTGAGCAAGTTGCTTCTCACATTCTGTCTTGACCTGCCATATTATTCTTTTGCATTTTACTTGCCAGTTTGTGTTCCTTCCTATTTTTGCAATTAGGATTTGACTTCCAAATTTTAAAAGATGCCTTTTTGCCTCTAATGATCTCCATTACTCTACTGTCTTTTTTTGATTTGGGTATACATTTAGTCTGAGCCTCTATTATGATCTTTTTAAGTAGCCTCCATGCTGCTTGCAGGCATTTTACCCTTGTGATGCTCTTTTTAATTTCTGCCTAACTAGCATCATCATTCTTGTGTATTTCCCCTCTTGGAAATTAAACACTACAGTGGTGGGTATTTTTGTGTGTGGGTATTTTCCCCCTACCACAATGCTAAATTTAGTTACATTATGGACACCATTACCAAACGATTCAGCTATAATTACTTCTTGGATCGGATCCTGTGCTCCACTTAGGACTAAATCAAGAATTGCCTCTCCCCTTGTTGGTTCCAGAACTAGCAGGAACAGTCATTTATGGCTAGAAATTTTATCTCTGCATCACATCCTGAGGTGACATTTACCCAGTCAATATGGCAATAGTTGAAATCCCCCATTATTATTGTGTATTCTGATTTTGTAGCCTCTCAATCTCCCTTAGCATTTCACAATCACTGTCAGCATCCTGGTCAGATGGACGGTGGTCTATTCCTACTGCTATACTCTTTATTATTCAAGCATGGAATTTCTATCTGTAGAGATTCTATGTAGTTTGATTCATTTAAGATTTTTACAATATTTGACTCTATGCTTTTTTTCACATATAGTGCTACTCCCCAGCCAACATGACCTTCTCTGGCATTCCTATATATTTTGTACCCCGGTATTACCATGTTCCATGAACTATCCTCATTCCACCAACTTTCTGCAATGCCTATTATATCAATATCCTCATATAATGCCTGGCACTCTAGTTCAGTCGAGTATTTAGACTGCTAGAATTTGTCAATATTCAGTTGCTTGCCTTCATGTGTTATGTTTAAATGGGACTCTTTCGTGTTTGACTGTTCCACACTCACTCCTACCTATACTTAACCAACTTCTTTTTATCTTATATAGTACAATAAATAAATGTACAGAGTACAAGAAAAGCATTAGGAAATAAAGAAAGAACTGACTCTTAGCTAAAATCCTGAAGGAAAGGTGGACTTTTTTTCAGGTTCTCTGAAGATAAGAACAACTATTCTCCCCTCCCTCACTTCTAAATATTATTTTTCATGTATATTTGCAAGGACTATGGCTCATCAAGGTTACATCCAGCTGGACTCAAGAAGAAATTATCTTCCATTGCAAAGTATTGCACCATTAGGTGGGTTTTATATGCTTTTCCCCAAAGCATCCAGCACTGACCACTGACAGACAGGACTCTGGATTACATGGAGCTATGCTGAAGTCAGTGGGACTATTCACATTCTTAAAGTTAGGCACATGGGGTAAAATTTTCAAAAGCACCTAAGTTCCATTTTCAAAAGTTCTGACGTGACTTAAGAATCTAAGTCTCATTGAAAGTCAATGGGACTTAGATGCTTAGAAGCCTAAGTCAAAGAGACCTAGGCTACCAAGTCATTTAAGCACTTTCGAATATTTTACCTATGCTAAAGTTCTTGTGTGATGTGCATCATCCTGGAATGTATCAAGAAACAAATAGACTTTTAACTTAGCAAGCAACAAGCAAGTTTTAGACCACTGAGATCATGTACAGACAGACTATACTGTTGTTTTCAGACAAGTTATAGAACAAAGTGGGGTATGGCAAGCACCTCTTCTGGTAAATTTTATAGATTTCCAGAAGGCTTTTGACAGGATGCACAAAGACGGTGTATGGAAAATTATGACATACTACAGAATACCAGCAAAAATAATTAGAATCAAGGATCTATAGCAGGGGTCGGCAACCTTTCAGAAGTGGTGTGCTGAGTCTTCATTTATTCACTCTAATTTAAGGTTTCGCGTGCCAGTAATACATTTTAACATTTTTAGAAGGTCTCTTTCTCTAAGTCTATAATATATAACTAAACTATTGTTGTATGCAAATTAAATAAGGTTTTTAAAATGTTTAAGAAGCTTCATTTAAAATTAAATTAAAATGCAGAGCCCCCCGGACCAGTGGCCAGGAGCTGGGCAGTGTGAGTGCCACTGAAAATCAGCTTGCATGCCGCCTTTGGCACGCATGCCATAGGTTGCCTACCCCTGATCTATAGGATACTGCCAAATGTGCAATCAGAGATGGTGACCACATCACTCAGGGTGGTTAAGCATTGGAATAAATTGCCCAGGGAGCTTGTGGAATCTCCATCATTAGAGATTTTTAAGAACAGGTTAGACAAACACCTGTCAGGGATGGTCTATATAATACTTAGTCCTGCCATAAGTGCAGGGGACTGGACTAGATGACCTCTCGAGGTCCCTTCCAGTCCTATGATTCTATCAGCCAATGGCTTGTAGTGACAACTGTATTATGTCCCCACTATTGCTTGCACTGGTCATTGACTATCTCATGAGGAAAGAAATTGAAGAAGGTAGCCAAGGAATTTTATGGATAAATGATATATTCAATTGGATGACCTCATTTTCCCTGATGATGATGTCCTGCTTAGTTCAACACACTGCTTAATGGAAGAAAAGAACCAGCTTTTGGCACATGCAGCAAAACAAGTTGATTTGTTCATCAACATGAGGAAGACAAAATATATAGCTATCAGTTTCCCAAAAGTAACCATTAGAGTAGATGAAGAAACACTAAAAAGTAATTTTACCTGTCTAGGAAACGAGATGTGCAGTGATGACGACACCATGCTAGATGTCAAGGAGCAAATGATAAAAGCAGCAAACAACTTTCATAAACCTGAAAAGATTTGAAAAAGTTGCATGATTGGCATTGACACAAAAATATGAATGTTTAACACGTCTGTCCTCCTTTATGGAAATCTACAGCAGAAATCGATAAGATCAATTCTTTCCAAAGTAATTGCCTGCGAAAGATCTTCAGTGTTCTTTGGAAAGAGCTTTTTGCAACATCAGAAATTCTAAGTAGAGCAAACCAATCTAAGGCATCAACATGATAAGACAACAACGATGGATATATTTAAGGATGCCACCAACTCGGCTTCCATGGCAAACGATAATATAGGCACCATCTGGAAAGAAAAAAATAAAGATACCTTGCTGAATCAGGGCCTAAACTCCTACCCATACCAGTGAAACCTAAGCTAGTGGAAGCTAAGGAAGAACGGTTTATATGGAACCCTGCATAGCTTTTCTCTTTCGTCCATCTTTCTACCACCAGATCCTGGAGGAAAAGTGAACTCTCGGCAATGCTATCCTTCTATCAGGAACTCCACTGATAGGGTGGCAGGTCCCCAGAACCTATTGAGAGATGTAAAAATAAACTTCGACCAGATTTAGAGTCAAATTAAGGGACCACCCAGAGACTGGATTTTCTTCCCCACTGAAGCCAGATAAATAAGACTCTATGTAGCTGACCTCCTCTTTTCTCTGAAGGCCAGGTGAGTCAGAGATGTCACGTATAATCCCACCTCTGCAAGAAACACCCAAACCAGCATGGAACAAGTGTTCCCCATTGTGCATGCAGCAATTAGGGAACATACCTATACGGCTCTGACAATCAGACCTGGATGATCCTGAAGTGTAGGGTCTGGGCAGAAGGGCAGGCATGGAAGAAGTGTTCAGCCTCCTCTTTTTCTCCCCATCTCTTCCACCATTTTTAGGCCTTTCCTCATTACAGTTATTAATTACCCAAGGTTCCTTCAGTGATGGATTACACTGTGTATATTACAAATGTCGAGGGAAAGAAGAAGCGTATGTTCAGCACTGAAATGAGTGAAAAGTTGCCTTCAAGTGCTCTCCTCCCCCTTTAAATATCAGAGAATGAATGAGAAAAACAGAGAGAGGCAAAGCCTGGATTGACACTCCAAAGAATATATATTTTTGTATTAAGTGCTATTAGTCTGAAGAACCAGCAAGACTGACAGAGGCGGTGGGACACATGGCCACCAAAAGATAAGGCCTCAATTCTGAGCTGTGGCTGAGCTATGCCAGGAGACTGACGGGGGTGTGGGGGAGGGAAATGTGGCTTTACACCACTTTTGCAGACACCTGGTTTCTGCGGCCAGCTGGAAGCCAGTCTGGTCCTCCATGTAAAGCAGAGCAGGGTCTGAGCTACGCTAATTTACATTCAGCCACAACAGCCCCTAAGGGCCACGCTTGTAGCTCAGAATAGCTGGAGTGCAGCGTGATTCAGCCACGCCCCCCTCCAAACACCTTCTGTTCACACCTCTTCTCACTCCTACTACAACGAGGAGGAGGGAGAATATGAGGGGTGGTGACGGACAGCTATTTCAGCATCTTTACATGGCTCATGAAACCTCTTAACCTCAAAGGGCTGGTTATGCTGGGTATGCGGCCCTTTGATTTCGGCAGAGACGATATAAAGATTGCAGTGGAGACCAGAATCAAAACCTAACTTCTTAGATTTTCCTTGACCATCAGAGACTGAAAGGAGAAGGAAAGGAAAGAACTTGGACTGAGCCCCAACACAACACTCCTACATGTGTGAGATTCCTTAGCGTTTTGGTGATATGCACCTATCCCAGTGGTATTGCAGATTCACTTCAAAAATACTGATGGGAGCTACAGAATACAGTTTAATCCTTGTGCCTCTTCCTTTACATTTAATTTTTATAGCACAATATTTCTGAGTGCAGTCAAATCTACTCTCTTTTGACAGTGTTTCCCTACATAGCTTTGAAAGTGTCTCAAAACTTGTGGAGAAAAAAAAAGGTTTTTTCGACAGTATACGAGATGAAGGTACAGCACCAGATATAACTTTCACTTGGAAATCTCTCCTCAGAAGGTTTAATATGATTCCTCTGCCTGAGACATGTATAATGTATGAAGCAATCCTGTCCAGTTTCCTCTCAAAGCCAGCTGAACAATCTCCTTTCATTGGCCATGGTGCCTTAGAAGCAACTCCTCCACACAACCAGGTGGCTAGTCACACAGCCTTGGATTTTTATCCTCTATAACTAGACACATTTCAAATATAAATAACACTACCTCTCCCAAAAGTTGGTTACTTACAAACCGAGAAAGACACTGCCCTTTCCTCTGACATGGATTATATAATATTATTTGGATTCTTTCCAGCCTTGGGGGGAGAGGGGGGAAGGAGGAGAATCTTTCTCCAGTCACTTATCCAGATGGAGACCTGGCTTTGTAGGACACCATCAACAGTGTGTCTGGGAGAGCTGCTTTGGAGAGATACTTGTCCACTTCTGAATAATGAAGCAGAAAAGCTACTCGCCTGGCACCCTGTCTAATTTCTCTGCTCCCGCAGACCCTCACTATCAAATGAAATGCGGTAAAGTTAGAAAGCTAGAAATGGTTACAGCTTTCTTGTAACTCTTTTTGGGGGGGGGGGGCAGGGAGGGATTATACAACACAATTATTGTACATCACCAAATAGACTTGATTTGAATCTCATTTATATCAACATAAATTGGGCTCATTAAACTGAGGTTGGGACCAGAAGCAGAAGTATAAACTTATCACAAAGTCCTTGTGCTGTGACCAAAATAAGGAAGTACTAGAAAGCAGATAGCATGGGGATGGGCATGAGCTAGACAGAAAACTTGCCCTTGCAAGATTTTCAGAAAAAAGGAGCATCAGATACAATTGAGATAAGTACCTCCTTTGCTAAACCAAGACTAGTTACACTATGTGTATAGTGTAACTTGTAAGATTGTCTACTACCTTACATCTTTTTATAACTATTTACAAGTGTGCCAGGTGAGTGTGAAGTGAGTGTACACTGCTACCACCGGTGACAGTGAGTGGAAATTTCTGGTTGCATTTTATATCCAATTTGCGCAGGTCCAAATGACTACATCAGGAGCAAGGCAGTGGAAGCACCCTACGTTGTTCTCCATGGGCAAGATTTCAACTGGAAGCACAATGCTGAGCGTAAGCTGTTCCACTCTAGGAGCAACACTGGGATGCACGGTGACTCTGGGACACACCTCTAAATCACAGCGCCTCCCCTGCTTCTTCCTGAGATAGTGATTACTGCTGCCCTGCACCAGCTAGCCAAGGCTCTGCCCATTACCCATGCCCCTGCTCAAGGAAGGGAGTGAGCAGGTGCACAGCATCCACTTGCTCTTACATGCCCAGACCCAAGATCCAGGTTGTCTGCATAAGGCAGGTTCTTAGTCTCTCTTACTGCCTCGCACAGGAACTAATCCACAGGTACACCTACACCGCACACTCTCTACAGCGGTGAATGGAGTACATGCACTGCACACCTCCCTAGAAGTGCAGATGGTGAGGCACTGCTTAGGCGAATAGAGTGAAGATACACCTGAACCCTGTGGATCTATACCTGGGCATGTACCCTATATGGCTCTCTACTTACTCAAGTTCTGCCTTCCCTGTGTACACTGCTATTTTTAGCAGTGCGGACAGTGTCTGCTTTTCACTGTGATACGTAGCTGCACATACCCTACTCACCATGGCAAGAGATGTGCAGTGTAGATGTATCCCAAGTCAAATGTAACCCAACTTATTCTATCACCACCAATTTTTCAGAACATTCAGCACTGGTCTCGCAATGCTAGTCTGAACTGTGCAACCAGTTATCTGGGATTAGTTGTGTACATTTGGTTTTATGGCACACAGAGAAGCTGCTGTATCAAGATGATGCAGTGTGCCAAATAAATTGTCATAACCTTTTAGATATGTATATATACACAAAAGTGTGGAATCGAGTGTGCAGTGAATGAGATCTGAAACTGTATTTTCATTAGAGCTTAGACTTAAAGAGTCAAGGTGTATGAGTCATTTCCCTTCCATATCTTGAAATGTATTTAGCTGAACTCTCACATACAGCGTGGAGCTGGATCTCATAAAGGCCTTGATTAAAAATAATTCTCTCCTTGAAAAGCATGAGTGACTCATCTACCAAAAAATATATTGTTTAGGACCATGGATCTGTTGGAATTTACTCAGAGGACATCTACGGGCAAGGTTCAACTAACTTCTGTTGGTGAGAGAGACAAGCTTTCGAGCCACACAGAGCTCTTCTTCGGGTCTGGGAAAGGTACACCATGCATCACAGCTATAAATGCAAGATGGAACATATTGCATAGCACAGTGGTTTTCAACCTTTTTTCATTTGCGGACCCTAAACAATTTCAAATGGAGGTGCGCGGATCACAGGTTGAAAACCACTAGTTTAGTATAATACACTGGGTTTATGGCTTAAATCACAACCATCTGTAACTCACTAACCCCCCTTTTTGTCCTATGACTGCAGAGGTGTTAACAGGACACTCTATCATGAATGGTCCTTTAGAACATGTGCTAAGGGCTTGTCTACACTACAAAATTAGGTCGGATTTATAGAAGCCGGATTTATAGAAGCCGGTTTTATGCAGCCGACTGTGTGTGTCCCCACATAAAATGCTCTAAGTGCATGAAGTCGGCGGACCGCGTCCACAGTACCGAGGCTAGCGTCGACTTCCGGCGCATTGCACTATGGGTGCCTATGGGTACCTATCCCACAGTTCCCGGAGTCTCCGGCGCCCATTGGAATTATGGGTTGAGATCGCAATGCCCGAATGATGCAAAGCAGTGCCGCGGGGGGTTCTGGGTACATTGCGTCACGCACCTCCCCCGCCGTCACAGCAACGGCAGACAATAGATTCGCGCCTTTTTACCTGGGTTACCTGTGCAGACAACATACCACGCCAAGCATGGAGCCCGCTCAGCTCAGCTCACCGTCACCATATGTCTTCCGGGTGCCGGCAAACGTGTGACTGCATTGCTAAACAG
Source organism: Emys orbicularis (assembly GCF_028017835.1). Classification (NCBI taxonomy): domain Eukaryota; kingdom Metazoa; phylum Chordata; order Testudines; family Emydidae; genus Emys; species Emys orbicularis. The sequence continues at coordinate 103,287,289 of NC_088686.1, read as the reverse complement.
CAGCAGCAGATTACTGCCTTTTGGCGGTAGACGGTGCAGCATGAGTAGTAGCCTTCATCGGCGCTCGGGATGCTGGTAGCTGTGGGGCTGGCAGCCGTAGGGCTGCATTGCACCAGCCCCTTGCCTTTTGGCAGTAGATAGTTTATTACGACTGGTAACCGTCCTGTCAGTATTGTCTGCTGAGCATCCAGAAGAGGCCGAGGGCAATCTGGGTGCTCAGCAGATCTGAAAGAAGAGCTTTCCTCAGGTCTGAAAGCAAGTAAATTTAGAGGTTGCCTGAAATGCTCATAGACTATTGTAGCCTGAGCGCCTTTACTGAGCCTTCTGGCTATTGTACAGCAGCAACCCCTTGCCTTTAACCGTCCTCGTTGGACAATGATGGTTACCAGTCGTAGTATACTATTTGCTGCCAAGTATTGTCTGCTAAGCACCCAGAAAAGGCCGAGGGCGATCTGGGTGCTGGCAGACATGTGGCTGGCACACGTGGGGCTACATTGCTACACAGCAGCAACCCCTTGCCTTTAACCGTCCTCGTTGGACAATGATGGTTACCAGTCGTAGTATACTATTTGCTGCCAAGTATTGGCTGCCAAGCACCCAGAAAATGCCGAGGGCTATCAGTCATGCTGCACTGTCGTCTTAAGATGTAAAAAATAGATTTGTGTTTTATTCATTTCCTTCCCCCCTCCCTCCGTCAAATCAACGGCCCGCTAAACCCAGGCTTAGGAGTTCAATCTCTGGGGGGGGGGGCATTCTGTGTGACAGTTGTTTGTATTTCTCCCTGATGCACAGCCACCTTTCTTGATTTTAATTCCCTGTACCTGTACGCCATGTCGTCAGTCGCCCGCCACTTCCTCCCTCCCTCCCTCCCTTCTTCCCCTGGTCTTTAGATACTAGTTTCGCGCCTTTTTTCAGACCAGACGCCATAGCTAGCACTGGGATCATGGAGCCCGCTCAGATCACCGCGGCAATTATGAGCACTATGAACACCACGCGCATTGTCCTGGAGTATATGCAGAGCCTGGACATGCCAAAGCAAAACCAGGAGGACCAGCTGAGGAGGAGGAGGCGATTGCAGCGCGGCGACGATAGTGATGAGGAAATTGACATGGACCTCTCACAAGGCACAGGCCCCAGCAATGTGGAAATCATGGTGTTACTGGGGCAGGTTCATGCCATGGAACGCCGATTCTGGGCCCGGGAAACAAGCACAGACTGGTGGGACCGCATCGTGTTGCAGGTCTGGGACGATTCCCAGTGGCTGCGAAACTTTCGCATGCGTAAGGGCACTTTCATGGAACTTTGTGACTTGCTTTCCCCTGCCCTGAAGCGCCAGAATACCAAGATGAGAGCAGCCCTCACAGTTGAGAAGCGAGTGGCAATAGCCCTGTGGAAGCTTGCAACGCCAGACAGCTACCGGTCAGTCGGGAATCAATTTGGAGTGGGCAAATCTACTGTGGGGGCTGCTGTGATCCAAGTTGCCAGGGCAATGAGAGGCCTGGTGATATCAAGGGTAGTGACTCTGGGAAACGTGCAGGACATAGTGGATGGCTTTGCTGCAATGGGATTCCCAAACTGTGGTGGGGCGATAGACGGAACCCATATCCCTATCTTGGCACCGGCGCACCAAGCCACCGAGTACATAAACCGCAAGGGGTACTTTTCAATGCTGCTGCAAGCCCTGGTGGATCACAAGGGACGTTTCACCGACATCAACGTGGGCTGGCCGGGAAGGGTACATGATGCTCGCGTCTTCAGGCACTCTCTTCTGTTTCGAAAGCTGGAGGAAGGGACTTTCTTCCCGGACCAGAAAATAACCATTGGGGATGTTGAAATGCCTATCGTGATCCTTGGGGACCCAGCCTACCCCTTAATGCCATGGCTCATGAAGCCATACACAGGCAGCCTGGACAGGAGTCAGGACCTGTTCAACTACAGGCTGAGCAAGTGCCGAATGGTGGTGGAATGTGCATTTGGGCGTTTAAAAGCGCGCTGGCGCAGCTTACTGACTCGCTGTGACCTCAGCGAAAAGAATATCCCCATTGTTATTGCTACTTGCTGTGCGCTCCACAATATCTGTGAGAGTAAGGGGGAGACATTTATGGCGGGGTGGGAGGTAGAGGCAAATCGCCTGGCCGCTGATTACGCGCAGCCAGACACCAGGTCGGTTAGAGCAGCACAGCAGGGCGCGGTGCGCATCAGAGAGGCTTTGAAAACTAGTTTTGTGACTGGGCAGGATTTGGTGTGAAACTTCTGTTTGTTTCTCCTTGATGAAATCGCAGCCCCCCCCACGCACCCGGTTAACTCTACTACCCTGTAAACCAAGCACCCCAACCTCCCCTACCCTCCCCTCTTCAAGCACCACTTGCAGAGGCAATAAAGTCATTGTTACTTCACATTCATGCATTCTTTATTAATTGAGCACACAACTAGGGGGATAATTGCAAAGGTAGCCCGGGATGGGTGGGGGAGGAGGGAAGCAGCACACAACTAGGGGGATAATTGCAAAGGTAGCCCGGGATAGGTGGGGGAGGAGGGAAGGAAAAGGACACACTGCACTTTAAAACTTTAAAACTTTAAAACTTATTGCTGTGGAAATCATCTAGGGTGGAGTGATTGGGTGGCCGGAGGCCCCCCCACCGTGTTCTTGGGCGTCTGGGTGAGGAGGCAATGGGACTTGGGGAGGAGGGCTGGTGGTTACAGAGGGGCTGTAGCGGCGGTCTCTGCTCCTGCTGTTGGTTACAGAGGGGCTGTAGCGGTGGTCTCTGCTCCTGCTGTTGGTTACAGAGGGGCTGTAGCGGCGGTCTCTGCTCCTGCTGTTGGTTACAGAGGGGCTGTAGCGGCGGTCTCTGCTCCTGCTGCCTTTCCTGCAGCTCAACCATACACAGGAGCATATCACTTTGATGCTCCAGCAGCCGGAGCATCGACTCTTGCTTTATGAGTACAAGTTGACGCCACTTCTGCTCTTCAGCCCGCGTTTCAGCACGCAACCTCTGCTCTTCAGCCCGCGACTTCTCCTCTTCAGCCCGCCACCTCTCCTCTCGCTCATATTGGGCTTTTTTAAAATCAGTCATTGACTGCCTCCACGCATTCTGCTGTGCTCTGTCAGCGTGGGAGGCAGTCTGTAGTTCAGTGAACATTTCGTCACGTGTCCTTCGCTTCCTTCTTCGAATATTCACTAGCCTCTGTGAAGGTGAAACATTTGCAGCTGGTGGAGGAGAAGGGAGAGTTGTTTAAAAAAGATACATTTTGGAGAACAATGGGTACACTCTTTCACGTTAGATTTTGCTGTTCACATCACACAGCACATGTGCTTTCGTTACAAGGTCGCATTTTTCCTCTTATATTGAGGGACTGCCGGTTTGGTGTGAGAGATCACTCACGCAGTGCCAGGCCACAGATTTCAGCTTGCAGGCAGCCATGGTAAGACACAGTCTTTGGGCTTTTTTAACCTTGTTAACAAGTGGGGATGGTTTAAAACAGTACTGCTCTCATTAACCATACCAAGCACCCGTTGGGTTGGCCATTTAAAATGGGTTTGCAATGTAAAAGGAGGGGCTGCGGTTTCAGGTTTAACATGCAGCACAAACCCAACTAACTCCCCTCCCCCACACACCCAATTCTCTGGGATGGTCACTTCACCCCTCCCCCCCACCGCGTGGTTAGCAGCGGGGAATATTTCTGTTCAGCAGAGCAGGAAGGGGCACCTCTGAATGTCCCCTTAATAAAATCGCCCCATTTCAACCAGGTGACCGTGAATGATATCACTCTCCTGAGGATAACAAAGAGCGATAAGGAATGGATGTTGTCTGCATGCCAGCAAACACCGGGACCATACGCTGCCATGCTTTGTTATGCAATGATTCCAGACTACGTGCTACTGGCCTGGCGTGGTAAAGTGTCCTACCATGGCGGACGGGATAAGGCAGCCCTCCCCAGAAACCTTTTGCAAAGGCTTTGGGAGTACATGAAGGAGAGCTTTCTGGAGATGTCCCTGGAGGATTTCCGCTCCATCCCCATACACGTTAACAGACTTTTCCAGTAGCTGTACTGGCCGCGATTGCCAGGGCAAATTAATCATTAATCATTAAACACGCTTGTTTTTAAACCATGTGTAATATTTACAAAGGTACACTCACCAGAGGTCCCCTGTGTGCCCACAGGGTCTTGGGTGAGTTCGGGGGTTACTGGTACCAGGTCCAGGGTGACAAACATATCCTGGCTGTTGGGGAAACTGTTTTCTCCGCTTCCTTGCTGCTGTGAGCTATCTATGATGTTCTCTCCATCCTCATCTTCCTCGTCCGCCGAACCCGCTTCCCTGTCTCCAGTGAGGGACTCATAGCACACGCTTGGGCTACTGGTGGCTGCACCCCCTAGAATGGCATGCAGCTCCTCGTAGTAGCGGCATGTTTGCGGCTCAGCCCCGGACCTTCCGTTTGCGTCTCTGGCTTTGTGGTAGGCTTGCCTTAGCTCCTTAATTTTCACGCGGCACTGCTGTGCGTCCCTGTTATGGCCTCTGTCCTTCATGGCCTTGGAGATCTTTTCTAATGTTTTGCCATTTCTTTTACTGTTTCGGAGTTCGGCCAGCACTGCTTCATCTCGCCAGATGGCGATCAGATCCCGTACCTCCCGTTCGGTCCAGGCTGGAGCTCTTTTGCGATCCTGAGACTGGGACTGGGACTCCATCACGGTTACCTGTGCTGATGAGCTCTGCATGGTCACCTGTGCTCTCCACGCTGAGCAAACAGGAAATGAAATTCAAACGTTCGCGGGGCTTTTCCTGTCTACCTGGCCAGTGCATCTGAGATGAGAGTGCTGTCCAGAGCGGTCACAATGAAGCACTGTGGGATAGCTCCCGGAGGCCACTAATGTCGAATTCCGTCCTCACTACCCAATTCCGACCCCCATAAGGCCGATTTTATCGCTAATCCCCTCGTCGAGGTGGTGTAAAGAAACCGGTTTAAAGGGCCCTTTAAGTCGAAAGAAAGGGCTTCGTCGTGTAAACGTGTCCAGGCTTAAGTCGACTTAACGCAGCTAAAGTCAACCTAAACTCGTAGTGTAGACCAGGCCTAATAGTACTTTTCCCAGACCAGAAGAAGAGCTCTGTGTGGCTCAAAAGCTTGTCTCTCTCACCAACAGAAGTTAGTTGAATGAAAAATATTACCTCACCCATCTTGTCTCTATAATGAGCAGAGACAGACAACTGCAAAACTTTTCCCGTGACTCCATCTCTATAGGGAGAATGTGCGGGCTTTCCCCATAGACCATTCAGAGTGAGACTAGTTGAACCTTGCTCATAGATGTCCTGAGTAAATTCCAACAGATGCATAGTCCTAACCAACATATTTTTGAGTAGATGAGTCCCTCATGTTTTTCAAGGAGAGGCTAAAGAGGGGAGCTAATTGAAAGAAATACAGCACCTTTTCATGAATCATAAGAACGGCCAGACTGGGTCAGACCAAAGGTCCATCTAGCCCAGTATCCTGTCTTCCAACAGTGGCCAATGCCAGGTGCCCCAGAGGGAATGAAAAGAACAGGTAATCACCAAGTGATCCATCCTGTCACCCATTCCCAGCTTCTGGCAAACAGAGGCTAGGGACACCATCCCTGCCGATCCTGGCTAATAGCCATTGATGGACCTATTCTCCAGGAACTTATCTAGTTCTTTTTTTAACCCTGTTATAGTCTTGGCCTTCACAACATCCTTTGGCAAGGAGTTCCACTGGTTGACTGTGCACTTCCTTTTGTTAGTTTTAAACCTGATGCCTATTAATTTCATCTGATGACCCCTAGTTCTTGTGTTATAAGGAGTAAATAACACTTCCTTATTTACTTTCTTCATACCAGTCATGATGTTATAGACCTCTATCATATCCCCCCCTTTAGTCATCTTTTTTCCAAGCTGAAAAGCCACAGTCTTATTAATCTTTCCTCATATGGAAGCCGTTCCATACCCCTAATCATTTTTGTTGCCCTTTTCTGAACCTTTTCCAATTCCAATATATCTTTTTTGAGATGGGGTGACCACATCTGCACACAGTATTCAAGATGTAGGTGAACAATGGATTTATATAGAGGCAATATGATATTTTCTGTCTTAAATCCTGTTTACAGTGTCACACCACAAATGTGCTGTTTTATTTTATTTTATTTTATTTTAAGTTCCTGGACACCTGATGGGACATGCTTGCCTTACAGGATGAGCCCAAATTATTCCCCTTACTTCCTGATCTGACTTGGGAAATCACTTAGGAAACAATCATTAGTTAAGAGCATCTCATATGGAAAAATGCTGTAGTCTGATATTAATATTCCATGTTCTGTATAGTATTTAGCATGCATATTTAATTCAGTGGACAATACAGTGAAGTTAGCCAGTTTGTACTACAACCAGATGATAAAGCATTTCTGATGGAAAATAATATCTCCCAAGTGTGTCACCTTTTACATAATGGACAGATTTTTGTCCCGTAAGCAAATCCACAAGTAATATAAATCCTCTCTTTTTGCCAATCTCTCTGAGAAACTTTGGGCTAGATTTTGCCCCGTTTTGGGGCCACTTTATCAAAGCAAAACAATCCTATGAGGATAACCCCTATGTAGCCATGTCCTCAAGGTAAGTGCTAGTGTCACAGCTCCCATGACTCTCTCCATGGTCAGGGCAGGAGCTTTCTGTGTTCTGGGGATCCCCAGCTGCCATCCCAATTGCTTTGAAGGCCATTGGCTATCGGTGTAATTTAGAACAGCTCCCAGATTGCTCTAACTTACCCCAGGGGATGAGCCGGGTACAAAGCCAGCCAAGCATTAGGGAGTGCAAAGGTGACTTAAAGCCACCTTTGTCACCCTATACCAAGCTGTACTGTGCAGTCCATTGCTGCAGCTGAGGATCTAGCCCTATATGCTAAACAGCAAGGGTCTGATTCCTTAGACTCTTCACTGACATTACCCATACATTACCCATCGGAGAGTAAAGGCCTAATGGCAAAGGCATATTCCTTCTTCATAATCATCCACCCCATTAAAAGGGTAGCAAACGGAGTCTGATCCTACCCTCATTGACTGTGTGGGAACAGCACTGGCCCATACTGAGGATTAGAAGAGATTAACTGCCAAATAACAGACCGCCGAAGCATTCTGGCTCACTGCTTTTCAGCATATTTACAATTTTCCATTTGCCTTTTCTGCCTTAGAACTCAACTGTCAGGATGGTTGGATCCTCATATAAGTGCTGTAAAATGGTCAGCCTAGGCTCTGGCCAGTGTTGGAAGGGATGAAAACAACCTAACAGCTTTTTCTCATCATGGTGGGCATGTCCCAAAATTAAAACACTTTTGGGATCAGATCTCAAAGGTTTGCACTGACATTGCTGGTGACCATTTTGTGTGGTCTCCCCTCTGTGCCCTTTGGGGTTCCAGTCTTAACAGGGAGAAATTAAATTCACTATCTGTTATTAGTTGTAGGATTGTGACTGCGATACCCGACAAACCTCCACTGCACAGCTGGCTTTCAGCATGTTGGGAAAGTTCTTGCTATGGAAAAATGACCAGATCTAGAAAGGACTCCTTTACTACCCTCCTGACAGCTGCTTATTAATTACATCAAAAAGATTCAAAGCCAGATCCTCAGCGGCATGTAATTGACTTCAATGGAGCTATACCGACTTATGCCACTGGAGGATATGGTCCTCAAGAGTTAGTATTGTCTCCATTTCCTTTGTATTAAGCAAAAGGCCCTGCCTCAATGGGATCTATGCAAGAATATATGTAAAAGCCTATAATGTGAAAATTTATTATCTTGTACTTTAGATTGTTTCCTGCTGTGCCCTTTGTTTCTTGTTTCATTTCATTATCCTGCGCTGTTTTACTGTCTGAGAACTACAATATGAAATGAACTCATTCATTATCTTAGGGCCAAATCTTCCAGTCCTTCCTAAATCTATATTCCGTCAAAACTCCCTTTGACTTCAATGGGAGTTTGGACCAAGTTACAGCAAAATAAGGATTTGGATTGCATTATGGCCCAAAGCTGCATCATGACACAAACCGGTAAAGCTTTGTTTCTCTTTTCACTCCTCTGACATAAAAACAGGTCAATGAGGTATTTTTTTTCTTTTAATTTACAAAATAAAAAATTGCTCCCAAGCCGAGATCTCATATGTCAAGTTTAAACCTCAGAGAAGTAGTTTATGGCTTAGTCATGAACCAGAGAAACAGGGGTACAGAGTCAAAATGTTGACTTGTTGCAGTGCAAGGAGGCGCTGAGAGATGTCAGCACTCTGAGTTATATTTTATATTAGCTGAAAATGAGCTAACACTTATTTCCGTAAATTAATCTTAATTAAGATAAAGCCCTCTCAAAGCCTAACAGAGAGAGAAAAACAAATTCATCCTGAACCACGTTTCTTTGCCATGAAATTTAGAATCATATTGGGGTCATTTTATAAAGAAAATAATATTCCCGGCCCATCACAATTTGTGACAGTCAGGTTAGAGAAAAAGCAAAATTCCCCATCGTCCTCTCAAGATTTCCTGCACTGTTCTTTTGTGAATACGCTAGAATGGGTGATAGATGGGAGGCTGCCCCTTTCTAGAGTTCTTGCTGTGTTTTGTGATAACTCATTATATTTCTTTCTTTACAAATAGCCCCATTAACACTCCAGAATTGAACAGAATCATAAAGCTTGAAACATCCCACTCCCATTCCAGTAGAGCTAGAAGTATTGTTTCATGAATTACAGAGCTGCCAAAACCTGATTTATCCAAGCATAGCCTTCAAAGCTGAGTCACAGGGGTGTGGGGGGGGGGGGAGGGGGGAATGGATTGGAAAATTGGAAAATACTTTTTATTAAGATGAGGATGATATAACCTAGCTGCAGCTTTATTTAAATTGAATTGTGTGTCTTTTATGTTTCTCCAACAATATGGTTGATGAAAATATTTTAGCCCTTGTTTTTTTGGCTGAACTAAAAACCCTGTTAAACCGTTTATAGAAAATTTACAAAACAGAAGAGAGTCAAGCTCTTTCAAAGTCTCCGTGGCCTCAATAAAACCTTATATATTCTGAAATTAGATGTCACTCTTAGTCAGATGATTCCAAACAAGACTACTATAATCCTCTCTGTTATGGAGATATTTATTTTTGTCTGAAAAACTTCAAAGCATGCCGTGAAAGATAATCAAAATCAAAATTACCATTCCAATGAGGATTTTTTTAAATAAAAAAGAATAATTCTTACAGTTCTTCTGCAAAGGAGAACCAAACTGACTTGCTTATCTCTTCCTTTCGTCGTTATTCAGTAAAGTTTTTACCTCTGTTGGGCAGAATCACGTCACCAGAAAAAAACCCTCATTCTCCCCCCTCTCCGAAGTAAATTAAGTAGCTTAGGACCATCACCCATACACTGAAATACAGTGGCCCTCTTGGGAGAATACTATACAGACATACTGGGCTTTTCTCCCCTGGGGCTAGATTGATGCCTTTAGTAACAATTGATGCCAGAGCCCTAAGAACAGCATTCACCCTCCCCGAGCTGCCCACTTGTTTTATTATAGGTTATTATTTATTGTGTGTCTTGCGATCGTGCCTGGAAGCCCAAGTCATGAACCAGGACCCCATTGTGCTAGGCACTATACAAACATAGAACAAAATGATGGTCTCTGCCCCAAAAAGCTTTGCGACAATTAGAGCTGCTGTGACATACCAAGGCACAATCCAGGCCAGAGGGGGCTGTGTCACCCCTGAGGCTGCAACCTTGGGTGCCTTGCTACCCCTGTGCTTCCCCGAGAGCAGGGGCTGCAATTCTGGCCAGTCCTTACATGTGCTGTACACAGAAGGGAATAGGCTCCTTATTCCATCTCCAACTACTGCATGGCAACGTAAGCACAGCCTCAGTCTGGCCCTTGGTGATGGCTATAACAGCTGTTTGTTTTCCCATTTAGAGTATTAGTAATTCCCTACCAGCACCACTAACGAAAACTGAAGAAACAGTGAACTTTCCACTGTTAGTAAAATAATTCCTGGATTTTATCCCAAAGACTTCTAGGCCCTACAAATGACTATAAAGTGGATATATTGTGCATTGGACTTCCACTATTCTGACCCAGAGTAGAGAATCTGGCATCTCTCAGGGGAACATACACAGCTTCGATACATGTCCAACATGTGGGGGACTTCATATTATGTTTGTAGTTAGCCTGCAGCGGTTTGATTTGGGGGATGAATAAAGATACTGCATTTGGAAGATCAGCTTGCTTGATTCCTTATTCAGTACATGACAGGTTCTGTAACCCTTATGTCCCACAGAAGAACTACTAAGATCAAGGTGGAGGGATATTTGGGGGAAGGGAGGGCACAGCTGTGCAGGGTGGCCTTGTGATAGGCCACAGGATTCAGTATCCCAAAACTCCATCTCATATACTCTCAGTGACCCCTAAGCATAAGTAGAGGCTCTAAAAGGGCTGTATTGTAGCCCCATGACCAGTCCCTGGAGAGAAGTGTCCTAATTGCCCCAATCAGTGTTACTATGGCTTTCAGTATGAGGAACTTCACCCAGAGGGAGACAGAGAGAAATGAAGGATGGCACAGGAGAGGACGTCTGGAGACCTGGCTTCTCTTCCTGGTGAAGCAAAATGGCTGTTCGTGGTTCCTTGGCATTCTGAAGAGGCACAAACTAACTGAAGAGCACTAATGAATCTGGCCCTAAATGGCCATGGAATATCTCTATTATACCTTTCAGAGTAGCAGCCGTGTTAGTCTGTATCCGCAAAAATAACAGGAGTACTTGTGGCACCTTAGAGACTAACAAATTTATTAGAGCATAAGCTTTCATGGGCTACAACCCACTTCTTCGGATGCTTCTGGAATTACTAGTTGTAGGTGGGTACAGGACCAGTGAGGAGCATAGCCCCTAACATGAATATCATAGCCTCTGATATTCCGCAGGAGTCAATTGTGGACCTCCGCAGTCCATCGCCTTGTCACACTCTATGCAAAGCTGATTTTGTGGTTCCTTTGTTATGTAAATGAGCTACTAAAACAGTCCTGATATCCTCTAAAGCAATAGCACCCGTCTATAAACTGCAGAAGCTCACTTCTGTGTGGCAAACAGCTCAGCTCCCCCCTCCAATCCCTTTTCAATTTGCTGGGGTTATAATTTTTGCATTTCCTTTCTAGACCGCATACAGTCTTACTTGCATTGTTTTACACACCATAGCACAATGGCTTCATCAGTTCTCCCTTTTATTTCATAATTATTTTAAGAAGAGATGCTCTGCAATAACACTGCATTCAGAAGCAAAACACAGAAGATGGAAACTTTTTAGGCTGCCTGCTACATGGGCTGCTTTGATATTCTGATCTCACCCCCCTCAAGTACAGTTCTTGACAGTGAAGGACGAGCGTGTAAGTCAATCTCTGTTAAATGCTAGTGTGCTCATTTAAAGATACAATGGGCACACTTGGCTGTGTTCACAAAAATCTTGGTTGATACCAATTAAGCCCCAAAGAGATTCTATTAATAGTCTAAACTCTTCTCAAATCCACTTTGCAATTTATTCTGGAAAGTCTCAAAGTTCGATGAAACTGCAAAAATCCGCCAAAGATTCAATGGAAGGAAAAGTTGGAGCAAATATTACTTTTAATAATAGCAAACCTCTCCATGTCCCCAATTTGGGTTCTAAATCTCACTCTCACCTCCTTACCCCTTTTATTCTCTTTTATTCTTTGAATTACTTCCTATAATTGAGACTTTCTTGAAGGGCTGTTTAATGAGAACAAGTTATATTTATAGGTTTCTGAATATAGATTCCTTCTTTGGGACATGGTGTGCCCAATTTTAGACCTTTATTCTGAGGTCTTTTCAGCATTAGCCCTGATTTCCATGTGAATAACAATCAAAATATTTGGGAGGGGGGAGAGAGAGGAGAGGGAGAAAGAGAGAACCCTACCACCACCCTAGCCAAGGCATAAAAAGTAAATTGATCAGGGAGCTTTAACTTCATGGGCTGCTTAGATAGACTTGGAGACCATTATCTCCCTGGATTTTTGATAAGAAATTTTGATTTTTGTTTGTATTTTAGAAGATAAAGTTTTCAGTGACAAAAAGCCAAGCCCACAGTTTATATTCCTGTCTTGATGTGCTTTTAAAAGGTTTTCCTCCCCCCGCCCCTCCTTGGCCCCTAATTCATGTTGCATAAGAGGATCCCTGCATCTAAATTGTAAAAGGATACCATTAGATTTACTTGTTTTATATTCTATATATAAAAACAAGAACCCTTCCCTGAAAAAGAGAAGACATTTCTGCTAAGGGATTACATGGTACCCCCCCTCAGAGTGAGAGACCCTGAGAGCCAAGGTGACAGGCAGGAAACAGAATGACAATCAGTTTTTTGGAGAGCTGGCCTGAGCCTCAAGTGGCACCATAGTAGCTATTACAGCGGCTCCTCTATTTCTAAGCAAAATGATATCAAACAGACAGAAAAGACATCCAATAATGAGAAACTTGCAGCTGTTCTTGAAGAAAGACTTTTTATATTGTATCCCGATCCAAAATACTTTAAACCAGTTTTATCAATAGCGATAAATCAGTATGACGATGTGATGTCTCTTTAATCTTTTCTAAAACAAAATTTTTTGAACTTTTGAGCCTGGCCTTCCCAAATGGGTTAGGTCTTCTAAGACAGCATCAAACCTTCTTTTCCTTGCTTCCCATGTCAGCCTGAATCCCGATAGTTATGAAGCATAAAAAAAGTTCAAAGTAAAATATAAATTACCATCCCCTTCAAACACAAGTAGAAGTCTTATTAAGTCTCTAGTGCTTGAATCACGTCCCATGTCTGTTCTTTAGACCTTTCTTCCTTTGTGAGGCATAAATGGACACATCTTATTGATTTTCTTTCAACCTGGATCACCTCGATTGCTGTGAATATGGCAGACAAATCCAACTCATTCTCCCGCAGGGAACGAGGAAGAATGCAGACGAGAAGCTGGGGAAAGTCTTCTCACAGTAGGATACCAAGAGTCATTACGCAAAAACCCAAGTCTAACTGCTTGTAATTCCAAGTCCTTTTTCTTTTCAGCTCCTTCAAAAAAAATTTTTTTTAAACATTGAGCACTCTTTCTTAAATTTTTGATGAATACCATTTTGACTATGGGATCAATTGCTCAAAGTGTTTTTGTTTAAAAGAAGTAGGATCAGATAGGCCCATGAGGGCTACTAACCCTGATAAACATACATGGTTAACGATTAGTGAATGTGTAAACAGAGACTGGTCAGAAAGAGGAAATCGGAACAACAGAAAGCATTGTCTGAAGCTTGAGAAAAAAAAGCAATTTTAACTCCCTCCCCCTCCCCCCCAACTTGACTACACTTTGTATTTTTTTTATATAATGTACGGACTTTTTTCTAAGGAAAATTGTATGAAATGAAAGGAAGTGTAAAAGTAGAAAGATTTTTGTGCCTTACACCAAACCACTTACTGTACATGAAAAAGGGATTTAGTTATGTAGGTTTTTTTAAAATCAGGTGAATGACTGCAGTGAAGTGTAAAAAGGTGGCAAGAATGTGTAGTACCCCCAGCTCTGCTCCCAAAAGAGGGAGAAAAGACACCAGTGAAATCCGGTGGGATATCTGTGGATGAACTAGACGGACCGTATACAGACATATTCAGTGGCACTCTGTTCTAAAAAGGATTGTATTAAGAGTACAGTGCACTGTGGCTTGTACATTAAAGACATGATATGCAAGGACTAATTTCAAAATTCAGTAATTCATTTAACGAGAAGGACTACTGTAAGAGCCAGATTTAAAGGATTTAGGTGCAGTTCAAATCCTTTCACACACAGCCATCAGCACAGTGCACTAACAAGGCAATGCCCATTTAATAAAACCACGGCTTTCTAACTTGTCAGCATCCATGAAGTTGCTCATCACGATGGCAATGAAATGCATTTCTCCAATAGCTCTCAGTGTGGCATGCAAAAGCTTTCAGTCCAGCAATACACAGTCAGTTCCACATAAAATTAACACCAAAGTGTGTTAACATCAAAGGAAGAGACAAAGTCTCTTTCAGATGGACTTCACAAAGTTTCAGAGAGCTAGTGTTAACTCCATGGGACCTTTGATGCTCTTTAATGAGGCATTTTGTAACTAAACTTCTTGTTACTTTAGACTCGTATATGAAGAACATACAATGATGTGATCACAGAAGATGCACTAGGAACTTTAATATTCTTGCTATACAGGTTTTTCTATGCCGTCTTGCTACATATTCATCTCATTACATAAAGTCATACTGACAGCAATGGCTAGAGCTAGGTGAATACCTCAGAAGAGTATCTACAAATATTCACCCAAGTAAGATACTGAATTGACTCTGGGTGTATACACACTCATTTTTTAATCTTTTTGGGTGAAATTCAGCCTGGTGCAGTAGGCCAGCACAAGACCTGGGCACCACTGAAGTATCCAAAATAAGGGTATGTCTACACTGGAAACTTGAAAGCGCTGCCACAGGAACGCTCCCGCAGCAGCGCTTTGAAGTGCGAGAGTTCTCCCAGCACTCCTGGTAACCACCTCCACGAGGGGATTAACTCTGAGTGCTGGGAGCGTGGCTCCCAGCGCTCTGAGCTTGTCTACACTAGTGCTTTAAAGCGCTCATACTTGCTGCGCTCAAGGGGGTGATTTTCCACACCCCTGAGGCAGCAAGTTAGAGCGCTATAAAATGTAAGTGTAGACAAGACTTAGAAGGGACCTAAGTGGTGTATAGACCCTGTATTCATCCTTTCTGTGAATATTCTAGAGAGTAAGTTTACTGATTGGACTGTTCACAGAAATGCTACAAATTTTAAATGCTGCAAATGGCCCATGTAAACATTTGAATGGCACCCACTGTATTTTTAGGAGCTACAGCATTTGAAAAAAGAATAAGAAATAGATACTAAGGACAGGAGCAGAGCATTTAGGTAGACAAGGGATGCCTTATGGAGGGCTGAGGCAACACTTGAAGACCAATATCTGGAGATGAGAACAGTTAGGAATGATAAAGAGCACTGGAAAGTGCCACAGGTTGAGGAAATAAGAACTCCACTCAGATGTCAAACCTATAGATGTTCCCAAAATTAAGAAACTCAGTCAGAAGATGAATGAAACAACTAGTTTTTGAGCCCAGGTCAGAACTCATTTTGACAGGAGGAATGGCCCAGTGGTTAGGGCACTAGTCGAGGATTTTGGAGACCTGGGTTCAAGCCTCTACTCCGCCACAGACTTCCTGTGTGACCTTGGCAAATCATTTAGCCCCTCTGTGTTTAGTTCCCCTTCTGTGAAGGAGGGATAAGAGCATTTCCCTACCTCACTGGGGAGTTATGAGGATAAATACATTAAACATTATGAGGCACTCAGTAATGAGCTCCATATCAATACCTATGATTAATTCATTTCAGGTTTTGCTGTTCACAAGAATTTGGGCACATTTTTCCCTATTTAATTTTTAGTAAATAGAGTGGAAGAGATATAAACAATTTATAAGATCAAGCCATGGTACCTGGTGGAAGAATCCAGATGTTCCTCCGGCCAATAACATCATTAAATGGATGAGGTGGATGTGAAATATTTATGATGAAGGTGAATCATAGAACACAGAGGCGGGATCTAGGGCTCCTTCATTCTCTAGCACCTAGTACAAAAATGCAAATGCACTGAACAAACACCACACAGAGGGAGAGAAGGAGATCTCCCTGCTGAACGAGGGGGTAGGGCTGACCTAGGAAAGAAGGCCTTAAAAGCCAGAGGCTAAGCAACCAAGGGGAGCTAGCGAACAGGGGCCGCAAAGAGGGGAGTTTGTAGGAGGGACTCGTAAGATAATTGCTATGGTTAGGAAGGGAATGTGCCACAAATTCGGAACAAAAATGTGCCCAGCAGATATTGTAAACAAACTGACCCAAACATACAGTAGTTAAATGTACAGTATCGAGAGGCCTCAAAGACAGAGCGAGGTTCCAAATGATCTATAGCCTATTTGCAGGTACAATACTATTGTGCCATTTATTATTTTTTGTATTGTATTACTATAGTTTAGAGGGCAATCAAAACTGAGACAAAATACAGATGACAAATAAGAGATGGTCCCCGTCCAAAGAGCTTACAATCTAATGAGGCAAAACAGACAAAGGGTAAGGGGAAAAAGAAGAGGAACAGAGACCATCTTACCATGGTCAGCAGCAGAACCAGGAGGAGAACCCAAGTGTCCTGAATACCAGTCCAGTGCCATATTTACCAGACAACAATATCACTCCACTTCACTTCCAACACCATTTTAACAAGCCTTATTAACAGATAGTCTACCATATCTCATCAGTGATATCCAACTAATGTTCCTTTTCTTAAAATACAGTAACCAATTAATTTCGCTGTCACAATGAATGGCAGCTCTCTCAGAATCACCGTGTTTATCATCAATGATCCTCAGTTGCTTTGCCCTTACAATCCAGGGATTATGCCCATGGACAGGTGTCCAAAGGAGGGATGCTCCCCGTTTCCCTACTCTAATCCTCCCAACAGCAAGAACAATTATCAGTGTGTTTTAAAGATTATGGTGTTGGTTGGCACTAAAGTGTCCGATCTCTTTCTTTATGTAAACAGAATCAATCATATCACCTCTGGGATAAAACAATACATAAAAATCAACAAAACCTGGGACCCTCTGTGCATCCAAATTGCAACAAGAAAACAAATAAAGCAGTATGATAGCAATAAGTCTTCTAGAAGCTCCAAGGTGCTTAGACCCTGATTCAACAAAGCACTTAAACACATGCTAAAGCTTCAGCACTCGCTTAAATATCATTTATATCAATGGGACTTAAATATGTGCTTAACTTTATCCATATGCTTCACTGCTTTAATGAATCGGGGACTTAATGCGCACAAAACCAAACCTTCCACCCCATTATTTTATAACAGCCATAAATTAAGAAACCAAACAGGAACTGGATTAAAAATTAAATATTTAATAAACATCCACTTTCAGTCATACTAGTTGCCTAGGAAACCATGTGATCCACCCATTTTCAATGTACAGTCTTCTTATTCTGATCAGCAGGAAAGCAAAAATGCTGCTCAAGGCACAAGCTAACACAGATGAGTCCCAGAAGGTTAAGTAATGCTAATGGTCACGGAATTAGAATTCAGTCTCAATGATAAACCTCAAGTTCTGCTCCTTAATAGGTGGTCTAGGTGCACAATGAACAGAAGATGCTATTGCTGCTGCCCTTTGGCATCTGTCTCAGCATCAGCTGTCATTTCTGTTTCAACCCCCTCTTCCTCTACTGCTGCATCAGGCACAATTCTCCATATGGCTTGGTCTTTGCCTCTTGACCTTTTACACTTATCATCCTTTTAGCTGTTACTCACTTTCTCCCTGTGGCAGCTGCCCCTGCCTCTTTTACTGCCAGACACATATTCAGGATGCTGCCTCTTGCGCTTTAATAAAGCTGGTAATTTTTTATGTTCCCCCTCATGCAGGACCTAATCCAGCTCCAAGTCAATGTGGTGTGGTCTTCTACATAGCACCTAGTCAGATGTTTTTGCCTTGCATTTAAAACTATAATTATAAACTCATCTGACTTGTAATAATTTGAACGCTAACTCAGTACTTTTAATAAATGGATTCAAAATGAAATATGATGGCGTAGCAACAAACACGGCTGTAATCTGTGTACATTCCCTACTTATTAGGGTTCACTCTAGTACTTCTTCAGTCAGACTGGCATGCAAGAAGAAAAATATCATCTTGGCAACTGACCTGACCCATTTTTCATTGGATTTTGCCAATTTGTTAAAGTCTAACTATTTTGCAGAAACAGGTACCCAGCTTCGCTGCACCCCACGAGAAGCCAGAGATCCTGGGGAGCATACTTCATTTCAGAAACACAAAATTTCAGCGTTTCTGAAGCTAAACGTTGCAGGATTTCAGTTCCACAAAAACCGTTGAGGTTTTGGCTTTTTCAACCAGACTCAGGATGGAAAAATATTTCCAAAACCTCAACAATTTTCACCAAATTAAAATTCAGTTTCCCAGCCACCTCTAAGGCAAATGTAGGGAGTGCAACTGAAATATCATTCCAAAAATAGGCGTGGATTGTTGTTGATTCTGTGTAGGTGAACAAGTGGAGAGGAGGGAAGGGAGCACAGATATTGTCAGTACCGGCCTCTCCTTTCTCTATGCTCACCATCTTTTTTCTCACTCAAATTTGACTTTCAGGTTGTGTTTTGCTTCCTTCTCTTTTCTCTTCACATCTAGGCTCTCTCCCCAAAACATGTTGGTTTCCCCTCTGTAATGCTTCTCAAAATCCACCCCTTTCTCTCTTGTCCCCTGCCAAATTCATGCCCTGGTGCTCGATTATCCTGACAGTAGTAATCTCTGACTCGCTGCCCTCTAAATCCAAAGGCAAGGCCTGATAGATTGTCAGGAGTGGTGCTAAAAATGGAGCTCTGCAATGAAGTTCAGGTCCTCTCAGAGAACAGTCATGGCAATATGAGGCCTGTGTAGAGTGAATGGGAGGAAAATTGCATAATGGAATTAAGGTAAAGATTTAACTTTATTCCAAACCTTCTGCCTCTTCCCTTCCCCCTCATCTGCTACCCCAGCCCACTCAATTCTATGACATAATCAAATTCTTTTAATCTGTCAGGGGTCTATCTTGAGGGGAGATATACTGATATATACCAATTGGATCACAGAAGGCCTCCTCTATTTCTCTTATATCCCAGTCATTTCTCGATGAGGTTAGGCAACTGTCCTCATCTCATCTAGAACTAAGTGCTGGTGTGAAGATTGCTACAATGATTTGTACCAATAGACCCACTGATTGAACAGTATTGAACAGGGGCAGCATGAATTATTGGTCTCCTTGCTTTGGTTTGGATGCTCATGCCTTGTTTTGCCCCTCTGCATTGGTATACAGTGTTTGGATTGACATTCTCCAGGAGCAGCTTGTATCACGGGACAAATTAGATGTCCTGTGGCTTTGTAGACAAGGAAGCATGAAGAAGTTTTTCCACTCCCTAGGGCTGGTCTACACTAACTCTGTAAATCGACCAAAGTTACACTACTTCAATTACGTAAATTACGTAACTGAAGTTGACGTAACTTAGGTCAATTTACAGCAGTGTCTACACCGCGCTCGCTGTGTTGATGGGAGACGCTCTCCTGTTGACATAGCTTCCACCTCTCCGGGAGGTGGAGTACAGACATTGACGGGAGGGCGCTCTCCCATCGACTTAGCATATCGGCACCAGACTCACTATCGGCACCACTGCCTCAATCACAGCAGTGTTGATTTAGCCAGCAGTGTAGACATGGCCCTTGAGTATTAGAGAAATTATCAGGAGGTTATCAAGTGAAGACAACCAGGGTAAAAAGGAGGTAGCGTACACATGGGGAAGCTGAGTCAGAGAGATTAAGATCCAACTATACAAAGCATATTGCCTACACACTATGTGGAGCTTGCAGCCTACAATTCTCTTGGGAGAAATGGCTGGTGCCTCTTTTCAAAGACTGAAGACCCATTGTAGCTGCACTCTCATCACTGGGATTTGGCAAAGGAGCTTGTGTGCACCAGACAGATGTACTGCCTTTCCCCCTCAACATACACTCACTCTTGCTGTCTCTCTTCTTGGGGCATCTGCAGCTCAGAGTAGCCTACCCAACTAACACCACAGATATGTATTTGCATACTCACAAGAGCTTTTGAAAATTTAGCTGCCGGAGGAGTCTCATGTACCACATGTTGGGTAATAACATGTGATGACACCACATTTTTAAGACTAAACTCACTATTAAGAGAGTTCTTTACAGAGATGCTGCAACTGCAGCTAAGTCTCCACCCATATGCAAACAAACTAACTTCCTGGTGCCTCCTCCAAACTCTTTCTCCTGCAATCTGTGCTCCTTTCTCCAAGTTCCATGCAGGTTACTGCAGGGGGAAAATTGGCCCTCACTTAGCTCCAGCACAAGGCCTATTGTCTACTTAATTCTTATTTAGAGGGTTTAAGTGCTACAAGGGGATTGGACAGGCCTGCTGTATAGGGCTGAATTTCATCCTAAGTAATTTGCCCAAGACTACAGAGCAAGTCAGTGTCAGAGCCAAAACAGGAGTTCCCGTCACCTAGTCTTGTGTTCAGACCATTAAACTATGCATGTCTCTGTCTATATAGATAAAATAGCTCAAGTGAGCCAAAAACTTCATTCTGAACCCTTGCTTCCTCTCATCTCTAACTCTTGGCGTGTTCCAATTTGCTTTTCTAGACCTCTACCTAATTGTTGTACTTACCATTGTTTTCTATTATCATTTTGATGACAAAACTTGTTGGCTTTCTGGACTATAAACATTTCAGTCCAGAGTGGAAAGATGGGCTATCAAACACTTTCTCTTTGGGGGGGGAGGGGGTAGGAGGGGAGGGGAGAGTGTGCTTGACAAAAGCTGTGAGTTTTTTTTTTTTTTTTTTTAAAAGCTTTTTTCTAGTATTAGGAACCTATAGTTCTAAATCCACTTAACTCTCCTATTATTTTTCCTATTGTAAAGTAGAAAAAGAAATCCCTAGACAAAAAAAGGAATAGACTGTGTAAAGTTTTAGACTGTAAAATATGTTCCATACCTAAACAATTGCTTAAAAATACAAAGATTAAGCTAACTTATAATAAATTATAAAACTGTTTTCTATGGAATCTAAAAGAATGAACTGTATAAATTATTTGTGTGAAAATAGCAGCATTTCCAAATGTAAGGCTTACAGTCCTGTTAAAAAAAAATCAAAAATTAAACAAAAGAAGCCATTTTTTAAAGGAGAGAGGGCTCGGTGGGATTTATTAATGCACATCTTTCAGAGATATTCTTACTTGTACAATGCAAGCACTGGGTTAGCATGGACTTCCAAATTATATTTAATTGGACAATTATTCAAAGTGAAAAAACCTATACAATAAACTAAGGAGGTCCTTAATAAACACCTTGTCTCTTCAAGAAAAACAGGGAAGTCATTTACTGACCCAAGAGGCACAATTTTGTCTTTGGTAAATTTATTTTAAAGTAATTGCCAACTCCAGGAGTAACAATATTTTAAAGAAAAACTTGGCGCTCTCGGGCAGAATAATAAATTGTTCTCTGCCCTGTATGAAGGCCTAATCACATTAGAAAGATGTACATTTAGCTGGCCGAGGCAAACAGAGGATGTATATCACCTGGTCCACGAGCCCAATAAAACTCATTAAATGACATATAGCTTTCTCCTCTCACCAGATTAGAACTGAATTAGAAAGGGAAGACAAATGATAATGTACAGGCCGGCTTTACATCTCTGTCTCTCTCTCTCTCCCCTCTTCCCAAAACAAAATCTCCCATTTTTGTTTAAATAAGGTCCTTTGTGGCCTCCAAGAAGGAGTTTCAGTGATTTACTTCTCTACCAGCCCAGTCATTATACACAAGAGAGAAGGGGAAGCCCCCTATCAGCTTCACCTTTGTTAGGAGTTGGCTGCTCTCTTAGGACTTCATAATAGGCTATTTAGGCCACCAATGAAAAATCAATAGTAAATTCTATTGTTTAGCACTATATCTGGGACTGAATGGGAGCACTGGGTCAGATGCTATCCCCACCCTGACTGGAAAAGAAGTCTGGAGCCAGGTAAGTTCTTCACAGCTTTTGGCCTCTCTCAATAATGGGTATACCGTAGCTGAACATCTAACTCCTGAAGGTGGTCAGATCTGGATCTGAATTCTGTAGCTCAAGGTCATTTCTCTTTAGCACCTACTCCTTAGCTTTTCATCTTCAGAGCTCTTTACAATCACCAACCAATCAATCCTCATGATCTACTAGGTAAGTACAGTAATGCCATTTTACAGACTGGGAAATTAAAACAGAAATGGTCACAAAGGGAGTTAGCAGTAGAGCTGGGATGAGAATCCCGTAGATCTTGGCTCCCAGGCCTCATTTTCTTTCCTCATGTGCGTCAGACATAGCTTTCTTGGGAATATAACCATAGGGCTCAGTCCTGCAAACACACTTCCTGTAAATAGCCCCACTGACTTCAATACAAGTGTGGGCTTCCACTGGACTAGTCATAGGAATAAGCTCTAAGCTCAACAGTAACATTTGGTTCTTATTTATTTACTTACAATATTTTGCCAGGAAAATTCCAGTTCTGAAGCCTCTTCTCCTCAGCAAGGTCATCCTGAGTTGGGACAGCAATGCCGTATCTACACTCCAACCTAAACAAGCATTCATCAAGATGGACTCTCCTTCCTCATTTCAAACAAAATTGCTGGGACTCTCACAAGACAGGTTATGATAACAGGTTTATTTTGTGAGGTGGGAGGGGGTATTTTTAGTCAACTTAATAAGAAGCTTTCCTTTTAGATGCTTTCATTACAAATCCTGATAAATCTTAAGGGTAAAGAGGATGTAAGAGTAATGAGGACTTGAAGGGCTCCTCGGCTATGTGGTGATTATCTCTCTCCCGTACTGCATTGCCGTGGGACATCTGGTTTCCAAATTTGTGCCTCTCTTTTGCAGATCTGAAGACCAGCCTACCAATTATACATTCACATAGGTTGTAATAAATCAACAACAACCAAACTCTGACAAGGTGATGGCTGTTGACAGATAAAAACGATACACGTCTTTGTGCTGTTCTCCAAAAACAAACACATGCTTTTATCAGATTTTTTTTCTTTTAATCAAAAAATTGCCTTTTTCAATGTAGTCTCACCTAATTTCACAGAGGACTTGCACTACTCAAGGTTCCCCCCTCTCAACCTGAGCCGAATGTAAAAGCAAGTCCTGACACAGGCTCTGGATCCAACTCCTATTGAAGTCAATGGAAAAACTCCAATTCACTCCATTGGGAGTTAGGTCAAGCCCAAAGAGCATACCCTCTTGCCCCCCCCCTTTTTTTTTAAATTTTTTATTTATTAGGAACATGTCTTGGGCAAATGAAAGGAAAGGAGCAAAGAATCCAGGTGTAAAAGTCCTGGATTTATTCATAAGCTAAGTAGAAGGTGGGCACCACACACGTCCTCCTAGCAAGGTATGTCTTATGCACCAACATTTGGTGTATAGGGCCCAAATCGTGCTGCCACTGACTTTAATGGAATGAGAATCAGGCCATTTCACAAAAGTGAAATTCCCTTCCTAACCGCCCCAACCAGAGGTCCAGAGCAAAGTTGATGCATCACTCAACTCCATAAAATAGAATCATTGGGTTAGAAAGGACCACAAGGGTCATCTAGTCCAGTGGTTCTCAACCAGGGGTACATGTATGCCTGGGGGTACGCAGAGTCTTCCTGGGGTACACCAACTCATCTAGATATTTACCTAGTTTTACAACAGACTACAAAAAAGGCACTTGTTAAGTCAGTACAAACTAAAATTTCATACAGACAAAGACTTGTCTCAATGGTTCTCAAACTGTGGGTGAGTTTGTTTTAATGGGGTTGCCAGGGCCAGTGTTAGACTTGCTGGAATCCAGAACAGAAAACTGAAGCCTGATCCCTGTCATGCGTGGCTGAAGCCGAAGCCCAATTTTTTAAGTGAGGTGAAACTTGGGGCACGCAAGACAAATCAGGTTCCTGAAAGTGGTACAGTAGTCTGGAAAGGTAGTCTAACCCCCTGCCAAGATGGAGGATTTATGGTGTCTAAAATCACTCCAAGAAGATGGCTATCCAGCCTCCTTTTGAAAACCTCCAGTGAAGGAGCTTCCACAACCTCCCTAGGCAGTCCGTTCCATTGTCCTACTGTTCTTACAGTTAGGAAGTTTTTCCTGAGATTTAATCTAAATCTCCTATGCTGTAGTTTGAACCTATTGCCTCCTGTCCTGCCTCTGTGGCAAAAGAGAACAACCTTTCCATCTTTTTTATGGTAGCCTTTCAAGTATCTGAAGACTGCTATCATATCCCCCTTTAATATCCTCTTTTCCAAACTAAACATACCTAGTCCGTTCAGCCTTTGCTCATATGGTTTGCATCCCATTGATCATCTTTGTCACTCACCTACGGAGCCTTTCCAGTTTCTCTACAGCCTTTCTATATATTGGTGACCAAAATTGGACACAGTACTCCAGCTGAGGCCTAACCAGCACTGAGTAGAGCGATATTATCACCTACCGTGACTTTGCATGCTCTGCCTCTGTTAATGCAACCTAAAACTACATTTGCTTTTTTTGCAACAGCATTGCATTGCTGTCTCATGTTGAGATTGTGATCCATCACATCTATCAGATTCTTCTCAGCAGTGCTTCTGCTTTTCTTCCTAATTGGTCTCTCCATTGGACCTTGCCTACTATTTCTCTGAGTAGGTTGAAATCCACCTTTCTGAAGTGTAGTGTCCTTGTTTTGCTGTTTTCATGTCCTCCTTTCCATAGGATCTTGAATTCTATTAGATCATGATCATTTCCTCCCAAGTTCCCGATCACCTTCACGTTTGCAACTAATTAATTCCTGTTGGTCAAAACCGGATCCAAAATGGACAACCCCCTGGATGTTTTCTCAACTTTCTAAATCAGAAAACTGTCCCCTATACATGCTAAGAATTTGCAGGACATATTATGTTTTGCTGCAATAGTCTTCCAACAGATATCAGGGAAGTTAAAATCCCCCATTTATACTAGCTCATGTGTGTTAGCTAATCTTGTTACCTGCTTGTAGAATGACTCATCCACTTCCTCTCCCTGATTTGGTGGTCTCTAATAGACCCCTGTGACGAACTGTGACTGTTCCTAATGTGGTCTTTGAATGCTGACAGGGGAGTGTGGCTAGGATAGTCTGCATTGGGGGATGGGAGACTGACCGATGGAGAATACCTGAGCATGTAACATGAGAACCCAGGAGGGGGCTGGGGCCAGGTGACACCTTTGCCTGGGAAACTGAACAAAGGCTGTGGGAGAGGTCGCTGAAGGCAGAGTTGCGGGAGGTAGCTAGTGACCATGGCTGGGAGGCAGAGAGGGCTCTGACCTCCCAGGGGGGCTAGGGTGCCCGGGGACCCCAAGAGGGACCTAACTGAGGGGTATCCTGTTGTCTGCGCCTGCAAGACCTGTCTTGGACTGTATTCCTGTCGTCTAAATAAACCTTCTGCTTTACTGGCTGGCTGAGAGTCATGGTGGATCGCAGGAAGCCGGGGGTGCAGGGCCCTGAGTCCCCCATACTCCGTGACAACTGGTGGCAGCGGTGGGATGTACTGCACCCCGTGGACGGCGCTTCCTGCAGTAAGTGACTGGGGAGCAGTAAAACGAAGGGGGATCGACGGGGACCAGGTGGGCTGAAGAGTCAGAGAGAGACGGTTTCAGGGGGCGATTAACTCCTGGGAGTGTGTGACCAGTGAGAAGGACTTTTGCAGTAACAGGGTCCCCTGGGGGATCGCAGCGAGTGGTCCCGGGGCGGAGGAGTCTGCAGCTCATCCCTGGCAGAGAGGTGGTGACCTGAAGAGGGGCTGGCACACTAGGGGTCCCCCTGGAACGGTGGAAAGCGGAGAGCACAGGCCGGTGAGTGGCCAGCAGGAGGATGTATGCTAAACGCCTTAAGAGCGACCTGGTGGAGCTGTGCAGGCAGAGGGGGCTGCGCATTGGGAGGTCCACCAAAGGACAGCTAATTGCCCAGCTGGAGGAGAAGGATCGCTTGGATGAACCGAGCCCTGTCCCTGAGAGAAGCCGCCTGGCGGATGCAGCGTGGGCCCCAGGGCCTGACATGGCTGGGAGGGGTCAGACTGCTGCCGAGGACATCCCGAGACCCGGCCTACCTGTACCTAGGGGAGGGGTTGGGGGAAGCCCAGTGAATACTGAGGGCACCCTGACCCCGGCAGCCAGCAGGGGATCGTCCCGGCGGAGCTCCCTGTCCCGGGAGCGGTTGCGACTGGAATATGACAGGGAGCTGAGACTGAAAGAGCTCGAGCTCGAGTTAAGGCGGCAAGAACTGAAGCAGGAGCGGGAAGAGAAGGAGAAACAACATCAACATGAGCGGGACCAACGTCAGCATGAGCTGGAACTGGCCAGGCTGAGGAGCAGCGAGCCCCCAGCTGCGGTGAGCGAGGGGGGACCCAAGACTGCAAAGAGCTTTGATAAGTGCTTCCTGGCCCAGTGTAAGGAGGGGGAGGACATGGATACCTTCCTGACGGCCTTTGAGAATACCTGCGAGCTGCTCCAGGTTGACCCTGCAGACAGGCTCCAGTTTCTCATCCCCTCACTGGACCCCACAGCCAGGGAGGTGTACAGCCGACTGAAAGGGGCGGAGACAGGGGACTACAAACTGTTCAAAAAGGCCCTGCTCCGCGAGTTTGGGCTGACCCCTGAGATGTACCGGACAAGGTTCCGGAGTCAGCGTAAAACCCGTGAGGTCACATATCTACAACTAGCCAACCGGGCGCAGGGGTATGCCCGCAAGTGGACAGCTGGGGCCCAAACTATGGAGGACCTGCTTGACCTATTCGTACTGGAGCACGTGTATGAGCAGTGCCCATCCGACCTGAGGCGATGGTTGATGGACCAAAAGCCAGAGAACCCGCAGCACGCAGGCCAGTTGGCCGACGAGTTTGTGAACAGTCGGGCAGGGGATAACAGGGAGGAGTCCCAAAGGAACAGTCCCACCACAACGCAGAGCGAGAGTCACCATGGGACCTCCCAGCGGGGAAATATGGAGAACCCCCACCAAAGGGGAAGATCCAGTGTCAGGTCCATCCAACCCACTCGAGGGGACCCACGGGACATGGGCTGCTATCACTGTGGCCAGAGAGGTCACATACGGGCCCAGTGCCCCAGGCTCAGGGACAGACTGAGCAGACCGAACCCACAGAGGGTTGACTGGGTAGAGACCCAGCCGGGCGAGAGGCAGCATTCCCAGGGAAGGGGGGCTGGCAGAGTGCCACCTGCTAAGGAGGGAGGAGAGCTCCAGGCCAACTCCTCTGCGGGGCGGGATGCTCCAGACTCAGGGTTTTTGGTTTATACGGTGGGCGCGGGGCTGTCCCTCCGGAGAGAGTACCTTGTTCCCCAGGAGGTGGATGGGAGGAAGGTCAATGGATACTGGGATACGGGCGCAGAGGTGACGCTGGCCCGGCCCGAGGTGGTGGCCCCAGATCAGGTGGTGCCCAACACCTACCTGACCCTGATGGGAGTGGGCGGGACACCAGTCAAAGTGCCTGTGGCGAGGGTACACCTGAAGTGGGGGGCCAAGGAGGGCCCCAAGGATGTGGGGGTACACCCGTATTTGCCCACTGAGGTGTTGATGGGGGGGACCTGGAGGACTGGCCAAGCAACCCCCAGGGTGCACTGGTTGTGACCCGCAGTCAGAGCCGGCGAGGGGCACGGCGCCCTGGCCTTGGGGAGGGTGCCTTGCCTGAGGTGCAGGACCCTAACCTGGTGGGGAGGGAACACCCAGGGACACGGCTCAGGGAGGCTGCGGCTTCAGACCTAGCCGGCGAGAGAGAGCAGGTGGCCATCCCTGTCCCAGCTGCTGAGTTCCAGGCCGAGTTGCAGAAAGATCCCTCCTTGCGGAAGATAAGGGACCTGGCCGACCTCAGTGCGGTACAGACCATGGGGAGAGGTGGCCGGAAAAGGTTCCTGTGGGAGAAGGGGTTCCTGTACCGAGAATGGGCTCCCCCAGGGAAAATGGAGTCAGGGGGGATCAGGAGGCAGCTGGTGGTACCCCAGAAGTATCGCCGCCAGCTGCTGGGCCGGGCCCATGACACCCCCCTCTCAGGGCACCAGGGAACCTGGCGTACCCAGCAAAGGCTGCTACGGAGCTTTTACTGGCCTGGGGTCTTTGTTACTGTCCGACAGTACTGCCGATCCTGTGACCCGTCAGAGGGGGAGGAAGGCCCAGGACAAGGGGGAAACGGCTTTAGGACCCTTGCCCAGCATAGAGGAGCCTTTCCGGAGGGTGGCCAAGGTTAAAAGGGGGGCTCTGAACCAAGAGAGCCAGAATCACCGACCTCCAGACTGGAGCGCTGGGAGAAGACCACAGCCCAGTTGGAACCCCAGGGGTATTGGGGTGGGAAAAGGGCACAGGCCGCATAGACCTTCCTACATGCGAACTACGAGTGCCATCGAGCAACCCCGACCTAAGGGGGGGCGGGAAACTGGAGGGGCCTGGTGTAATTCTCACCCAGGAATGGGAGGGATGCGGGGGCATCCATGGGAACGGGGGTAGGTTCGAACTTCCCCGGGTCACTGGTTAAAGTGACCCCGCTCAGTTCGGTCTCGAAGGGGGGAGAGATGTGACGAACTGTGACTGTTCTTAATGTGGTCTTTGAATGCTGACAGGGGAGTGTGGCTAGGATAGTCTGCATTGGGGGATGGGAGACTGACCGACGGAGAATACCTGAGCATGTAACATGAGAACCCAGGAGGGGGCTGGGGCCAGGTGACACCTTTGCCTGGGAAACTGAACAAAGGCTGTGGGAGGAGTCGCTGAAGGCAGAGTTGCGGGAGGTAGCTAGTGACCATGGCTGGGAGGCAGAGAGGGCTCTGACCTCCCAGGGGGGCTAGGGTGCCCGGGGACCCCAAGAGGGACCTAACTGAGGGGTATCCTGTTGTCTGCGCCTGCAAGACCTGTCTTGGACTGTATTCCTGTCGTCTAAATAAACCTTCTGCTTTACTGGCTGGCTGAGAGTCATGGTGGATCGCAGGAAGCCGGGGGTGCAGGGCCCTGAGTCCCCCATACTCCGTGACAACCCCCGCCATAACACTGCTACTGTCCTTTCCCCTTGTTATCCTCACCCAGAAACTCTCAGTAGTTCTGTCGCACACTTCTCTTTGGACCTCGGAGCAAGTGTATACATCCTTGACACACAGCACAACACTACCTCCTTTTTTCCCATACCTATCCTTTTGGAACAAGCTATATCCCTCAATGCTGGTACTCCAATCATGGGAGTTGTCCCCCAAGTCTCTGTGCTGCCAATTAAGTCATAATTTTCTTCATATCCCATGACTTCTGGTTCATCCTGCTTGTTTCCCATACTCCTTGCATTTGTATACAGGTATTGACGATACTTTGAAGACTGCCCTGTTACTTTTCTTTTTACCTTTTTAATGCAGTTGTGATTTCTATACCCTTCTCCAGAAATTAGCCCCTTCCTCTTGTCTTCATTACTTGAGACTAGATACACATTGGCCAGATTTTTGTCACCATGCCCCATAGGACCTAGTTTAAAGCTCTCCTAATACATCTTAAATGAGATTTAAGTGGCACATTAGTCTTGTGCTGGCCATTTGCACAGACATGAATTTCACCCGGAGGGCTCGGTCATCTATTAAGGCACAATGAATGTGGACACTATAGGGCTGCACCATCCTCGCTGGGAGCTCTGGGAGGGATTCCAATTCAGGGGGACAGGATTCATCCAGAACTCATTAGCAGATGGGGCAGTGACCCAAATACCATACACCTTCAGAAGAGTCCAGCATTGTCCTCCCATCAAATTGAGGGAGCAGTCCCTGACTTCCAGAGAGTTCAAGAACTGCAATTGTGCCAAGCTGTTTCACAGGGGCATAATGATGCACAGGGACGTGGGTCATAATCTAGCCCACAAAATCTTATGTCTTTTACCTCCGGCCACATCTCATAGGAAGTCTCATCTCCAATCCATGGCGACATTTGAAAGAGTCACATCACACACACTATTTTTCTAGTGAAGTGACTGGGCCGGAAGGGAGTGGGTTACGCTGTGGATCAGTTTTTACTCTGTCAATGTTAATACCTGAGAAGCACCCATCAAACATATCTTTGATTCTTTCTTGCGGTTTTCTCTTCCTGCTAGCCCCCTAACCCCTAGTTAGCATTCAGCTTCAATACAAAAACTGACAGGTCCTCCTGAAAAAACCCCACACACTTTAGGCCTTTGCTCCCTCTCCCTCTCCGCTAAAGGAATCCCACTCTCCTTTTCTCATCTATAATATTGAATAAACCATTAACTGGAGACAATCCAGACAGAAAATCAGTCTATATTATAATAAATCCCATTCACCTTTACTTGACCAATTCATAGAATGAGTCACTGAAACATCAAAGCACGTCCTTTGCCACAACTTCTTATTTCTTTCCTCATTTAAAGTTCAACACTGCGGAGAGCACACCTGTTGTATGTTCCATAGTTGTTACAATGTAGTCTAATGTTCTGTCTTGTGTGGCAAAGTACCTTCTTCTCCTCAGCAGGCTCAGTCCTTTTTAGCCTTGGAGACACAGGCTTGGGCAAGGCAAATCCTTGCAGGTAGCCCAGGGTTTGGCTATTCCTTTTCTCAGTCAGCCCCTTGTGCTTGTTTATCTTCCCTTCTGGGGACAGAGTGCAGCCTTCCTTGCAGGAAGGGTTCAGAGCCTTGCTGCTCCTAACTTACTGGCAGCTTCCCTGGTTCTCTCACTCTCTCTTCCCCCCCTTCCACGCCGGGGAGGGTTTAAAAAGGTCCCAAGCAGTTGGAGCCAGCTGAACCTAATTAGTTCCCTAGTAACCCCTTGCCCAGCTGAACCTTATTTCCCCATGGTTCTCTCTCTTCAGTGGCTTGGGAGAGGCCTTTTTAACCCCCTGGGACTGATTACTACCCCCTTTGTAGCTGTTTGTCCTGGGTTTGCCACACTTGATACTCACCTGAACCCTTATTCTTTCAAAAAGTATTCAAACTTCTGTAGATATCTGTATGTTACACGTACAAATACCTTCCACAAATATGAACCACTGAACTAATATTTCTCTAATTAAGACAACTGCAGAAATGTATTTACTTCAGATTTTTAGCAACAAAAAGGTACAGTGACATTAAAACACATGTAATGTTCTGGGTAACGTGAGAATAAGAAGCTCAGGTTTTCAAAAGGAGTCTGAAGAAGTTGTGCACCCAGTTCCCATTGGAATTTAATTCCCTTGAGCCCCTTTGAAAATTCCAGCCAAAGTTGTTTAAATCATTACAAAGTTTAAACTAAAACTACTGGTTGCAGCCCAGTTTGGCTTGATTGGGTTTAAGAAGTTCTTGTGGCAAATTTTACTGTCAGCGCCACCAGCATTGAAAAAACAAAACAAAAACAGCTTCTCCATTGACGTCGGTGGAGTTATTCTGCATTTAAACCAGTGACAATGAGTGTGGAAATTGGACCATTGTTTTTTAAACTGCATTCAAGTACTGCTGCTAAGTTAGAGAATCTCTGAAAAGGATTTGGGGGTTTGAAACACTTAGAAGTGATACTCAGAACTGATACTTTCCCCAGTTTCTGGAAAATGATATACTGAGATGCATTGTGACAGATGCTTATGATTATTTACACAGTGCCACCGGTGTGCATAGTGCCCGAGAGACAAACAAACATAAGAAAAATTCCCTGTCCCTAGGAACTTACCAACTGAGATCCTGATCCTCAAAACAGTTTGGTCTGCAAGACTAGTTCCTCTCCCAGAGTCCCTGTGAAGTGAAGTCAATGATTCAATACCTCTCCTGGGTAGCATCTGCTAATAGGGTTGCTAGAGCCATAATTTAAAACTGTCCACAACCCCCTCTCCCCCTGATGGAATCCTTATGGGAAAGCAATGGTGAGTCTATCTCCTTTAGCATAGCTGCCCCCAGAGGTGCAGGAAGATGCAGATGGCACCTCCTTGTGCTCATGGGGTGAATCTGGCAATAATCTGCCATGAATTATTCACTCAGCTGTACTTAGCAGCATGGCATTAGGTGCTATCTTTAGACTGAGATTTAAAACGAAGCTCCTGACTGAACACTGTCATTAAAGATTCTCAGGCACTTTCCTTAAGAACAAGGCATCAACCCCGGTGTCCTAGCCAAACTCCAACTTGGGTAAACCATTCCATGAACCTCAATTCTTCCTGCATTTCTAGTTAGCTATGGTAATCCTCTGCATTTCCTGTCCTACCCTGCTCTTTGTGAAGCACTTTGGGATCCTTCAGGATGAAAAACCATATATATGATTACCTTTAAGATCTTTGAAAATGCCTTTGCAAATAATTAACATTACAATTGTATTTCCTATGATAAGGAATGAAATTATGCTACGTGTTCCTTGTATGAAGTCTAGGGAATGTTGTAAACACACTGGTAATGT
The DNA here is from genome assembly GCF_028017835.1 of Emys orbicularis. Classification (NCBI taxonomy): domain Eukaryota; kingdom Metazoa; phylum Chordata; order Testudines; family Emydidae; genus Emys; species Emys orbicularis. The sequence goes on along the minus strand of NC_088686.1, from coordinate 103,255,216 downwards.
TTTCTATACGCAAAGGCAAAAACAAAGATTTCCATGGCAGAAACTTATTATCATTACACACGCTTTTTTTAGTGTGTCCAAATAAGTTCCACTGAACCCTAGAATAACGTGGGAGATATGCAACACATTTGTCAGTTGTTCCAGCTAGGGATTAAAAAAATGATCTTGAAAATAACTAGTTATATAAAAGGTGTAAGTCCAGAACCCAAGAGATGTTGGGTAAAATGTTCAAAAGCACCTACATGGCTTAGGAGCCCAAATACCATTTTCAGAAATAATTTAGACACTTGGGAGCCTAAGTATCATTAAAAGTCAATGGGACCTAGGCTCCTAAATCACTTAGGTGCTTTAGAACATTTTACCCCGAGGCACCAAGCAGTCTAACTCTCCCTGTAGCGCTTAGTGAAGATGCTACCTATGCTGACAGGAGAGCTTCTCCCATCGGCGTAGGTATTCCACCTCCCCGAGAGGCGGTAGCCATGTCGATGGGAGAAGCCCACCTATCAACAATGGGGGTTAGGTCGATATAACTGTGTCACTCAGGGGTACGAATCACTTGAACAACTGATTAATTTGGTAGTATATTACACAATACAATCATACAATTTATTTTTGTATAGCACACCAGCTTGTCACTAAGGGCTAGAGATGATAGGGCAGGGTAAAATGGTACAAATAATGGCTAACTTTTGGGGAGGGGCAGGAAATGGGATTCTCTTTTTAAATTAGACAGAAGAACATATAGGGTAGGGAAATAGATAGGATCTGAAGGGACAAAAAACAGCCTGGACCCCAATTACCCCACAGAGAGGTTCTTTCTTGTAGTGGTGTAGGAAGTACCAGAGGGAAAAAAGGAAGAAGGTGGTGTGAGACTGGTAGACCATGGCTGTAGGTGTCAGCTGAGCACTGACAAAGCTGGAAACCAGACCAGCTCACTTGTGTGTTAGTATTGTTCAAGACAGGTGTTAAACTTGTACGGATGTGTTTAGAGTTGAGACTCTAGACTCTATGAAATGCTTCCAAGTTGCTGCATGCATTAATCTTACTTAGAATGTATCCCATGCTATAAGGTAATATGTAAGTTTTGCTTTAAAACTGTAAAAATGCCTCCTCTGAACTTGTGAACTCAGGCAGGAAGATGGTTCCCCTGCCCATCAAGGAGGATTATCAAAACTAAATGGGCCATTATTAGGGTGACCAGATGTTCTGTTTTTAAAGGGACAGTCCCATATTTAAGCACTCCTGCAGGTGTCCCAACTTTTTCTTTAAAAAAAGGCAAATTGTTTTTTCTGTCTTCCACTCCCACCAGTACTGGCAGTCTGGCTGCTGGCAGGATCCCTGCTCACCAACCGCCTGCCCACTAGCGGTGAGTGGGGGGGGTCCAGTGGCTGACGATGGGGGTGGGTGTGCAAGGCTGCGTGCGGGGCCAGCTGCTCCCCCTGCCGGTCCATCAATGCAGCCCCTGCGGTGTGCTGACTATCAGCCAGCAGGGCCACCCCGTCCCGTTTCTAGCCAGCACTGATTGGGCGCTGCGAGCTGCAGAGGCCAGCGTGTATGGGCAGCGACCTCTGCTGCCTGCCCATAGGCACTTTAGGTGCTCCCCCTCTCGCTGTCTTCTCCCTGCTTTGCCCCTTCAACTCCCACAGCTCCTCCATATCTCGCCCAGCAGGGCATGTCCTGCTCCCAGTGCTGTGCAGAGAGCCAGCCCCTGGTCAGAGTGCTCAGCTCACCAGCAGCCTGGCCAGCAGGCTTCTTCCTTCTCCCACTGCCTTTGGCTGGGCTGGCACCTTGGGAAAGCCCATGACCCTCTGGTCTGGGGCACTGGCTAGGAGGAGCCAAGCCCTGCATGTGCCAGCAGAATGGGGCCCCGCACAGCGCTGGCACGGGGAAGCCTCTCCACCCCTCAGCTAAACTCTGGAGTGGCAGCGAGGGGGGAAAATGATTTCCAGCCTGTTCGCATCCTGACCCTGCAGGCTCCACAGCAGCCCCCCAGGCAGGGGCTTAGCACCCTCTTCACCCCTCCCGGGTCCTGCCCCCAGGGAGCAGGGGCTGCTCCATCCCCTAGGCACCCTCCCCTGATGAGCCACCTCTCTGGCCTATTCCCTGCAGTCAGGTTCCCTGGGCCCCAGTGCACAATGCATCGTTAGGGCTTAACCCCTTCCTGCCCATGCTGTAACCAGAGGTACTGGAGGCGGCTGGGTTATGTTGGTGGCCAGCAACAGTCTGGAGGTGTTAGCTGCCTTTCGACACTGTGCGGGCAGGAAGTGACAAGATGCTTCCAGCTACAGGGGAGGGGGGGAGAAGAGATGAGCGCTGCAAAGACACAGGTAAGGTCATCCCTTCCCCTGCCCTTCTCCCCTGCAGCTGGAAGCAGCTCCCTTCCACACAGGGCCAAAAGGCTGCTGCTGGCCACATACTGGTGTAAACCCTGACAAATCTGGGGGGGGCCATGTGACCCCCCACACACACATGTTGCCTCGGAATGATGTAGCACCAGGTACCAGGAGAGGTGGATCGTCCCGGGGGCCCAGCCAGGCATGGAGGGCAGAGAGTGCAGGGCAGGGAGGGTTGTGTCACTTGGTCACCCCCCCGTGTGAGAGAGGTGTACGGGAGTGTGTGTGTCACCTCTCGCCGTGTGAACCCTAAAGCCTTAAAGATAAGAAGGTAAATAAAAATAATCCAACTATGCAGTATTTCTTTTTAACAGGGGCTCAGTCAACTTGATGTTAATTTGAACGTTTGTACTTCATAGTTCTGATTGATTGCCGTTGAACTCACTTGAATAGGAGTAATTTTACCAGGTGTCCTGTATTAAGCATAGGGAAATATAGTCACCCTAGCCATTGTGAAATATCACAATACAGAGACTGGGCTAGTGGCCCTCTTGCACCTGTAAAGGTGCTACATGCAAGGAAGCTTGTCCCATCAATTTGAATTCTGGAAGAATGAAATACAGATAGCTGACATGAAAATTCCTCATCTCTTTGCTATTTGGACTCTCACAGGGCTAAAGCAAGGAAAGAAAAGAAAAGATTCCCCAGGGTCAACCTGGGTTAGCCCTAAAAGCCATTCAGTGGACAGATTAATACATCTGTCACCTTTTGGAACTATAAACTGTAACTCATTTGTGCATACATGTTGCCTGCTTTAACCTGTAAATAACTCCCTCATTTCTTTTTCCTAGTTAATAAATCCTTAGTTAGTTCACTATAGGATTGGCTATAAGTGTTGTCTTTGGAGTGAGATCTGAGATACAAATTGATCTGGGGTAAGTGACGGGTCTCTTGGGATTGGGAGCAACCTGAATATTTTGTGATCTTTGGTGTAAGTGACCATTTATCACTAAATCCAGCTTGCCCGGGTAGCAAGATAGACTGGAGTGTCTGTGACTCCATGGAAAGACTGTTACAGTGCTTCAGGAGTTCACATTTGTTACTGAGTTGGTGAAATCTAATTACAGAACGTACCACCAGTTTGGGGTGTCTGCCCTGCTTTTTGACAGTCTGCCCTGAGGTTGCACTCATGGTTGTGAACCACTCCAGACAGCATGACAACTGGTACAGGAACAGAATGTACAAGGAATAGACTGTACAAGGAACAGAATAGAGAATAGGAAGAGATGAGGTTGGAGAGAGAAAGGAGTGGGGTGAGGCAAATCAACAGAGGATCTCAAAGCTACAAAAACCACTGAACTGGATCAGGAAGTCAATAAGATGACAAGGGTGGGAGATTTCTGTTCCTATTTCAGGATAGTGGTGAACAAAGAGGCCTCGCATTCTTGATGAAGTGGAGTATAAAGATTTGGGATTTAGAGGGACCGTGAAGGAGGGAATTAAGGTAATTAAGACAAAAGGGGATTAAGGCATTCATAATAGATTTGTGGCAGAAGACTGTGAGGAGTGGAAGGCTGGCCTTCTGCTTAAGAGCACTGGCTTGAGACTCAGAGAAATGGGGTTCAATTCCTCCTGACACAGAGTTCCTGGGTGACCTTAGGCAAGTCACTACCTTGTCATTTAATCACTTCAGTTTGTAAAATGGGGATAACAGCACTCTTTTCTATTTAGATTTAAGCTTTTCTGGGTAGGAACTATCCCTTAACGATGTGTCTGTACTGCACCTATCACAATGGAGTTCTGGCCTCAGGCATAAGAAAATATTACAACTTATTGCAACAAAGTAATTATTGTGATAAGAAACACTCCCTTTGGAATGGCAGCCACTACAGTTCCCAGACATCCAACTAGATTAACAGGAATCATCAGGAATTTTGGGGAAATTCTACAGCCTGCGCGATACAGGATGTCAGACTAGAGCAGGGGTCTCAAACTGAAATGACCACGAGGGCCACATGAAGACTAGTGCATTGGCCCGAGGGCCGCATTACTGACACCTCCCCGCCACCGCCCTCGGCCCTGCCCCCACTTCACCCCTTCCATGAGGCCCCGCCTCTTCCCACCTCTTCCCTGCCCCCATTCCAATCCCTTCCCCGAAATCCCCACCCCAACTCTGCCCCCTCACTGCCCCCAGGGGGTGTGGGGTGTGGCAGGGGCTCAGGGCAGGGAGTTGGGGTGTAGGGTGCAGGAGGGGTGAGGGGTACAGCAGGGGGTCAGGGTGCAGGGTGCGGCAGGGGGCTCGCGGCAGGGGGTTGGGGTGCAAGAAGAGTGCGGGGTGCGGCTGGGGCTCAGGGCAGTGGGTTGGGATGCAGGAGAGGTGCGGGGTGAGGCAGGGGGTTCAGGGCAGGGGGGCAGGGTGCAGGGTGCGGCAGGGGGCTCAGGGCAGGGGGTCAGGGTGAAGGAGGGGTGCAGGGTATGGCAGGGGGTCGGCGTGCAGGAGGGGTATGGCTTAGGGCTCAGGGCAGTGGGTTGGGATGCAGGAGGAGTGCGGGGTGAGGCAGGGGGTTCATGGCAGGGGGTCGGGGTGTAGGGTGCGGCAGGGGGCTCAGGGCAGGGGGTTCGGGTGCAGGAGGGGTTCGGGGTCAGGATCTGGCCCGGCGCGTACAGGGGCAGGGCAGGCTCCCTGCCTGCCTGTCTGCCCTGCCCCCGCGCTGCTCCGGGAAGAGGCTGGAACGTGGGGAAGGGGGGGGCGGAGGGACTGTGTGTTGCTGTTGCTTCAGGCACCGCCCCCAGCAGCTCCCATTGGCCGTGGTTCCCGTTCCCGGCCAATGGAAGCTGCTGGGGGCGGTGCCTGAAGCAACAGCAACACACAGCCCCTCTGCCCCCCCTTCCCAGCCTCTTCCCGGAACGGCGTGGGGGCAGGGCAGGCAGGCAAGGAGCCTGCCCTGCCCCCGGTGCACATCCGGACAGAGCCGCTCTAGGTAAACACTGGGAGAGGGCAGGGGGGCTGCGAGGGGCCCGCGGGCCGCGTGTTTGAGACCCCTGGACTAGAGGATTGCAATGGTACCTTCTGGCCTTGGAATCTCTGAATCTATAAACTACTGAATGAATGGCTCTATGGCAGAGTAAATAACATCAGTGAACAGCATCATGCACAGGATGGAGGAAACTTTTGTATAAGGTCACATATCAGAACAGGAACTCAATGAGATGAGTCATGTTCTGACTCAGTTAGCAAAGGTTAAGTTATGTACAGTATGAAGTACAATACGAGTCCCACGGAGATGTAGTCAAATGGAGCAATTGTGGATCAGGTTGCAGGCTCAAGAGTCTCCTGTGTCGATCTCACTCCAACTACTGATGGCCTTAGATAACAAGTTAGGATACAGTCTATCCACGATTCTGCCTTATATAAACTACAGAGTCCCAACAAGTAATTATTCGTCAGTGTATTGCACAGCCATCGATAGACACTCTTCTGCAGAAAACACAAGGCTTGGAAGCAGATACAGCTGAGAGAACAGAACCTATGTAATTTATATCTCTTCACTATGAAAACAATGGAGTTTGCTGTTGAGATGGAAAGAAAACATGAAAAATGTCACAAATATGGAATCAATCCCTATGCAAGCAATGCATTATAATAAGTGAAGTCAAGAATTATTTTATGGCACCAGGGGAGAGAGAAAAGAACTCTGAAAATTGCAGTAAAGCGAGGAGGACCCTCCAGTGAATTCTTTTAGTCAGATGGACACCTTATGATGTCGGAACACAAGGAGTTTCAAAAAACGGAATTAATTTGTACTGCAAAAAGAAATTATGTGCGCACACCTTAGTCTCTACAACTAAAGAAAACAATTACCTAGTAACTAATTACATGACAGGACAAATTCTAATAGGTCATACAAGTCCAGCTGCTTACTTTTTAAGTACCCTGAACCCTTTCATGTCAGTAGTTCCCAAATAACAGGATTATGCACATGAGCCAGTTCCACGGTAGTGATACCATTCACTTTTACATTCATTGATATGAACTCAAAGTCGTTTTTAGATACCTGTCTGCGAAACATGTGGCTGCAGCAGAAAGAGGTGAGACATGAGTTCCTGGCTGTAACGGAAACGGTATATCCCTTTTAAAATGATCTATGAGACCCCTATGGTCTCTAGCACAGCGTTACACATCTGGGGCAGGACCACATGCTGTGCTTCCAGCCATGTAACTACATTCTAATTATAGGTTTCAGAGTAGCAGCCGTGTTAGTCTGTATCCGCAAAAAGAACAGGAGTACTTGTGGCACCTTCGAGACTAACAAATTTTTGCCACAAGTACTCCTGTTCTTTTTACTCTAATTATAGTAACTTTAGTACGAAGTGTGACCCTTATAGTCCACACTGGCCTGATTGGTCAAGAAACCGAGGAGACTATTCCATATTCTTCAGAGTAACCACAGGTTAACAGGTTTAGGTTGCCAGTGAGCCTACGATACAAATCTAGGTACTGACTGAGCAAACTATCAGATTCCTCATATCAAGCTAGGGTGACCAGATGTCCTGATTTTATAGGGACAGTCCTGATATTTGGGGTTTTTTTTTTTATATGGGCTCCTATTACCCCCCACCCGCTGTCCCGATTTTTCACACTTGCTATCTGGTACCCTATATCAAGCCTTGAGTGGGACTCCACGCATACTCTCAGGCTGACAACAACTGTGCACCTGTGAGAAACAGAATCTGACAGACGACTTAGGTAGCTTTCTTGAGCTGAGAGTGAATCAGAAAAGGACATTTATCCAGCAGCACAACATATGCAACTTGGCTAGGCCTGGGATTTTTGTGAAAATCAAATATGCAAAAAATATAGATAATTTATTTCAACTTAAGCGCAAACTCATTTACATCATTTTATTTCTCCACAGAAATAACATGCCAGCCCTGGAAACCATATCTCCACTAGAACTAGACTATTTGCTGAATGGTAAGAACAGCACAGTATGTCACCACCTGCCAAGGGTCTTTCCTGATGACTGCTTATGATTATAAAGGTAAATTATTTGCTTGTGTAAAATAATAGTTAGAAAAGGGAAAGGTCACCCATCCAGATATAAACTTGGCTGCAAAAAATCATCAGCATACAGAGTTAGCAGGCCTATTCATTGCTTTATCAACAGTAGACCAGGATAACATTACATAGTTTGCAATCTGTATTTGTTCTAACTATGTGAATCATAGCTTTGCATAATTTTATCATATTCCTGCCAGGAAAAAGCAAACATTAAACGAAATATTAGAAGCTAGCCAGTTAAATATCCTGGAAGAAGAAAAACATTGAGATTATCTCTATTGCTATGATTGATGAGCATTATTTTATCTGTGTGATTTGGTGGCTTGCTTCTTTTTATATTTTTTGTAATATCGCTTTAAAATAATTTCTAAACTGCGATTAGTTTATTTTGGTTGGTCTGATATTGTTACATTGTGCTGAAGCATTCATATAACCACTTGGGTTTTTACATATCACATGATTGATTACCTACAGATAAGACAGAAAATATTACTTTAAGAGATCTGACCTTCAGTGTTTCATGTCAGATGAAAATAATTTAAATGCTGCGTTACATGCACTCAGCACCAGGAAATGTTATAAAAGGAAAAACTGTTTACTAAAGTTTTCTGCTTGGATCAGGAGCTTCCTCCAGTAACATCCCTCTTCTGTTTCCCCTGCTGGAAATATTCCTTATCCCTAGATTCTGTTGTGAGAACAGACACAAATACCGCTTCAGAAGATGACTAGCGATGGCCTTCTACCTGAAAGTCCCATACTTTTGTAAGTTTTCTCCTGCAACACATCCTGGTCCTCTCTAGGAACTGCAAGATCAAGAACTCCATGGGAGATATTCTGCCTCCCACATTCCTGCCTCTATACTGTGACCTAGCGATGTATAGAAGCAGTAAACAGCCACTAGGGGACTATGAGTGAACTTTCCCAATGTATGCACTGCATTGGACCTAGGAGTGCCGCCAGCATTTTTGCCGCCCTAGGCGGTGGAAGGTCCCGCCCCCGAAATTCCGCCGACGACCAGGGCGGCCGAAGATCCGGCCGCCGCTCCCCAAATGTTAGTGTCCTAGGCGACCGCCTAGGTCGCCTAATGGGTTGCGCCGGCCCTGATTGGACCACCAAGGCACTAATAATGCTAGCCTCACAATGAGGCCTGGTATAGGCGGGTCATATTGGGGGAGCTTGGGTTAAAAGTGGGTGAAGCTGTATCCTGTGCCATTATGGTTATTCTGACTTGTGCCCCAAGCCATAAGCAGTACTAGGGAAGCTGCCACGACTTAGAGAAGTCTCCTATGCTGCTCAAATTCTGCCAGGGGCTGAATCAGGGAAGGTGCAAAAATGGTTAAAAGCCATTTTTGCTCCACCACTTTCCTGAGTTGTGCCTTATGTGATATTAATTTTACCTAACTCCACAGGTTCCTCCTTATACAACCATTCCTCCTTGTGCTGAAAAGCCTCTACATCCCACTCTCAACTGTTAGCAGAAAGTTCTAGGTTTTGCACCATGGAGGAGACAGGCAAGGACAAAGGGGATTGATCCTATCAGCAAGCTTGGACATCTTTCCCCATGCCCACCCTTTTGTCTCCTGACAATTGAGAAAAAAATTTACTAGGCCTCCAGGGAGAGAAATTTTTCCATGAAGTGGAAGTGTGCCTTGTATAAGCATGCATTATCAGTTAATATGATTGGAAGAACAGTATATTTTCAAACTGCACTAAACTTGTGTGTAGTGTCATCAGATCTGACTGCTTAACCCTGATTTGTTAATAAAAGTACCTCGTTCACTGATGAGATGACATATGTTGTCCAGGAGTAATTTCATGGAGACAGTGGATAATCACAGCAGTAGTGACTGACTGGATCTGTGACAGGGTGCATGTCTGGGCAGTGCTTAATTTGTAATGAAAGAAGTGCCAGGGCTCAAGCAATTATTTTACATTCACAAGTGATGCAGCAAGTCCAGAGGTGCTGTGGCTGTGAACTGCCAAGCCTAGAGGTGCCAGGACTCAGCCTTGGAACAAATTAAGCACCGTTTTTGGGTCATCGCCACACCTGATGTACAGTATGTGAAGTACCCATCAAGGAAGGACAAAAATCAAGGAGAGAGAATTAAGAAGTTCCATCCTGGAGTTACATGATTTGTCAGGAGAATTTGCACTTTGCAGATTACTGGCACTCTCTCTTGCACAGGATACTCATGAAAGCTAAAGACCCCACGCTGTCAGATGAAACCAAATCAAATAAAGGACGAGAAATTCTACAAGCAGGCTTTAAAATTGCACCTGTCCTCCTGGTGAAGTCTAATGACTTCCTGTACAAAGACACTCCCAGCATAAAAAGTCATGGAAGCTCTGTGGCTTACATTTAAAATTAGACAGGGCAAAGCACAGAAAATATTCAGCAGGGAATAATCCTGAGTTGGTAGGAGGCTGGACTAGAGTACTAGATGATCTGTTTTTCCATCTGTGTTTTCTGTCTGAGGTTGTTACTACTTTTACTAATTAGGCCTTAAGTATTGATCAAGACAAAGTAGCCTAAAAGCAACATTGGTCTCTTAGTTCATGAAAACAACAGTGTTCTGCCTACAGGTGATAAGATGGCATTTAAATTTGCTCATTTATACAAGTTCATCTGTTTGGGACCTAACCAGGAAATGTATGGAATCTTGCTGGTTCATCACGTTAAGAAGAGAGTAACTCTGGTAGACTTTGTTTTATTCCATTGCATGTTATCTCTCTGTGCATCTTCAAGGCTGTGCCTATAAAAGACTGCAAGGTGACAGAATATGTTCATACAGCCTTTAAGTGCTACTTTTCAGGATGCATTGTAGTCTGTAACCCTGAGGCACTAAAGTGTTTAATGATGTTACTGTATGTACTTAGTTAGTATTCTCTAAGTGGCTCTTATATGAAAGTGTTCTAAATTATAAATCTAGAAGTTAACTTAATATTAGTGATAAGCAAACCTCAAAGGGTGCAGAGGTTCAGTTTTCATAAGCATCTTTAAATGCTGATGCTAATTTGGAGTCTACTTGAATCTCTTTGGCCTAAAAAATGGGTGGAATCTTCAAGATAATTCCAGCAATGCTTGTCTCCAGCCAAGTCAGCAAGACTTTCAGAATAACTTCTCTCCTGGTATTTTGAAAACTTCTGCTCCTATTCCTAACCAGACCAAGAAGGGCAGAGGTGCATACAAATGACCAAAATAAAGATGAACATATTTTCAAAAATCATTTGTTTTTCAGGACCCGCACAAATGAGATACTGCACATTCATATAGCTATTCTACTGAACAAAATTAAATAAAAACTAGTTATTTGCCAATACTGTGTGATCTAGTGGTAATAGGATGTTTCCTGGTTTCTTACTTGTTCTGCCTTTTGTAATGTCCTGGTTATGAAATGTGTGCAAGAGAGACAGAGACGAGTACAGGCTTGGTGGGGGGCAGTGAATGAAAGTGGAAATAGTGCAATAGTGTTATAAGGCACAGCTAGTAGTGAGACCTTTAGTCAAGATTGTATAATACTTTTCACTATAAGCCCCTATTTTCAATTGCTTATAGCTTTGCTAAACTTTAACTATTTGGGCTGAAGTTTTCCATGCTTAGTCTCTGCCACAGGCTGCTTTAAAAAAAAGTCTGTGTCCTTTTTAAAGTATGCGATAACAAGTGGATTTCCCAATGGTAAATTCAAACATTTATTTGAAGAGCTCTATCGCTCTCTGGGTTTGGAGCAGGAACTTTGAAATCTGGTGTGGGGATGGTCCTGGGGTCCGAGAGGTGCCTTTTGCTCCCTTCCCCAGATATACATCCAGATTTGACCAAGTGAGAAGCCTATCAAAATGGTCATTTGCACATTCAGTCTGGGTTTTTAAGAATTTGGCTGCTAAAATCTCAGAACATTCCATGTGCACAGACCATGCTCCCTGGCCCCACCGAGCTTGAGCCCCAGCTCAGATACAATAGTAGAAAACATCCTTTTGGTGTGTGGGAAGAACCAGTGGGCTAAGCACCAGGAGAAAATCTCAGCTCTTCCACTTAGCAATATTAGTAATTCTTTGCACTCCGCTACTGTCGAACAAGCAGTTGTGTAAGCCAGTGGTGAAGCATGTGTCATGTCTCCATTCTAATTGCTGGCCCATATAGAGAGTAAGAGCCTACTATTCCTATCAGTTACTCCATTAGCTCAAATGGTCTGTGGTGTGGATTTAAAGGTCCTGGGCTTAAATCCTACTGATTACCCATATGAGAGTCAATATAATTCCAGATAATGGCTTTTTTCAGTTTATTTCCGACACCTAGGAAATTACATTTAAAACACCTTCTTTTGAAGAAGATTATGATTGCAAAGTCAAACACTGAGTCAAAAGTTAGGAAATGCCAGAATTAGGATTGTCCTTGCAATTTTAATACTCCTTGTGTGTACAATGAAATAGGATTGTTCTGTAACACCCCTGCTTCATTCAGTGCACAGGCAGACAGTGAATGATGCAGAGGTTTATACGGCTAGCAAGGATGTTCTCTTGTGCTAAAGACAGTGGAGAACTGTGAACTGTTATTCCTGGCTCTGTCACAGACTTTCTGTGGGAGCTAGATAAGACTATCATGATGCATATATACAAAGGGGAGAATAACTTTACATAGGCAACCTTGATTCTAAGTATTTCTTAACTTCTGCATGTGTGACTCTGCAATCTAAACTTTATTTAAACAAAACATCTTTTTTGTATGTAACAGTATGAAACCTGTCAAGAATATCTGACTGGAGCTGGTAGAAAAATGCACATATTTATGTGAAAATCATTATTTATTAAAAGAATACACCCAAATTACCAATAAATATTGGTGATAGCAAGTTATTCCATCAACTCTAATACTTAGGCTTGGTCTACACTAAACCCCCAAATCGAACTAAGGTACGCAACTTCAGCTACGTGAATAACGTAGCTGAAGTTCGAAGTACCTTAGTTCGAACTTACCTCGGTCCACACGCGGCAGGCAGGCAGGCTCCCCCGTCGACTCCGCAGTACTCCTCTCGTCTAGCTGGAGTACCGCAGTCGACGGCGAGTACTTCCTGGTTCGACTTATCGCGTCCAGACAAGACACGATAAGTCGAACCCAGAACTTCGATTGCCAGCCGCCGAACTAGCGGCTGGGTGTAGACATACCCTTACATCTGAGATCTTATTCAGGCCCTAAAGAAAGAGCAAAAGCTAACTCTCCTTTCACACTGGGACATAGCTGACTAAGAGAGAGAAATTCATTTAATTAAGATATCCAGAGGATCATAGCTAGCATTTTGCGATGTATTACTGAATTTTAAAAATTAACTTTGTTTTACTGTGACTTTTGTATATTAACATTCAGGACCATCTGCACAGACTTTATCCATGCATATTTCAAACTCTGGAAGAGCTCAAGTTTGAATTAGTGCTGATGTGTGGACATTGTTCATCATTAACACACAGTATGTGTGCCCTGAAGAAAGGTCAAGAGATCCTGAAATATAGAAACATCCATGCTACAGAATAATGATATCATCCCAAGCCAGTTTTAGACACCTGTCTTTGAAACCTGTGACTGTATAGGAAAGAGGAGAAGCACAAAAGGGCAAGTTCTCAAACCACTGCATATTGCCCCCCCCCCAAAATTTGGTTAGTTTCTTTGCCAAAGCTGTGCATTCCCAGTCCTGGAGAGAGCATCCCTATAGCTGGCCGAAAACTGGAAATCTCTTCCCATGAAAAATGTCACATTTCTGGAATTGTTTTTCATCCCGAATCACAGTGAAAAGTCAGAAACATGAAATTTTTCACAGGAAGGGATTTCCAGAAGGCTCTTGTCTATTTTACCATCTCCCTGCAGACAGAAATTGAAGTGAACAAGAGCTTTCCAGGCAGGCAGCGAAGACTGAGTGCTCTGCTTCTTTGCTTCCCCTCAGCCAGGCTGCCAGAAAGGCACAGACCTAGGGAGTGCATCCTCTAGGCCACCCCTCACCCCCAGCCTGGCTGCTGGGAGGTTAAGTACCCTGGTTCTCTGCCTCTACAGCAGTAGAGCGGGGGATGGGGGTGGGGTGGGTTGGGGGGTAGAGCCAAGGATGAGGGGAGCCAGGGCACTCAGACTGCAGCAGCCCACCTAGAAGGCTCTTATAAATTTCACTTTTCAGTTAAATTGACAAGAGCCTTCCAGGCGGCCAGCTGGTGAGCAGACATGTTGATTTTCCTGGTGAAAAATTGGAATTTGTTGTTAAAATTGAAATATTCCTGTGGAAAATTTAGATTGTTCAAAAAGGGCATTTTCCACGGGAAAATCACGGAGACAGAAAATCCCCATCCACTTCTGTGCGTCACATCTCTCATCATGCCACGACCCAAATTTGGGATGGAATGTGTGACAAAAACTAAAAATGAAAGACACAACATTAATTCATGCTCAAAATTCAAAATGCTGTGGGATTCCTTCCTTTAGTCTGAATAAATTTTTCTATAACCTCAGCTTCATGATCATTTATTTCTCAATAATAAAAGTGAAAGGGCACCAAATGTATGTAAAACATAGGGAACTCTGGAACTTGAATGAATGACATCTCTACAAATGAGGGATATTTGAAAGGTTCCAACTCTTGATTTTAGTGAAGTCTTACAAAGCACATTTCATACAGTGTACTTTTCAGAGAGAAAGGTTATTCAGTCTTGGTCACTGAGTTTTGTCATGATAGTCCCTCAAATATGCAAGACAAAGTCCCCATCCTTGTCTATCTTAAATCATATTGTTGCCCCTTTTGACCTGAACAGTTAGCCAATATTCGGGGCTGTGTCAGATTGTTTCCATTAGGAGCATAGGCGTACGCACGGGGTGTGCCGGGTGTGCCCAGGCACACCCTAATGCAGGGGTGGGCAAATGCTCCCCCTCTCCAGGTGCAGCAAGCCGCGGGATCTGCGCTCCCCGGCCGGAGCGCCTGGCCGAGCGCAGCAAGCTGCCGGCCCCTCCCCCGCCTTTCTCTCTCCCCATGAGTCCTGCCGCCGCACGCGCAGCGCTCTGAGGGCCGGGGCTGCACGCTCCCGTGGGGCAGGGTTTGGCTCCACGGGGAGGCAGACACCTCCCCCCTCTCCTGGAGCGAGGCTGCCCCGTGTGCAGTGCTCTGGGGGGCCAGGGCTGCGCGCGCTCCCGCGGGGCAGCGTTTGGCTCTGCGGGGAGGCAGATACCCTCCCCACTCTCCTGGAGCCCTGCCGCCGCGTGCAGCGCTCTGGGGGCCGGGGCTGCACGCTCCCGCGGGACAGCGTTTGGCTCTGCGGGGAGGCAGACACCCTCCCCTGGAGTCCTGCCGCCGCGTGTGCAGTGCTCTGGGGGCCGGGGCTGCGCGCGCTCCCGTGGGGCAGCGTTTGGCTCCGCGGGGAGGCTAGGAGCCTCATCTCATGCCATGGTAAGGAGTCCAGGGCCAGGGGGGTTGGATAAGGGGGGGGAGTCAGGGGACAGGGAGCAGGGTGGGCTGGACGGGGGGGGGGGGATCCCGGGCGGGGGTGTTAAGGGCGGGGGGTCTCTGGAGGGGGCAATCAGGGAGCGGGGGGGTCGGATGGAGCATGGGAGTCCCGGGGTCTGTCAGGGGGCGGGAGGTAGATAGGGGTCAGGGGACAGGGAGCAAGGAAGGTCCTGGGGGGGCAGTTAGGGTGGGGGGGTCTCTAGAGGGGGTGGTCAGGGGACAAGGAGCTAGGGGGGATTGGATGAGTTGGGAGTTCTGGGGGGGGGCTGTCAGGAGGCAGGGGTGGAGAGAGGTTGGGGGAGGCAGGGAGCAGAGGGGGTTGGATGGGTCGGGAGTTCTGGGGGTCCTGTCAGGGGGTGGGGAGCGGTTGGATAGGCATGGGAGTGGATAAGGGTCGGGCAGTTAGGGGACAGGTAGGGGGTAGGGTCCTGGGGGGGGCAGTCACGCTTAGATAGGGGGTGGGGTCCTGGGGGGCAATTAGGGGCAGGGGTCCCAGTAGGGGGTAGTCAGGGGACAAGGAGCGGGGGGGTTGGGGGTTCTGAGGGTGGCAGTCAGGGGGCAGGAAGTAGGAGGGAGTGGATGGGGTGGGGCTAGGGCGGGGCTCCCTGGGTGCACACCCTAATGAAATGGGCTGTGCACGGCTATGATTAGGAGGAGAAACTGATATGAGTCAGGTATTTTTTTAGTGCAATCTTGTTTATTTATAAAGAACCATACACAAAGTCCTGGTTCCCTGAACACAATAAGAACAAACAGCAGCAAGCAATTTCCAGTCTAAATCTGCCTTCCCAGTATTCTGTGCCCAAAAGCAGCTTTGTCTCTGCTTAGGTTTTGTCTCCTGACCTAATGCCTTGGGTGGTGGCTTTCTATTGTTTCCAGATATCTCTACATAAAGGGACCTAACTGATTCTCCACTTAACCTGAATGCAGAGAGATTAGGATACCCATCAACTTTAATCAGGCCCATGATTGTCTCTGGACCAAAGACCTGCTTGCTGGTAGCCATTAACACCTTCCAGCATGACAATATTATTCTACTGGTATAGATGCATCCCACATTTTTCAAAAAGCAAAGCAAAACATGCTCCATGGTTTGATCACTAAATAGATTTTAAACACATCTATATACATGAGAGTGGCATTACCAATAACTAGCACAAATCATTTTCCAATTCTGTGGCAGAAACACATGATTTTAAAATTGCTGGACCCTCACTGTCCAGCCAAATTGAAAGATATTGAACTATCAATCTCCAGGAAGATGAGCAGTGACAATGTCTTTATTACTTGTATATCATATGGGTGAACTATCATTGATTCTCTACAGAATACTGCTGCCTGTTGTAACACAGCCTAAAACAATAGGAAAGCTCCATGGAAAAATCAGTCATTGGAGGGAAATTCTGGGACCCCATACTAATCTGCTTTATGCAACCATTATACACATCACTTATTGGCACTTGGTGTTTGTGCTCCTATGAACTGTATGTTGTAATACTACCCCCTTCTGCTGTCCAGAGAAGTGATAGGAGCATGGTCCATATATTCCACAAACTGAAATGAAGAGGAACGAATCAATCCTTCCAAAAATGGAACTTCTGGTGCCAGAGCAGCACACAGTCAATTGCTCTATCGCAGAGGTTTGCAATCTTTTCCCTTCTGCAAGCTCACGCTTTAGACAGAAAATACTGTAACATTCTGAAGTCATGGCCCCAGACACTGCAGACTCAATAGGAGTAGCTGTACACTTCCTGCTCCCTTCCCCCTCCTTGAGAGAGATGTTGGAGGCAGCAGCAAGGACAGGGATGCAAAGCTCTTGTTGCTCTCCCTGAGCCTCAGTGCATACAGCTGGTACAACTTTAGCCTTTAGAGTAGGTTACACCTGGGCCATCATGGCCCCCAGCTACCTAAGATGGGGGGAGGGGAGACAGTGAGCAAAACACAGTTATTTAAAGACACCTTTCACCCCACTCTTCTCAGTTACACTGCGTGCATCTAGCGCCCCTCAAGGGTCAAGCATAACTGGCAAACAGGTGTTTGAATGGTGTTACACCCTGTTGACACTAGTGTTTACAAAGCAGTTAGTTAAAACGTGTTAGCCAAGATACACAACCCATTTTCTTACTTTAGACACGGACTTAGATAGCAATTAGAATGTGTAATTTGCTCATTTCGACTAGTTCCTCCACTTTATTTCTTGTCTCCTTTCAAACACTTCACACCTGGCCATTCCACCAGTATGTGTACCAAACTCCAAAAGAACCAAGAAGTGGCCTGAGATCTCAACGGGATCTGCACCTGCACAGTCTCCCCATAGCCATACATCTAAATAGAGGTGAACAGCAGGACAGGTTGGAGAGGGAGTGCTAGGTGAAACCTAGGGATGGCTTTGAGGGAGGAATATGGATACCACCGTTTGAGTAAGAGATTATAATTATTTCTTTATAGTGATCTATTTGCTTAATTTGCACCACCAGATACATGAAGGTCACTAGCATTGGCAGAATGAAGCCCTGTGGATTTGGTTTATATTGCTGATCATGGTTGTTAGGATTATTTAGACAAATAATCTGCTTTGTTCCAATTCTTACTAGGATAGCCAGTGGAAGGCACATAAACAGAGGCGCTCTCTCTCGCACACACACACACACACACACACACACACACACACCCTCACCCTCATTCACCGTCATGCCCACCAGCTTTAAATATTTGTGATTGACATTTCCAACATGGGAAACTCACTCAAATATATCTTCCATATATTTTGCAATAGTGAAATGTCAGAGAAGGTGGAGCATCAAATATTATTCCCCACTCTACAGACCAGTTTTAGAAGACTAGAGGGCAGTAGTCTTCCTTTGATTGGTGACCAATTACATCGCAAACCTACAGGAACTAAAATCTTTGTCTGATTGCCAAATGTGGAGCTAAGGGAGAGCATTGTTCAGGTGAGCACCACTATGACCATGAGTCTATTTCTTTCCTTTTGATGTTGCCTATTGTCCCTTGGGATAAAAAGTGAAGCATGAAATGCAGAGACTTTACGATGTTTAAAGACTGTGGCAATTTAGTTCAGGCCGATTTTCAAAAGGAAACAACTGAGTTTCAAATCAAACTGTTTATCTGTGGCTACAATGATCACAGTATGTTCTGTATTTCGGAAATTAATTATTTACTCTAGTGTGATATATTTAATTGCAATATATTATTTAGTCACAAGATATTTCTGTCTGCTATATGGAGTTCCAGACTGGGTGTGGTCCGTGGTAAACAACAGACAAAGCTGGAACTCAAGTTCTGTGAAAGCCTCATTGTATCTGCAGTTGTTTCCTTTAATAAATATTTCTTGTTTAAAATGGACTGTCAAAAGTAAACCTGTGAGAAACTGAATTCACTCCCTAGTAGAACAGGTCAAAAAATATGACTTTGGAATTTTGACAAAAATTTTGACAATTTTTTTTGAAATATTGTGTAATTTTTTTCCTGATTTTGACCAGCTTATAGAGTGTGTTTGAAAGTTATCAAAAATTCAGAATTTGACCAACAGATTTTTCCCAACCAGCTCCATTCACTAGTAGCAATTCATTATCTTAGCACTGCAGCTCCCAGCCCATAAAAAGCTTCATTGTCTACCTAAGGTAATGCCCTGCCTTTGTGTGTGAGAGACTGCCCTCTAGTGTTTGATTGACAGAGAGATTAAGATTGTTGCATGCACCTTGTTGCAGCCGTGTTGGTACCAGGATACTAGAGAGAGAAGGTAAGTGAAGTAATACCTGAGAGCGAAGGGCTACGAGGTGCAGATGGACGCCCTGATCGTCAGAGCCCTGGACGCCTGGGACCCCTGCAACGAGCGTGTGCTGCGGACCTGCGGGATCGGTCGATGCTATGCACAGCTCATGCGGCGCCTCATGGTCTCAGACACCATCCGATGGTCCAGGGACATCTACATCGAGCACATCACTGGCCACCGACAGTACCAGGAGGCGTGAGCCAGAGTGACATCATTCTCCCACTACGAGAAAGGGACCAAGTGACCTTCTCTGTTGGATCATATGAACTGGAACCAGAAACTCCCTGAACATTAAATCTCACCAAATGAGGGTCAATCCATCCTCATCATCATATCCACTCATTATACTCCACACCCGAACATAGCCACTCTATGAACTTCATACCCTCATATCTCAATGCCTGTACTTTGACCCATCAACCTTTTACCCCCAATCGGGGATATTGCAGATTATGTATTCCTTATGCCACCTGATCTTAAACCAAACTTTGCACCCTCGATAATCTGTACGTTATTCCCTGATAACCAGAAACTTCTATGCTCAAACTCTGTTCACTTTTTTTTTTTAACATCATCTTAATAAAATTTTTAAATCTGTTCTTTTGTTGGACCAACTTCTGTTGGTGAAATAGACAAGCTTTGGAGCTTATACAAGAGCTCATCTTCAGGTCTCTGAGTTAGTTCGAAAGCTTGTCTCTCTCACCAACAGAAGATGGTCCAATAAAAGATATTACCTCACCCACCTTATTTCTCAGACCGATTAAGAGGCATTCTACTGCTTCCAGAAAAGGGAGATTTCCTTTAGCTCAAGTTATAAAGGTCTGAATTTTTGGAGCTGAATGAAGCAGGGATCTAAGACCAAGTACATGTGTGTAAGAGCTTAAACAAATAATTGTTTGTCTCCTCTCACACATGAATTAGTTACAAAAAGACAGCGTAAGAGTTTCTGTAAAAAATCCACTATCACCACTAACACGAGTAAAGAACATATGTTTCCTCCTGCCTAAGTGTAATAATGAGAAAAAGTAGAATGATTGGAATCCATGAACACATGCCCAGAGTCTTTTGATGTCTTTAGACTGATGTGGGCTCCTACTGACTGATAAACATGGCTGCTGTGGGTCCTGATAAAGTAGCACAGGTGTAGCATTCAGTAAACCAGAGTTTCCTCAGTGGGGTTATGGTATTATAGTTAATTTATAATTATCCTTGGATATGGGAGCAAGTCTGGGTGAAGAGACTGGGGTAAAACAGAGGCGACCTCATGGTAGGGGTCTACTGTAGACCACCAGATCAGGAAGATGATGTGGATGAAAAATTTCTAGAACAAATAACAAATATCCAAAACACAAGACCTAGTAGTAATGTGGGACTTCAACTACCCAGACATCTGTTGGAAAAGTAATACGGTAAAACACACGTCCAATACATTCTTGGAATGTATGGGGGACAACTTTTTGTTTCAGAAGGTGGAGGAAGCAAGGGGACGGCCATTTTAAACTTGATTCTGACCAAGAGGGAGGAGCTGGTTCTGAATCTGAAGGTGGAAGGCAATTTGGGTGAAAGTGATCATGAAATGATAAATGTAATGATTTTAAGAAAAGGACGGAATGAGAGCAACAGAATAAAGAAAATGGACTTCAATAAAAGTAGACTTTAACAAACTCAGAGAACTGGTAGGTAAGATCCCATGGGAAGAAAATCTAAGGGAAAAAGAAGTTCAGGAGAACTGGCAGTTTCTCAAAGAGACAAATTTAAAGACTCTTTAATGACCTGAAAATCAAAAACGAATCCTATAAAAATTGGAAACATGGACGGATTGCTAAGGATGAGTACAAAAGAACAGCACAAGCATGTAAGGACAAAATCAGAAAGGCTAAGGCACAAACCAAGTTACACCTAGCAAGGGACAAAAAAGGCAATAAGATGACATTCTATAAATACATTAGAGGCAATAGAAAGCTAGAGGAAAGTGTAGGTCCTTTACTTATCAGGGAAGGAGAGCTAATAACACACAACATCAGGACGATTGAGGCATTTAATGCTCATTTTGCTTCAATCTTGACTGAAAAAGTAAATTGTGACCAGATATTAAAACATAATATTAACAACAAGGAGAAGGAACCCAAGTCAAAATAATGAAAGAACAGGTTAAAGAATATTTAGATAATGTACATGTGTTCAAGTCAGCAGGGCCTGATATAATTCACTCTGGTACTTAAGGAACTAGGTGAAGCAATCTTGGAACTGTTACCAATTATCTTTGAAAACTCCTAGAGGATGGGTGAGGTTCCCAAGGACTAGAAAAGGGCAAACACACAGAGTGCCTATATTTTAAAAGAGGAACAAAAGAAAATGATAGACCAGTCAGCCTAACTTCAATACCTGGAAAGGTACTAGAACAAATTACTAAACAATCAATGTGTAAGCACCCAGAGGATAATAGGGTTATAAATAATAGCCAACATGGATTTGTGAAGAACAAATCATGCCAAACTAACCTAATTTTCTTCTTTGACAGGGTTACTGGCCTTGTGGATAAGGAGGAAGCTACAGAAGTGACATATACTTTTAGTGAAGATTTAGTTTAGATTTTAGTGAAGCTTTTGACACGGTCTCACATCATATTCTCATAAGCAAACTAGGGAAATGTGGTCTAAATGAAATTTCTATAAAGTGACTGCAAAATTGGTTGAAAGACTGTACTCAAAAAGAAGGTATCAATGGTTCGCTTTCAAACTGGGCAGGGGGAGGGACATATCTAGTGGGGTCCTACAGGGGTCTTTCTTTGGTCTGCTACTATTCAATATTTTCATTAATGACTTGGATAATAGAAAGGAGAATATATCTATAATATTTGCAGCTGACATCAAGCTGGAGGGGTTGCAAGCACTTTGGAGGACAGGATTAGGATTCAGAATGACCTTGACAAATTGAAGACATACTGGTCTGAATTCAAAAAGATGAAATTCAATAAAGGTATATGCAAAGTACTTCACCGAGGAAGGAAAAATCAGATGCCCAGATACAAAATGGGGAATAACTGGTGAGGCAGTAGTACTGCTGAAAAGGTTCTGGGGGTATTAGTGGATCACAAATTAAATATGAGTTAACGATGTGATGCAGTTGCAAAAAAGGCTAACATCTTTCTGGAGTGTACTAACAGGAATGTGGTGTGTAAGACTCAAAGGGTAATCGTCCTGCCCCACTCAGCACTGGTGAGCTCCAGCTGGAATACTGAGTCCAATTCTGGGCACCACTCTTTAGGAAGGATGTGGATAAAATGGAGAGAGTCCTGAGAAGAGCAACAAAAATGATAAAAGGTTTAGAAAACCTGACCTATGAAGAAGGTTAAAAAACTAGGCATGTTTAATCTTGGGAAAAGACAACTGAGAGTGGACCTGATAACCGTCTTCAAATATGTTAAGGGCTGTTATAAAGAGGATGGTGATCAATTGTTCTCCATGTCCACTGAAAGTAGGACAAGTAGCAATGGTCTTGATCTACAGAGAGGGAGATTTAGGTTAGATATTACGAAAACTTTCTAACTATAAGGACCGTTAAGCATTGGAATAGTCCTCCAAGAGAGGTTGTGGAATCCCTGTCACTGGAGGTTTTTGAGAACAGATTAGGCAAACACCTGTGAGCAATAGTCTAAATATACTTAGCTCTGCCTCAGCACAAGGAGCTGGACTAGATGACCTCTTGAGGTCCCTTCCAGTGCTACATTTCTGTGATACTCTATTTAAGATTTTATAATGATAAAAGAGAACCTGATGCTTTCTCAGCTAGAAACTTTGATCCAAGTGGAGGATGAGAACTTTTCTTCTCCAACTGAATAACTTAAATAATAGAATAATAGTATGCTATTTTGATAGTATGCTTTCCTCCCCACAAAGAATCCCAAAGGGCTTTACATAGGGTGTACTGGAAAAAAATCTGCTACAGTTGGCTCTAGGATGGAACACATCAGTTGTCACAGAAGTGAAGAATACCTCATTCATTAGAAAGGGCATGGGGACTTTGAGGTAGGTAGAGTGCAGTTGCCCAACGTAGCATACAAACCAGGACACTAGGGTTCAAATTCCAAAAAAAAGCTACATAAATCAGAAGAATTGATATTGGGGAAGAGGTTTCTTTTCCTCCCCCCATCTAAATAAAACTGATAGAGCATGGTGCATTTGCTTGCAGACTTCTATTACTCAGGTGCTATAAAAAATTAGCAACTTTTCAATCTCCAGTCTCTGATCCTGAGAACATCATCTGTTGGGGTTTTGGAAACACCACAGGGAAAACCAAGCTGCTTAAAAGCTAGGAAATGTTTCAGGAGATACCAGTGTCAATCTCAAGGGTTGCTTTCACCACCTCACTGCTAAAATTAACATGGAGTAAAAAAAATTGGAAAACTGTCTCAGTCAGTGGCACTTTATAAACTGATACAAAATGCCATTCAGCATTAAAAACATGAAAAAGAAAAGAAAGTTAGTGAGTTTAAAATTAATAACTATATCTCCTGCTTTCAGAAAAGATATATGCTGGAGCCACATGTCAGGCCACTGAATATTTCTATACTGGCACTGCATCTGCATGTAGAACCAAATGGAAGAAACAATACTTTTTAAAAGGGAGAAGTGACAAAGTAGTAATACTACCATGAACACTTATGGTCCTTGAAAAAGATCTTTAAATTCTCATTATTTCTCATTTGCATTTGCCATCACTGGAATTTTTATGATAAGGTCCAATTAAGGAAAATGTTTCTTTTTTACAAGGCCTATTTATCAAAAATTCAGATAAACTCTTTGATGAATTTTCTGCATAAACTAATCATGAATAAACATAATCCTGTTGCTCCAAGAACAGATGCCATCCTGTAATTCCCTGCCCCCGACAGCTCTGCTCTCCAATCATAAAGGAAAAGGAAATTGTTTGACCAAGTTTACAGAGTAAACCATAAATCATAGGCATCTTTGCCAGAACAAACTCATGTTTCTTTTATGAAACAATTGCTCCTAAAAGAGTTTATTTTCATTTTAATAAATTTTCTTTACAAAAAAAAATAGAACACTGTGTTCTTAAACACTTGGTATTTTTCAGTTCTGGTTGAGAGTAAAAATTTGCATCATCAAGTGGCTTTCTACAAGCAGGCAGGCTGTTACCCAGCTGCAGAATGAGGGGATTCTGTAGGAGATAGTTTGATAATATTTGTATTTTTCTCACTTGGAAAGGTGTAATTGGAAAATGGTGGGGTTTTAAGGGTTGTCTCTGTCCAAGTCAGATATTGGATATATGAAATAAGAAAAAGCTTTTTGTGAATGCACTCAGAAGGGAAATTTCAAAAGCAGGTGCTCTGTGGGAGATCACCACATTCTCTTTTAGCCAACACAAGTATGGTTGTGTTTTTTCCCCCAGAGGGTAAATAGGGCATGGAAGAGGTTCTGAAAATACACCCCCAGCACTGCCCATTCCTACTTGTAAGTATCCCTTCCCTCTCCTAACTTCCAGCACCCCTCTCTCCCACACACCCCTACTGTGAAGCACACAGGAAACCAGGTTTACGTAAAGGACAAGTCTGGCCTGAAAGTGGCACCCAAACATAGGGATGTTCAAAGAGCACATCCCTGAATAGAGCAGTTTTACTGTCATATTTCCTGGCACATTACAGTACAGTGCTGGGGTGAAGACTCACACTCCGTTGAGGGAAAGAAAGATACATTAGACACATACATGGGGTAGAGTACAACAGAGTAACTGGCACAAAGAAAGCACTAACCTCACTTACATGTTCTGCCATGTTCCCCCCCCCACACACACACACACACACATCAGACATATACTGCTCCCTTTGCCCAGAGGTCCTGGGGCAATTTTTATAGTGGGGGTGCGGAGAGCCATTTAACCAGACTGTAAACCCTGTATATAATGGAAACCAACTTCAAGCCAGGAGGTGCAGCAGCACCCCCAGGACCTGTGGTCCCAACCCTATGCCTTAACCTCAGTGAGCAGCAGCACCATGAACTACAGTGCATCAGGATTAGAAGCTGTAGAATAGAAGGTACTAGCTCAGAGGAAGAGGCATATCATCATTGGCATAGTCCCTGGTACAATGCATCACATGAACACAATCTCTGGTTCCCTGGCTGAGCATACACTGTTCAACTATACTCTGCTCTGCCCATATTTATCGATCAGGGGCACTAATAACAGCATAGCGATGGCCATGCTGGATACAAGGGGAGCAATAAGGCACTGGGTGTCTCAGAGCACTTAGTGTTTCAGAACAAACGGTGCTAATTAACTCAGATACAACCCTGCATGGCCCATTTCAATATAGAAACAAGGGGCTAAACCCTCAGCTGTGCCAGAGCAGAAGGTCCTGCATCCAGCAGGACTACGCTTCTGGCGCCCTTAGAGGAGCACATGCCTGTGCTAGTATTCCAGGACAGAGATCATTCAGTCAGCATCTCCTAGATGCGGGGACCCCTCCTTTCCAACAGCTCATTGGCTGACTGCACTGACTTTCTGTATGTTGGACTGTCCTCTGCTCTGCCTTATCCTCATTCCAGCCCATGCTCCTGTCTCCAGAATATGATTCTCTACCCTAACGTGGAAATGCTGGGACAAAACTTCTGTGCTCCCCTAGTCTCACACAGCTGTGCAGGGTTTTTTGTGGTCAACTTCCACCCCCCTCCTCCCAGAACATTTTGTAAAATGCTATGCATGGCCAGAGGGCCCTTCCCCCATAGCCCTACTCCAACTGCCATTTTCAGCAACACACACACACAAATTTTCACCTCTATTTCCTATTCCCTTCACTTTCATCGAAACATAACTCTACGACTTTGCTCCTCCCTCTCCCCTTCAGTGGTTTTGCCTTCTCTCATCCCTCCTGACTGCAAGGTTGTGCTCCCTCTTTCCCCCATTTGTCACCTTCAGCCTCTCTTCCCTCACCCCCTCTTGCAGGCTCCATTATTCAGTTCTTCCCCCCATTTCTGTATGAATGCTCATCCCCTACCATGCCCCTGCCTTGCCTCCACCTGGCTTTGCTATTTAATACTTGTATCGCATAGTGCTTCAAGCATCAGTAGTGAGAGGTACTACACACAAACACATAATGAAAAGACAGTCCCTGGTCCAAAGAGCTTGATCTCTCGCTCCTCTGTCCGTTATCCTTCATTTCCCTTGTTGCCTCATACTATCTGCCACCTCTTCTCCACTAGGACCGGGATCTACTCCACAATGAGAACACATTTCAGTTGCATCTGGTATTAAAATTTTGAGCTTCCTCTTGGTGGCAACGTCCTTTCTGAAAAGTGACAAATTTGTGACAACAGCAATACAAGCGCCTAATGCCAGAGATCTGAAATCACTTTCCCTTTTGCCTTAGTACTTTTTTTAAACATACCCTAAATGAATGTCACTGTTTATTAAATATTTTTCCTTAAATGATGTTTTCAGAGGAGACAATAGCAACTGGAAATGACAACTTGTGCCAGCTTTAAGTCATATTATCTCCTGACAACACAGCATATAATATGTGTCATTCAATGTATGAATGATTTCTTCTGTTCAGAGTTTTCATCCGCCTGCTTGTCGCACAAAGTATATGCATTACCCGATTAAATAACTCATGGCCCCATAAATCGTTAACCATGTGTACAGTACATAATTCAGTGGTCTGAAAACTGAGCTACAATTCAAAGCTTTTCTTAGGTTTAAAAAAAATTAACTTTGTTTACCAAAAACTGTTCCAGTGACCTTTCTCTCTAGTTTCCATGGCATGTTTGTTCAGCTAACTGCTCAAAACATTTTTAATGCCACATTCAACCTCTGCAAAGTCAAACTAATGCATGACAATCCATCAAAATCAGCTAGATAACAGAAAGTACATTCTGATTCCAGAATTATTGTCGTCTGACAAGGTATGAAACAAAAAGAGCAGAGAGTTTGATTTTCAAAAGCAAAATTAACCCCACAAGAATGATAAAAAAAAAAAAATCTTTTGGACCAAGATACTGGCGAAATGATATGAGATTAAGCATAAAGACAATATATGCATTGTCGCATATGCAAACTTTGGTCAAATAAAGGCTTTTAACAGTGTGTAACCAGAGACTCTTTAAATATAGATATTATAAATTTGTTTTATAAGAGCAAAGCAGGAATGTGCTTGAACCATAAAGTTTAGGTCTGGTTCCAAACTCCCCCAAAGGATGTTGGTTAAGGCCCATCTCTTACCTAAAGCAAGGGTTTGATCATTGTTTGTTGGCATAAGAATTGGTGGACACCTAGGCAACCCTAAATATAATCCACATAGAAGTGAGAAGAAACATTCTAAGACTTGTCTGAAGTGCGCCTAGAAGAAATCAGCTACGGTACACATGATCTTCATCACCATAGCATCTTATCACCTCCTCCAAGATAAAAAGGAAACACCACACTTGCTCTCTCTATATTCACTCCCTCCCACCAAGAAGCAGGCTTAGCAGGGGCTGTGGAGGGCCATTTAAAGGGGGGGGGCATAGGGTCACCCTGTCTGACCCTCTTTTTCCCCCACTCAGGCACCGTCCCCTGCCCCAGCCCACTGGCAGCCTAACCCTTCTGGCCCATGAGCTCCTACATCCACCCCCTCCAAATCTGAGTCAATGGCATTGCAACCTGGCACATGAGGTTGCAGCACCACTCAGGTTTGGCTCAGCAGCCCCTCCATCATAACCGAGAGGCAGCTGGGCCAAATCTGATTGAGTGACATTGTGATATGGCACATAGGGTCACAGCATCACTCAGATGTGGCCCTGCGACCCTTCCATCATCACGGAAAGGTGGCCAGGCCAAATTTGAGTGAGTACCATTATGGCCTGACACGCAGGGTCACAGTATCTCTCAGGTATGGCCCAGCCAAAATTCATTAGGGCCATGGTGCAGGTGCCTCCCTCTGTTACCTATGTTTGGTGGGTTTTTTCCCTTTCAAATTAATGTGTGAAAATGAAGGGGCTATAGTGGGAAATCTTGATTAAAGTATTAGGTTTTGCATTGAACTCTGAAAGCAGCAAGGCTAGTGGTCGTTCTTATGGCATTGGGCAGCAAGTTCCATCGTTTTGGCCAGGCTCTTGTGAAGCTTTTGCATCCTGTCACAAGCCTCCCTCATTCGTCTACAGCTTCTTGTTCTAGTGTAACGCTGATGCCATGGGAGGCATGGACACAGAGAAACAGCCTACCTTTCAGGTAGCAAAGGCCAGGTCCATGCCCGGCTTTGAAAATCAGGGGAGAGACCTTGAACTGGACTCAGCAGGGAGTCAGTGCAGAGAGTAGTGTAATGGAGTGATGTGTTCTCAGTCATCTGCATTACAGACCAGCTGTGTTCTGAACAACTGGGAGATTCCTCAGGGCATGGGGTTTCCTTCCTACATATAGAGAGCTACCACAGTCCAGCCTAGATGTTACTGTGGCCCAGGAGGTGTGTAATAGGAATGGGCAAAATCTTTTGTCCAGTGCATGCGAGCACTTTTTTGCCATTGTGACTACTAGGATGCCTAAACACAGTAGAGATGGAGTCAATGCTGTGGGCTGATCTGACAATCTAAGGCCCGATGCTGTTGATGGATAGGGTTGTTATAGAGAAAAGGAGTTCATCGAGGCACTTTTCTATTTTACCTCCCTTGAGATGAAGGGTGGGATACAACATATGAAAGGCTGTGAGAAATGCAATGGGATGCAAAAGAAAAAGGTTCTTTTAAAGCATAACCAAGCACAGAGGAGGAGCAATGTCATTCCAGTCACTTTCTGCTTGACACTACTAGTTACAATAGGTGAACCTTACAGAGTTTGATAGCTAAGTTTGGATAAACATGCCAAAGTTTGGACACTTATTTTAACCTTATTTGAGGTGCTTATTTCTGCAAAATTGGGCTGGAAATCTCATGGGAAGAGGTTCTCTCATGAAATTTATATTATTTCTTGCTTCTCTGGAAGCATTTCGTCTGCTGGTCCAAGCTACACACAGGGGCTCCAGAGGCACATGAACACGAAAAGTTACCCATATTTGTGTCACTTTCCAAATTGGTTCAATATGAGTTTTGGGCCACAGTTTATATTGCCTCATTTTATTTTAATTGGTTCCCCCATCCTTAATTATTAAATCACTAAGCCACCAATTAAACCAATACATCTACCAATTAAATACCAAAGTATTAATGCAGCTACTAACATTGTCTTGCTTGCCCATCATTCTGGCAATGTCAACCCCCCACCATTCAGAGCCCTCCGCTAACTCCCCCTTTCCCACCACAGCAGAGTCAAGCTTCTTGTGCTCACCTGCAAGAATCTTCCACAATCTTCCCCTCCCTGCTTGTCTGCCACTAGTGCCTCATTGTCTTGCCATCTGCACCTCCATTTCTGCCAACGATAACAGCTTTAATCCACACACACCCTTGCATTTGTCACTTCTTCAACAATGCCCTTCCTAAAGTAGTCCAAAAGGCTACTACCCCCCCTCTCCTCCAGACCGACTTATGCCTTGACAAAACCAAGAAATTACCAATTAATCGTGATCAGGTAGAGAGAGACAGCTGATACTTTATGATGTACATATAGTTTAGTGGTATTTATTTTGTTTGTATGTTTTCTCTCTCTCCCCCTATTTTCATCTGTTGCTTCTTGTCTTAGGCCCCAATCCTGCCAACACACATGTAGATCTCTCCGAATGAGCAGTGCTCATGTGCATAAAGTTACTCACATACATGACTGCAAGATATGGGAAATCCTTGCACAAGGGAAATCCCTGCATTAACCTTGCAGGAAAGATGTTCAGCTTTTAAAGCCAAAGACATCATCTTCCAGTGTGTGTATGGATAGTGCCTAGCACTTGTTCAACACAAGTAAATAATAAATATTAAAAATCATATTCATGGCACCTCCATTCTTCTGTCAGCCAGCACTAAGACAAGCTAAACCCAGACTACATAATTACCTTTCCCTTTGCTGTGATAAGCTTTGTTCAGGTGCCAGTGTTAGTCCATTAGGGCCTAATCCAATGTAAATTGAAATCAGAAGCAAGGTCCCCATTGACTTCAATGGCTGATGAAAAATGGCCCTTGTTAGATAGGCCAGAACCAAGGCTACTTGAGTCCCTCATCAGGACCTTGGCTCCAACACCCTGTAGGAAGTGCAGTTAATTGGAGGTTCTGTACTACTGGGTTCCATCCTTCCTACGAGACAATAAAACTAGTTTTCTTCTGGCTATTAAGGTGGACATTAAAGATAATCCTTTTCAAAAACAATAAGGGGATAAAGCCCGGTGTCCTGGCCAACAGTACCTTTTCTCAGCAAAACAAGCTAATGCCCAAGGCAGCTTGTCCAATGTTAAAGCTGTTGTTCAATGAATATAGTGGCCACTGTACTTCCACTCATATTTGACTCATTACCTTGCAAAGAACTTTTAAATATCTTGAAAGTCAATCTCTACAACCAAGTTCTATTCTATTGTAAACAGAAAAATAAAGAAAAACAGATCTCACATTCTTAATTATTAAATTTGTTCCCAGGCAAACAGACTAGGTTTTTTTGTTTTGTTTTTTTTAAATCGACTCTCCCTTTTACTCTGGCATTGTAGCAATTTTTGGAAGACATAAAGAAAGGTAGATCATTATAAAAAGTCAGATGCAGGTTTTAAACAACTCACCCAACAACATGACTTATTTATTGGCATTTTTCAGGCTTTGAACCCCAAAAAGGTCTCTAAAGAATAATCCATGTTCATCATATGAACGAATAAAGTCCTCATCACCACGGTACCTGGGTGCACTTTACATGATTTAGACTAGTGCTATGTTGCCACAAAAATATGCTTCAAGTCCCTCCTAGCTATTGAAACTAGCTATAGAACTGCCCTGAAAGAGGGGAATACCAGCCAGGATACTAATTGCCAAGCAAAATTCCAATGCCTGCCATTAGTGGAAGGCTTGAACAAAGAAGGGCATTTTACAGTGCTTCATAAACCTAGCGAGATTCAGGCTCAGACAGATTTCTGGCAGGAGTGAGTTCCAGAGGCAGGAACTTGTCGCTGAGAATGACCTGCCCCTCAGTTCCCACGAGCTCCTCCCTTGGGACAGATGCAAGAAACATGTGAATCTCAACAAATGAAAACCAGTCATTAAAAGGTGAATAGAATACTGTGGAAAAACAACTGTGGAATAGTGTAACTAAGAACTAACAACTAGACTCTCTTCTTCATAAACAACCATCCTCGTGGAAAAGTCCTATAGGATTTAATAGGGATGAAACCAATAGAGTTCTATAGAAATTTAATAGGGTTCTGTGAAAATCACACTATTAAATTCTATAGGTGTCAAAGAATAGCCTTTCTATGGGATTTTATTTTTAACAAAATCATCCTGTAACAGGGATGAAAAACCTGTTTTAACACCACCCTGTAACCAATCATTCTATAAAAGGGATACAAATCTCTATTAAATTCTCTAGGATGGTTTAGAAAACCTATAGGAAAGATTATCACTTTCTATTAAACTCTATATGCCTGGTCCATAAGGAAATTCAGATCTAAGGGTCGGGAAAAACTGAGTCTCAAATTCATAAGAAAAAAATATTATTAGGCTGAGAAAAAGAAACCCTAAATGTAGGCTTGGCAGAATGAAAAAAAATTAATAATTTTGACAGATACTATTGATGGTTATTTTTAATCTTTTTTTATTTTTATCTATTTCCATTTTCACAGTTGTGGGAAATTATGGTGGGTAGTCAGAAAACAGGGGGTCAGACCATAATTATTTAATGACAGTAGACACAGACACAAAAAGTTACCTTTATAACCATTAAACCACAAATTGTCAACATCACATGTCCAAATATACAATGCAGATATCCTTAAATCAAACTCTAGGTTCTCAAGCAGCATTTTTCTTACTTTGCCTGTCTGTACATTTCTATCATCAACCATGGAAATATTTTTTCATTGGTTAGGGTGTGTATAGTGAAATTGACATTTACAACATTTACTAATAAAAATCTAATCCTTCCAAGCTGACCTAAAAGAAACTTCTGAACCCCAAGAAAGGGGAAAAATTGCATTTACCTAAATTATAGACAAATCCAAAGTTTCAGTGCGATATCCTCTGTGACTCTAAGAAAGCCTGATATTGCACACTTAGGGCCTCATCTTGTGAGGTGTTCAATTTCCACTGTAAATGAGAAGCTTGCAAGATTGTATCCTTAATCTGTTGTTACTCTTTCACATGTTGCTATATTCTGATTTCAAGGTACTTATATTTCAGTAGCTATTTAGGCTTCCATAAAAATCCTTACAACGATGTTTGGCTCAGGTATTTAAACTGACTTAGAAATATGAACATCCACTATTTGGAGACATATTTAGAAAATTAAGTGTTTGATTTTCTGAAACTTTCAACAAAGAGGTAAAAACTCCACACTGAAAGAAGGAAAACCATGTCTGTCTGACCCTGTCTCTCAAACTATGTAGCACATATAGTATGTATTTCTACACTGAGGGTCATACTTTAAAATGTCAGACCCTTTGCATATGGTGAGCAATTCACTGAAGGTATTTCTTCCGAGTGTAGACTTAAGAAAAAGAAATGGATGACACAATCCTAAAATTTTATTTCAGAAGTGTGGTTTAAATTGGTCTTCCAGGAACTTTTAGTCAGGGAAATGTAGGTGTAAATGTACTAAAATATACACAACATTAGAGACAGGCAAAAAATTTTGAACAATGCTTTTTTTTTTTTTTTTTTTTTTTTGCATCAAAAATGCAGATTCAGTTAGACTGAAATACTTTGTGAATTCTTGTTGAATTTCTGAATTGTTATAGTAAAAAAAAAAATCCAAAAAGATTGAAACATTTTGTTTTCACCTTTTTAAACTAAATGTTTCAATTTTTTTAATTTGAAACAACTTCAATTTTATTTTTAAAAAGGTTTAAAAACTCACAAACATAATGAAACATTTTATTTCTGGTTGAATAAAATGTCCTTTTGACCCAATATGATTTTCCTCCCAATTTTTCAGTTATTCTCCCAGCTCTACTCAAACACAGATGACTATCATATAAAAGATATAATTTTCAAAAAACATACTTTGCAATGTTTTCTATCAATGCACCAAAAGCATAGAAGAGACCATCTAATAGCTAAATGGACAAAAATCACCATGATATCTTGTATTTTGCCTGATATATATGTATAGCTATACACACACACACACACATATAATCTATATCTTATATAGATATATTTCTTCTGTAAATAAAGAGTCAGAAGATCAAGTGGTAAAAGATATAGATATAGATAAATATATTAACCACCTGATCTTCTGACTAGTTAGAGAAGAACACACAAAAGGAAATTTGAAATCAAGAGAAAATCCACAAACCCATATGGATTTGTGTGAACATTATATGATGCAAGTACAATTTTACTATGAAGTAGTAATGATACTCTAGCATGTCTATGATCTCCCTGAGAAGTGATTGGAGTGCATTATGAATGTGAAATGTCTATGATGTGCTGTGACTACGAATTGACTATTATCTATTGTGACTCTGATGTGGCTGCAAAGTTACTGCAAAGCTCTGAGACTTCGATGTGACTTACTGCTATAACTGACATTGCTAGGATATCATAAGAAGTCTGCATTATTTTGGCATTTATGTGCATATGTATAATATGTAGACAGAGTACAGAGGGAAAGTCAGATTGATGTATTTGTGAGATGTGCTGTTTAAAAAGGGGTGAAAAATTTAATTTCATAACAAAACAAAATTTTGTAAGTCATTTTCAGAATCAATGTAAGCATTTTGCTCTGGCTGATCTGATGAATATATTCTTGCATAATGTCAATATAAACAAAAGCTCAATGTTGTAATGATGGTTTTGTTACTGATATTTATATGACAAGGATTTGTAAACATGTTAATACTTCCTAATTAAATAAATAGCATTAAAAAATTTCTGTGTTGATTTTTTGTTTGGGGTTTTTGTTTATTTTGTTGGGTTTTTTGCATTCTGGCTAAAGGTTTTTTAAAATTGCAATGAAAAAAAAGTTCCAAAACATTTTTAAAAATCATTTGTTGCTTAGCAAATTTCTAGAGTTTCAGGTTTTTGCCTTTTAAACTTTTTGCAACAAAACTTAAAATTTTTAAGTATATTTTCAAATTTTTCTAAAAAACACATTTTTAATTTTTTTTGTATTATGCAATTTTCATTAATTTTCCAAACATTTTCAAGTGTTATAATATGCAAAAAAAAAAAAAATGTTTTCACTGGCAAAAGCTCACAAAACTACAGAGGTCAAAAGTTATTTTATAGAATGCAAACATTTCCAGGATCAGTCTTTAGCAAGCAACAAACAACTGTTCACTTTGACAAAAATGAAAGTAATTTTTTTTAGGAAGAAAATTAGGTTTTGCAAATGAAAATCTTCCAGATGACATAGCAGAAAACATGACAAATATGAAGTAAACAAGGATAATTGTTTTGCTTTTTGCAAAATCCACATAAAACACAAGTCCACACCGAATTTTCAATGAAGTATCTGCAGGACATGGAACTCTCAATAGTAACCCATTTTATGAATGATTCAACTTGAGAGGCTTCAGTATATTATGATTAAACTTTAAGTCCAGATCTTCAGCTGATGCAAAGTGGCATAATACCATAAACCAATTTACACCATCTAAAGATCTAGCCTTAAAAGTATAGAATCATAATATACTGAATTCAGTGTGTCCATAATATATTGAAATCTACTGGATAATGTCAATTTACACCATTTGAGAATCTGGCTCTTTAATGTTATGCATCTGTTATAAAATACATATTCCATTAAAAAGCCATCATAATATATATTTTCAATTTTAAAACCTATGTTAACAAACTACATTAAGGGTGACATACTGTATTAGAATCTGCTGGATTCAGTTCAGGCACAGGGATAGCAATGCAGGATTGGTGCCTAAGGTTGTAAAGCAAAGAACACAAAAGTCATGAAATGCCATCTTAACTCTGGCCTTGTGTGTGTGTGTGTGTGTGTGTGTGTGTGTATTAGTATTATGAGGAATATGTGATGATGTAATTGACAACTATCTCACATAGTACAATATAATAGCATATATTTTATTAAGATTTTATTATGCACTTGAGACTGTACAGGCCACCCCACTCCATGCAACTTATGAGGTTTGCAGGCACCAGACCTTCTCCTGTGAACCTGAGCAGCTTTTACCGTGCAAAGGACTCAATCCTGCAAGAAGCTGAACAGAGTGGCCTAATCAAGTAAAGCACTTAAGCATGTCCTTAATTTAAAGTATGTGAGCAGTCCCACTGTAATCAGAGAGAGTCTATCCATCAGCCTCAATGGGTTTGAGTGAAACCAGGGCTTCTGCATAGCCCTGACTCACTCATTACAGACTTTACAAAGGCTAATTGGTGTAATATTTAACAGGAAGCCAGTTGTCAATCTCTTCATCTGAAGAAACACTCTCCAGACAATGATGCCTATTTAGAAGAACTAATCGCATACAGTGATACTATGACAGATACCATACTTTGGAAATAAACATAATCCTTTCCTTTTTTACCCACACTTAACCAGGTAGAGTTTCCTGCCTGTAGTCAGACTGAAGCCCCAGTTCCATACTATAAACAACCACCATGAATTCTTGGACATTTCAAAATATTATATCATGTATCAAGTCATTGTTTTCAAATTACTTATCATTCAATAATTATTTATAGCCATGTGAAATTGCACTCTGAATATGTGGAATTCTTGAAGCTTTGAGAAGGGATTATATAGTAATAATCCATAGCAAGACCTAGTCTAGTAGCAAACACTGATAAATTAATGGACACGTGAATATTTTTGAAACTTAGGACCTGATCCTGCTTCCCTTGAAGTACATGGTGAAATTCCCATTGATGGCAAGAGTGTGGAAATTGATCACAAAGTGATAATTTTTCAGTCTTAAAAAAACCCAACACACAACACCTCAAAGAAAACTGTGAATTCCTCACTGTGTGCCATCTCTCAAGGAGTATCGTCACGCTGTAAAGAGACAGGGACCAAAACCCATCAGAAACTCAAAGGAAAGCAGAACTGCTGCTTATTGAAAAGAGGGGAAAGGAAAGGTCCTGGAAGCATTCCTTTTATTTTCCTATCCCATATCAAATAAATGTTTTATCAGATCTGTTTTTTTACATATTTACATTCCTGAAATAAAAATCTACCTAAAACAATATTCAAAGCCTACTGGGGACAAATTCTGCCTTGAGTTACACCCATGTAACCCCATTAAGTCAGTTGTAAAAATTGGACACACTCTCCAGGATTATTTTTCCTGAACTGGTTCCCTCCTGTTTTCGCAGTCTTTTTTAATTTTTTTTTTGTTTTCTTATATAACTTTTTTATCCTGACTTAAAATTCCATCCTCTGAATTTTTGAGTTGTAACCCTTGATCAGAGGCATCACCTGGCTTTGCTTAGAGATTTAGTGGGCTTTATGAACTCCAGACCACCAGTCTCCCTGCTTCCCAATGCATCTGGATTCACAATGCACAGAGTTGATTGGATTCATAGTGAGCAAGTGAATCCTCAGTACTTACAATTCTGTGCCTATGAATTTTACTGCAATGGTGCTTTGCCATAACTGGGATAACAACTATACTAAATGTATTTCATCTTTTATCAAACTTGGGTTTTTAGATGAAATGTAAAACATTGATATTCCTATTACATCCCATGAGGGAAAAGAAACACACCATTTGCCACAATCAGGGGAAATGTTCTATTGCTTTAGACATGCATTGGTCTCTCACACAAATAGAAGTCATAAAAAGAACATACAACTGGTTAAATGTTATTTGATGTACCTTAGTTCCCAATTGGTTTGCCGCAAGTCCTGTAATGTCTTGTGGAAGTAAATCCATGCATGCACACGAGTACAGGGTTCATGCTTTTTTTATTAGAAGAACTTCAGCAGTCTACTCTATATTCTAAGAACTCTAAGAGCAGTGCTGTCTTTCTCCCATTACAATGTGGTAGCCTTAAAAGGAGACATATTACTTCTCTCCCCCGATTCTGTACAAAGCCACCAAGGACTAATCAATCACAAACCTCTATAGCTTCGTTCTCTTACTTCCCACTGTTACAGTCCTATGGACCATCTTCACTGGTCATCTTACTATAGTCACATCTAAGAGATGGTTTGTCCCTTTTATCTGAAATGGTATTAAGGAGGTCTGCTTTTGAACAGCTTCCAATGGACAGCTCTGATTTGGACACACTTTACCATTGGCCATAATGAACTTGCATACCTTCTACTCTGATAGCTGAGTGACCCTGGTGATGTATCTGTATGGTTGTTTCTGCTTTTTTCTCCATTGTACTATTAGTGCACATCCAGAGTTCCTACAACAGCAGATAGATTTTTCCTTTGTCAATGTTTTTCATCAGAAGCTCACTTTCATGCTGAGGTTTTGTTTGTTTTCACACCACTTTTCCGTTTTGTAAATTCATCAGCATGCTCCTACACTTTCTTTAATTCTTTTTAAGCACTTTCTTTACAGTCTGCAATGATTCACAGTGCTGATACTGCTTTATTCCATTGTCTTCCAGCTTCTTCACTCTCTGGCTTAAATTTTCCTTTTCTCAGCAGCACTTTTTGTATGTTGTTCTTTTTCTTGAGCATAGTCCAAGTGATGTTGCTGTTACACTGTAATGGGGGCACTCACCTCTTGAGCAACTCCTAGTGGCTGGGTGTGGTACTGCAATCCTTTTCTCGCCCCTGGTGCCCTGGGAGGCAGTCGGACAACCTTGGTGGGTCTTCCATGGCGTGGCCCTCCAGCAGAGTCACAAAAGTCCAAGTGAACCCCTTCCAGGGTAGTGAAGAGTCCAATAAATGAACAGACCCATTGCCCTTACTTGGGTCTTCAGCCCCAGCTCCCTTAAATTCAGCCATTGGTTCAGGCTCTCACACCTGTGCCCTTCTTGGGGTTTATGTCATGGTGGCCAGTAAAGGCACCCAGGCCAGCCCACTATTTGAGGGATACTATCAACAGCAGCTACACACTGCTCGATTTCAGTTCATTTCTGCTTCTTCCTTGAGCCTCTTCCAACTTGGCTCCTTGTAGCTTCACCTTTACCTCAGGGCTAAGGTTCTCAGTTTGTCTCTCTCCCTGCAAACTCATCTTAAGCAAATGCAGCCAGAAACAAACTCTGGTTCTCCCTCAAATTCCTTTGGCCAGAGAGGAGCATCCTTACTTGACCCTCTGGTCCCAGCCAGGAACTGACTTGCTAAGGCCTTGAAGCTCCTTTTAGCTGATCCTGCTGGATTCTGATTGGCTGCTTCAATAAGGCCTCTCTAGGCAGGCCAGAAGGACCCACCTTCACTGCTCCTTTCCTGCTTCTTGGGGCAAGGTGTATTATGACTACTCTCCTTCCTGTGGGAGCTGCAAAGGGCAGATATACTTCTAGAGATCTTGTTTTCTCTTTCAGTTCTGCTTTGAGAACACAAGTTCTGACAAAGCATAAATTGTCCTTCAATCACATTGATGTGCTCCACTCTGAGTCAGCATGTCTCCTACAATAGCCATTGCTTGACCCACCTAGAATTCAGGAACTTTGGCTGTACATCTCTTGTCAACAGCGGATGGATTTTCCTTTTCCAGTCTTGGATTTGAATTCTGTTGTGGGATAAGCACTTTGCCATATTTATGACATTCCTTTCCAAATGCTGGGCAAGCTAAGTGTTGTCTTGAATAGAGTTAGTACCAACAACATCTTTTGCAAGTGTTTTAATCACAAATTTTAAGGCTTGGTCTGCTGGGGCTGATGGCTTGTGTGCCCTTTGCATACACACAAGCTGTCCATCATTTTCCATGCTCAAGGCCTGTGACTCTGCCACTTTTACAGCTCATCCAACGTCCAAGTCTGACCAGCGTAAGATCTAACTCACTAAGAACTGTTCTGCAATGATAGAGAATATCACACAGTTTCCATCTTTATCTCAGAATTCAAAATAGAAAGCTTGCATGAAAGTGCAAGTTGGCATCATATGGGATAATAATACAATCACTTTCTCAATTGGTTCTCGTGTAAAAAGAGATGCTTTGTACATCACCTGTATTAGAGAGAATTTTCCAGTCACAACACTTGGTGCTTTTTCAAGGGGGAACTTCACCTCTGCTAGGAATTTTTGCGGGGATTGAATCATAAACGTCATTTACCCTTTATATCACATAGTGCAGTTTACCAATCTGGACTCCAATTACAAGCACCAAAAATTGGGCAAATGTTCCATTCTTATTGAATTTTGGAAGTGTCGGTAACGCAAATTCCATGTTCCTTTTTATGAGGCTTTTCTTTTGGTTTTCCATTTGTAAACTTATTGGGACAGATCTTCAGCTGGGGTTGCTCAATTGATTTCACCATTTATGCTAGCTGAAGATCTGGCCCTTATTTGTATTTTCCTTCCAGAGGTTTAGGATTTTATGCATGAACAAGAGTAATCACATGAATGTTTGTGAGTAG
This sequence comes from Emys orbicularis, assembly GCF_028017835.1. Lineage (NCBI taxonomy): Eukaryota > Metazoa > Chordata > Testudines > Emydidae > Emys > Emys orbicularis. The sequence continues at coordinate 103,215,998 of NC_088686.1, read as the reverse complement.
CAAATAAAAAGAGTGTCAACGTGGTAGTCCTGCCTTGAGTGCAGGGAACTAGCATAGATCACTTTTTGAGGTCCCTTCCAGTCCTACAATTCTATGATTTTATGGTTGAATCAAAACCAAAACAGAATATGAACCAATATTCTGACCAGGTCTAATCTTGAGTTTAGCCTATATTAAGTGATGACATCACATTGTATTACTATCCTCTTTCCTTTTTATTTTCATGGATCTCATACTATTTTAAAAAATGGTAGATCTGTATTTAAAAACCAATCAAGAAGAATTTCAAGACCTCCTAATCTGAATGTCAGGACTACATCTGGGTGGGAAATGGTGCTCTCATCACGTAAAACTTTGAGATTTCAAAAACTTTACATTCTGAACTGGGATGAACCCAAGACCTTAAGAAGTTTATGAAAAAACAGAAAGAAAGAGACCAACCCACCCCAAAATAGCCAAGGCTAATTCAGCGCAGGGACTTGACCTTGGTTCTCACATACCCTAGGTGAGTGCCCCAACCGACAGGCTATTGGCTATTCTGGGATACTTTTCTGTACATCTCCCTGTCTCTGTCCCATCCTGGCCCCAAGAAACTTTTCCCAATGACACTTTTGATTAAACCGGTATGTTCCAGGAAAAAGTTTTGGTTTTGGCGAATTGACATTTTCAGATGAAAAAGGATTTTACTTAAAAAAATTCCTGACCTGCTCTAGTCACGATCTTTCATGCCCCTACTGCTCAACATCCACTAAAACTTCTTTTTGAATCCTATTTCTGCTTCTGAAATTCCAACAAGAATTCATAAAAGAAATCAGAAAGGCGCATGTTAGGTAGTCAAAGAAATAAATAACTTTTAGAATAAATGGAATTGCAAGGGTGTTTGCTTTTTTTAAGTCCTACTAGTATTTCTTCCATTATTTAAAACCTGGACTGGACAAAGCATTGGTGAATACGCTGCAGGAATAATTCTGTTTTTTCCAGTTGATGGACTCTAGGACCTAACTGGTCTTTACTAAAGCTAATCTCTATTTAAATGTAACCATTTAGCCACAGTTTCTGTTCAGTGGCAGAAAGTGGCAGTGTTCTGTGAAGTGCTAACATTCTAATGGAGCACTGACACTTCAGGGGATGTAGCTGGTCCCCGGAGCAGCACTAGCAGTGCATTTTGCCCAACCTACCAACTATCTGAGGCAGCAGCGAAGATATGAATAGGTTATTTTCTACCTCCTCCTTTGAAAAAAAACTATTCCTGGGCAAGAGACTTAAAAACTGCAGCTTTTTTTTTTTTTTTAATCCCCTGCCCTCCCAATTAGGAGAATGAACAAAACTCCATAGCACATTTCTGGGTTTTCTATACACTAGCCCCATTAGTTTGCTGGGGAAAATAAAATTAGAAACACTTTATTACGATTTCCAAATTAGCATGTAACAAATGTTTCAATAATCCTTACCGAGGAAAAAGTCTGTTTTGCTCAACAAGCAACTGACAGCTTTCTAATCCAGTTACATTAAAGTCCTTTTCTGAGGGTGTGAGGCACTTTTTAACTAGCTCCTTAGGGCATTGTTAGATATCATTGCTTATAGCCACTGGGAGCCACTGTGCTGTAATAGTGATTCCTACTTCTCTCCTCATCAGTCATATACAGTAGCCTACAAGCGATTGTTATGAACATGCAAATAGCCTCTACCATCCAGGAATGCCATAAATATGACTGGAAGACTGTCCGTTCACATACTATGGTCAGCCCAGACTAACACCACCTTACGAATGAGAATGATTTCCTGAGTCGTAGGGCAGAATAATTCACTTACACAGATCCTTTTTCTCCGATTGATAAAACTTACATATAACAGTATACATTTAAGGGTGTTTTTTAAAAACAGAAAATACATTTAGCAACTCAAGATGCATTTCCTTTATATAACAGACTGTAGACTACAGCTATGTAACAGTTTCAATCTCAGCTTTATGTGAGGACTGAATCAATTTAGTCTAAAATATGGACAACTAGGAATCAGGGGCAAAAAGCATAATATAATTTGCATTTTAGAAGTGCAGAGAGAGACCCATAAATACATGTAGACAGTTAGTAAAGAACTTCACTTTTAAGAATTTTACAGCTCTTCTGGGCTGGAGTTTGTGGAGATCAAGTTCAGGAGATATTAAAATTGCCAAGCTACAATTAATAGCACAGGAACTATTCTTGTTGAATGAATTCTTGATATTAATCAGGAACTGTATGTGCAAAGTGCAGGAGACTTCCACTGCAACTAATTACCAAAGCCAGTAACATTAGCACTACAAAGTACTACTGCCCAGGAATAGACGGTGAGAAAATATTCACCTAATGGTGAACATGTGAAAGTGAATATGAACAAAAATGCTAAATTTAGGGCAGATTTGAGATACTCTGATTTGTGGAATCAAATATGGCATAAGACGAACTAACAAGGATCATGCAAACTATACAAATGCAAAACCCTTTCAATATACTATCAGAAGGTAGTGCATGATGAGTGAAATTTCACCCCGTGTAGATGACTAACATGAAGCCAATGTATCACTCTTTAAATCTCCACTTAAACCCTATTTTGAGGTCTTAATTGGGACGTAAATGTTGCATAGACTTGGTGAAAGTTTATTTTTTAATTGATCTCCCAAAATATAGAACAGTAATATATAGCTGCTGGAGTCTACATTATTCAAAAGTGAAAGACAGAAGCCAGATTTGAACCAAATAGCTACATGGATTCTCTCATAAATCATCCCCCCCTAGAGTTGTCTGATTATGTTGTTTCATTAGTTACAGGAATTTGTACTTCAGTTGTCTGTTTCATGGATGCATATAAGGATATACCAGTTAGAATCCTAGGAGTCCAGCTCTGAATATGACCGACCCAAATTACTTGCTTTTACAAATAGTCACGAAAATAAATGTCAAGCTCAGTTTTTAGATTTGCATAAAATTATTAAAATAGAAATAAAGTCAGAATACAAATCAACACAAAAATCTTTTGACAGCACAATTACTGCAGCCTTTCCAGCTCTTAATAATGTACCAGAACAGAAAATCTGCCTATCCTCATTTCTCAAAATACGACACAAAGCCTGGTCCTTGGTTTGCCTGGAAAAGTAAAAAAAAGCTCAGAACATCTCCTCTATCCTCAAGGTGGTACCCCATTACTCCCTTGTCCTCCCCTTCCCTGCAAGCCCTACCTTGCATGAAGAGTCCCTATCTGAAAAATCATGATGGTTTGGTGAAGTTGCACATTTCCAAGCCCAAAAAATGTTTTTAAAAAGTTGTGTGTGTTACTGTGTTCATAGGTTGGTCACGTTCTCCCCATGACCCCGAAGTTTCCTATACTGTCCAGCTGGCTCTTGACTGCCTGGGAAGGAGTCAACTTAAAATTTCCAGTCAACCAACTGGACAGCCTTCAGTCTCTACCTGTGTCTTTCTAACAAGTGTTACTTGATACCAAAATCGATAGGCATTCTCATACCATAACGATGTGTGCAATATAGACAGACAGAGGGCTATCGGCCCATCACTGCGCCTCCTGAAATGAACCAAGCCAGTAAACAGTATAGTAAGGACACAAGGAGCTTTTGAGGATGTCTCCAAATGCATGATATGACTCAGCAAGTAGTACAAGCCCCAAAGGGTTTTGGGGGTTTTTTCAGAGAGAGAGAGAGAGAGTGTGTGTGTGTGTGTGTGTAGTGGAAATTAATATTACTGATCTCAGTTCTGTCCACAAAGGCTGCCAGGTCTGAGCTCCAATTTTTATTTTTTGGCAAGTTAAAGCAATGAGAGCTGATATTTATTTCTAAATATTAATATTAGGCCAAAAATAAAAATATGAATGTGGATCATCCCCCTGTGCTCAGCTCTGCTAAGAGTAAGAAACAACACCTGGTTCTCCAGTAAAATAAACTGAAGTTCACCCAGAACACATTCAAGAATTAGATCAAACCAGAGCTAGAGCAGAACTGTCATGCAAAAAAAGAAAAGGCATCAGATATCTCTGGAGAATAAGACTGATAATACCATTGCGACTGAGTTCTCAAGAAAGGAGATATATCGCAATTAATTTTTTTCAGTTACTCACGCAAACCAGCACTTGACTTGTTCAAGAAGCGGAAGCTCTTGAATCATTGTTTTTATCCATTGGACCAAAGGCAGCCGATAACCCGCATGGAAAAAACATGGCCCTGGGATACACGTTGAGCAGTTTTGCAGTAAATCTTATTTATTTCCTCTGAGTCTTCAATATCTAAAGCTCTTATGTATTCGTTATCAGCAACATGTCAAGTAATGTGATAACTTGACAAGGTTCTATTGAAGCAGCTTAGTGGGACATGCAGTACTTATGATTTCCGATAAGAAAACGTTCAGAAAGGTCATATCCTCTGTAGAATTCTGTATCTCTCTGTATCTCTCTACAGCAGTTAGGTGTTTGGAAAACAAAAGTTTTGAAATATCCCCGGAAATTGTGAGTGAAAATTAGTTTGGTTGCATCAGCACCAACTATTATGTACTTGGAACTATACAAGAAACAGAATAAGCATGTCCCTGCCCAAAGAGTTTCCCTAATCTGCTAATGGATGTTTGTCAACATTATGCAGTGACCTGTTGGTACAACTTGGCATGATTAGTAATATAATGTCCACTTGAATAAGAAATTGGGCTTGCAAATGAGGATACAGAGTGCATTGCTAAAGTTCTGCAGTGTAGTTTTGCAGTGCTTAGGTTGCCCCAGTCTTGCTGAGTACTGTGGTTAAAGCACAGAACTGGGAGATAGGAGATCTGGGTTCTACATAGTCCTGGCTCTGCTACAGGTTTCTTGTGTTACCTGGGCAACTAACTAAACTCTCTGTGCCTCAGTTTCACCAGTTGCATAATGGAGGAATTCATAATTGTTATTATACCCATTTTACAGATGGTGAAGAGTGGGCACAGAATCCACAGAAACCAAAACATACGCACAAGCCTCTGACGTGAAGCTACCAAGATTTGTACAGCCTCATTTTATACAAAAGTCACCCAGAGTCATGACAAAAAGAAAAGGAAATTTAATTAAACCCAAATTATATTAAAATAACCACAAAGGTCTTATAAAAATCATTAGGAAGTACCTGGGGCTGGAAGTGTGCATCTGTGGAGTGTGCATACCTAACACAAAGAAATCATGTTATAATTCCCATGGAATACTTCTTTTACATCAAAACACTGTCTTAAAAGGGTGACAATCCTTTTGAACAGATGAAGGATGCAGGCACTTTATTCATGCCATGCATTTCTCCTTCTCTACTATCACCCCCATGCAAGTTGGCACTCCTCCACATTTCCCTGTCCCTCTCTCTGAACAGATTGTGAACCCCTTACTCACACAAGTTGTCCCATTGGCTTCAGTGGGACTGGCTTTTGGAATGGGATCCACCCTCTCTGGTCATGTGCATCTGAGCCAGCACATGTTGGGGAGGGACAGTTGTTTACTGCTGGTATAGGATAAGTAGCAAGAGCAAGGAGAAAGCAGGGGAACTGTTCCTCAGAAGGATGTGCCCACTCAGTCACTGTGTGCACGAACGCTGTTCTTGATCAGGGCTGCACCTAACAGCACAATCTTACCCACAATCTTTAATATTACATTTATTTAATGCAACCCTATGGCACCCCAGTAACACAACAGCCCTTTTTCAAAAGCATGAGAAAATCCCAGGACAACACTGACTGGAGTTTTAACACTGACTGACTGAAATTGAAAATTTCCGGTTTGTGGGAAATTTTGACATTTTTAAATTTGGTTTCAGTCTGATTTCGGTTTCCAACCAACTCTAATTTTAAAGAAAATGGGCCCAACTTCTCCCCTACTCTGGACAACTTTGCATCGTATAGGCAGATCAAAATGACTAACTGGCCAGCTGAATATTATCATGGCCTATGGAAATCTTCAGGTGTCGTAGAGCGAAATAGCTTGCTCAATTCCACACCCTGACTAACCACTGTAGGGGCATGACCAGGGAAAAAGAGCGTGGCCAGGGCACCACTGCACTCCAGCAACTCCCAACTACCAGAATGGCTCTGTTTGGGCCATACGTAGGCAGCTGGGCACAAATTAGAAGAACAAAGCTGCACCAGGAGTTGAGCCAGCACCGGGTTGGCCTCAAGATTGAAGGTCCACAAAGGCAGCATACACCCCTCTTTAGCCCCAGGCCTCTGTGCCAAATGGAGCTTGGCCAGATCCATGAACTGGGCCCAGTGTTTTGCTACACAAATAAACTAACATCAGCTGATGTCCAAGCTACCTCTGTCATCACGAAAATCACCACCCAACAATGAGCTGCATGCACATATATTACATAATATCAGAGACATGTGAACACATTCAGCTGAGTGTATAGCTTAGAACATATGTGACAAATCCCCAGATCTTTACTCGGGCCCAATGTAAATGGAGTTAACAATACTTCCAAGAAATGTTCTTAACAGTAGTTTCCTTTTGTACAAAGCCTGTTGTGCTTTCCAGCATGTCATGCTGCTTATTCCATTGAACATATTGAGCCAATTAGGTCATCTTTATTGTTACTTTTTTTCAGTCTTTCATTCTTCCTGATGAATGCAGAGCTCTTTCACTTGAGCTCACAAGTTTTGGTGAAGAAAATGCAGATGTCATTATTGGAGTCTATTAGATAAAATGTTACCTTCACATGAACTTGACTCAGAACAATGGTTTGATTGTAAATCTGAATCACAGCTGGAAGCCACAAGCTAAATAGCAATACGAATAATAGGAGGAGGAAAAAATGGCGCTATTAGGCAAATCAAAGAATCATAATTTACATAAACACCTGCTCATGCTTAAATCTTTTGAAAGACAATTATTTTAAATCCTGGCAAGTGCCGCAACTCAGATTGTTAATGCTCAGATACTCTTGTTCCTTTTTCCACCCAGGACGCTGGTGGGATCAGAATCAGCAGATTAAGGAGTCGCTGTCAGCTGTTCTGCCTGAGGGAGGATTTTCCTTATGATGAGACAAGGGACCACTCTTGATTAAAAAAAAGAAAGAAAAACGAACCCCCTAATGACCACTTCCCTAATGCTGATTGGAAATCAGCCTGATTATCAGTGCTCAGGGTATTGCCATTAAGGCTAGCTCAGAAGCCTAATTATTTACCAGCAAAACTCCTCCTGTAGGTGAAATCAATGTTGAGTCTTTGGATGGAGCCAACAAATGGCAGAAAATTCAGAGTGGAGATGGAAATTCTGTCCTTAACTTGTGATCTCATACTTCTGTATTGCCAGAAACCCTGCAAACATATTAACCAGGCATACTATCTAGGGTGGACTTTGGAAACCGGGCAAATTTCTGCTTGCAATTACACCCCTATAACTGGATTAACAGGCTGAGTGGTGTAACTAAGGGAAGAATTTTGTCCACTTCATACAACAGTGTGGACCACTTACTTAAAAGAGCCAGATTCTACCCAGGATCAGCACAGAGTGATCGCAATATTGGGTACTAGTGATGGGCCTGAAACCAAAACCCTGCACTTGAACACCCTCAATGTGGAGCAAGATTGTACATGGATCCAGCGTTCAGTTTTGCAACTGGCTCTTGTCTCTTCAATGTGTCTAGTCAATCCCTTAGCTCCAAACACACTTTCAATTTTAGGAACGTTTAGAAGTTGAACTACCCCTCAACTTTGTGGCTCAGGATCATTGCTGATCTTAATCTAAACTCACTGGCTTTTCATCAACTTTAACTGTGCTCCTGCTGTGAGCATTATTTTAACTTGGCATTTTGGTGAGGGATTTTTGAATTAGTGTTAATAAAAGGCATCCTAGTGATTGTGCTACACATGTGGCTGGGGTTCTCTTGTTTGAGGCATCTCCGTGTTCACAGTGGAAGACAAACACTCAGGGCCAAACTCTGCCCTTTGATGCACATGCATGAATCAGCAGAAGCCTTGTACACGACCGAGAACAGAATTTAGCCCTTCGAATCTGAGTGAATATCCTGAGTGAAGCTCAGAAGTGGAGGCTTAATTTACTCCGTAATCTCCACTGTTGCTCAATAAGTCGCAGACTCACTTAAAGTCTTTCCTGGCAGAACACAGATATGGCCAAGTCCTAATTTATTCAGGCAAGTGAGATGCTAACTTGGGATTGCACCTGGTTATCAACAGGTAGTTTTAATCACAAGAAGAAGCCTAATTAAATTAGAAGCTTTTCATGGAGGCATACTTGACCTGTTCCTTTTTTTGTTAAGACCGAAGTCGCTGAACATGGATTCTTAGATTTGAAAGCTTTGATTTCTTCCCCTTTGGCACCGTTGATTCTCACTGGACTGTATCTTCCCCCCACTTCATGCATAAAGTGACATGGAAGGAGAGCATCAGCCACACAGTTGAGTGGATTTTACCGGGAAGTTGCTCTGCTGCATTGTCCACCATGGGGAGGGAGGCCAGAGCAGGAGCAGCGTGTACTGGAAGGCAGTGGAAGGCCAAGTCTGCAGGACTAAGAGCTAGTTCCCACAGCTTTCATCCTGTGTATGCTCCCCCCTCAGGTTCTCTACAGCACACCAGCACTTTTTTGGTCATTGATCTACTGCCATTGCTATGGGCATACTAGCTCCCATCCAATGCTTCTGTTGCAGTGTATAAAACTCAGAGAGGAGAGTTATACCGTTGCTTCCAAAAGCAGTAACTTTGCTTTCTTTGTTCCCTGACAGGGCAACGTAGCACTTAGAGCAGCTGTACCTGAGAATCCGCCTCTTGGGCCAGATCTTCAGCAGGTATAAATAAATGTTGGCCTACAGGGGACCTTGTCCCTCATCTTTGTTTCAATCAGCTACTTGGAGCTAAGTTACCAAACAGTGTCAATGTGGGATGATGCTCCCATATACCTGTGATTGTGTACAATCTCCTCCACTTCCCCTGTACTTTTATTGGCTCACATACATACACACCATACAGTGGAAGGGAGTATCTGGTTGATTCCTTAATACATGTGCCTCGTTCTCTATTACTTTAGCTTTCTGAAATCAAGTCTTCAAGCATTTAAATGTTTATTAAACCTCTATTTGGGGATTATATTTATTTCCAGTCATATACCAGAGATACCTGTTATCTAAGACTCATTTTAGAAAAATGGGGCAGCTCCATTGATTCACACCCTTTGATTCATTAATTCACACCCATGAACTCCAAAGATGTTTAACAACAATTAAAAACTACAATGGACTTACTTAAAGGAGTAAACAATTATTAATTAGTAAAAGTATTACTACTTTTATCATTTCCTTTGAGTTTGGCCACGCAAAAACATAGGACACAACCCTGGCTCCAAAGACCTTTCATTCTAATCACCAGGTGACATTTCAGCTAAAAGAAGGGCAGTTCTCAGAAAGATCACTTCTGGGGGGCTTTGTGGAAAAAATGTGTTTTTAAGGAAGGTTTGAAGAGAGAGAGGTTGGCTGGCTACATGATGCACAAGAAGGAGGAGCTCCAAGTACAAAGGGCTGCATGGAAAAGACAGACGTAACTAGCAAAAGTATACCAGAAACATGGTTGAGAGAGGAATAAAGGCAGCAAGAGGGATAGCAAGAGGAAATGAAATCAGAGCATGTACAGTGGTCATTATTAAAACATCTAAGGATAGGAAATAACTGCAGTGTCTCCGATAAGACAGTGTGGTGGCTACTGTTAAATGCTAGCTTTTTAATATTGCTCATTATAGTCTGGGGTGGAGCGGTACGGGCCACAAAAGTGAGTATAAAAGGTAATGTTTGATGCAGAAGGTGAAGGGATCCAAAGAGGACAGGGGCACGGGCAGAGCAGCAGGAAACGAAGATGCTTTTAGCACAATCGATTTGGATACATTTCAAGATGGAATGTCAGGAAGCCAAAGAGTCAGACTAGAATGGAGATTCCATGGGTGACCAAGGGAGATATTACTGTTACTTCACTTTATTTTTCAGTGCTGTTATAAAGAGCGGTAACATTAACTCTGCCATGCCTTTTAATGTTTTGAATAAGCAATTTGCATTCTGGTCCATTTCCAAACATGGCGTTGTGAATAGCAACAGAGGGTCCTGTGGCACCTTTAAGACTAACAGAAGTATTGGGAGCATAAGCTTTTGTGGGTAAGAACCTCACTTCTTCAGATGCAAGTGTTGTGAATGTAACCATTTTGCTCAACCCAGAAATCTGAATTTTTAAAAAATAATCAATCCCTATTTATTGACTGATATATATGCCTGAATTTATTCCTGTGGAGAGAGATTGCTGAACATACAACATTTCAGAGTGCTAGTCTGAGGGAAAATTTTCTTTGAAGAGCATGAACCAAAGACAGGGTTAAAACCTGTCATAAGATGCCGAGATATTTTTGTTATTGTTTACAGAACCAAAATTCTCTACAGGGAATCCCAAATTCTACAGAGGGTTCTTGAGTGTTACGGCCAGACCCCCACCAGGTGTAAAGCAGCATGGCTCCATAGCCCCAACTTTACTTTGAAGCCTTTCTATTAGCAAGCATTAAAACCATACACAACCAACCATCTTCCTAGGAGGTAGTTTCTTCTCTGAAGAACAACAACTGTATTATGTGTTTGTACAGTAGCTAGCGCAATGAGGCTGCCTGTGACCTGGATTATGGTCTCTAGAAACTACCATAATAGAAACAAAAAAAATATGGAAGGGGGCTGTGGAGTGTAAATTTTTCCACCTAAAGTTAGGAATAGCATTGCCTCCTGGAACTGAGTTCAGAATGGCAATTCTTAGGACGGCAGAACAAGAATAAGTCATGCATCGTAATAAAAATACTCCTTTAGGGCAAAACAATAAGTCTTTCTAGACTTCCATCAGGAGAAACAACAGAAGCCATCAGAGCAGGAGATGTTCTGGAAGGAGAGCAGAATCTTAAAGATTCCACGTTAAGAGTTTTGGTCCAAATCAAACTTCAACTAAGTCACCTTTTGGGGATAAACTCATGAAGATATGAGGCAAATTGAAGCCCTTAACAGTTTATTTTGGATTGTGTATGTCCCAGAGAATACAAAATGTGAAGATTTATGGAAGTATGAATTAAGAACCTCAGGGAGCTGTAGAAATATTGATTTCGCACAGTATGCTGTTCAGTACAGGAAAGTACTGGAGATAAGCAGCAAAGATGCATGTAACCCTGTCCTAGCACATTTCACTATCTATTAGCAAGCTCGCAGCCCTCAAACAAGCAATTGTTTAATTCATTCATTCCTAATTATTACAGTTATGATCCAATGAGGTATAGAATACCTCCATCTCAAGTTGAGCGCCGTGCAGCTCTTGGGAAGTGCCAAGCACTTGGTATGGTCAGGTCAATCCTCAGTTTGTAGAAAAGTCCAAGAGAGTTGTTTTTTAATCAATAGTTGGAATTATGGAGGGTAAAAGTATAGTTTGGATAAAATAGCAGCCAACCCAACTCTGCAAGTACTCTGAACCTTCGTTAACGTTCATCACATTTTGTTAGTTCATTTTCCTTATTTTCAACGATTCTAGGCATTGAGGGAATGATTTAAGATAAATGGTTCTGGTTTTGACAGATTTCTGAGAGTAGGTGACTTGTATTAACCCTCCTTTTTATTCTGGTCAGCCAGGTTATAGGGAAGAGATCTTTTTGTGAATGGTGATGAAATGATATGGAATACCGACGTACTGGCTAAGGAGAAGAGATTGTGGATGAGTGGTTAGAGCAGCAACAGTGATTCAGAGCTCTTGGGTTCTAGTGTCAGCTTTCGATACCTTCAGATAACTTTTTTAACCAGCAGACTGATAGAATTTTTCCTTACCTTTTCATTAATTATTCAGAAATCAGCAAGCAGATTTTTTTTAAAAAGAATAAACAGAGCTTTGGTCTGAGAAAGGGTTTGCAGGAAAGTCCAGTGCAATCTCAACCACAGCTTTCATTCCCCAGCAAAACCAAAATAAATAGTCTCAATCCCATGTACTTGCTGAACAGTCCAAACATGGGTCTAACTATATCAACAGGCCATCCTTTACCTGAAGGGGGGGGGGAATCAGGTTCAGGATACTTTCTCCATAACTACACACCTGTAATGCAAAATCTCTGCATGTCTTCCTTAAAAAACTAGCCTGTCTTCTCTTTTAATTATACCTGAAAAGTGTTAAAAAAAAATACTGCTTTGAAACAGAGAGAGGGCGGGATGGAGGGAGGGAAAGGAAGAAAGAGCTAATATGGTTGTGTGAATCTCAAAGACCCTTGCAAATAAGGGATCATCATTTTAATTCTCAAGTAGAAATTCCTTTAAGGATTTCTAACAATTCATAAATGAGTCCTGATGCACAATCCAATTCAATTAAAAAGTGGATAAGTCAAAAAGTGGAAAGAAAAAATGCCAAGCCTGTGTATCTTCTCACTTATGAATCAATAGAGCATTCATGAATCCAGCCCAGTGTGATTGCAAGGAGCTGAGCATTCTACATTATTACTGTACTGTAGTTCATTTAATACTGCAACTATAGTTCATTTAATGCTGTGCTGGCTTCTCTTGCATTTTCCTCATATAAAAGTTAAGTATCCACTACAAAAATGAATCATCTAAACTCCAGGTAAAAGCTATCACAGTATGAAAGTAGAGATCATGCTGTGAAAATGATATCAAATGTTATATAAAAAGAGCTATCCTATTGAAAGTGTTTGTGGTTTGTAGTTTACCTCCTGTTAGTGGTTCTCTCTGTATTGATTTCAAAAACCTGCTCAGAAAGCTAAACTCAGAATTTTTATGAAAGTATCTATAAAGCGCAGCCTGTTAGCATCTTTTCAGGAGTGGAAAACCAATATAGATATATTACACACCAAAAAAAAAAAAAACTTACATTAAAAGAACATTAAAGCTGCAAAGTCAAGCATTCAAAAGTTTGGAAATGTTCAGCCCCCTTGTGTGTATGCATTATGATCTTTAATTACATGATCGCATATTATTCTTTCCACAGCACCCCTGCCTCATTCAGTGTACTGGATGGACCTGCTTTGGCAACAATCAGGGTCATGCAGTGAAGGACATTGTTGTCTGTAAAACACTGCCTCATTTGTTAGAGAAGTTTGAAGGTGTGTAATATTTCTGCAGAATTTGGAAGGCGTTTAATAAATGAGGCAGGGGATTGCAGAAAGAGAAAGGATGGTCTCATGGTTAAGGCAAATGAACACTGCCCTGAAAAGTGGATTCTATCTCTGCCTCAGCCATAGCCACAGAGTTCCTAAGTGAGGATAGTCAAGTTATTTAAACCAACCTGTTACCACAGATGGCTGTTTCTCGTTTTCTGGGAACCCAACTTGAAACACCTGGGGCCTGATTTGCAGAAGTGCTGAGCACTCACAGCTGCAACTGAAGTTAAGGGAGTTTTGCTCTGAACAAATAAAGTACTAATAATGCAAAGAACTCTGAAATAACAAGCCCTGGGTGTCACAAATTAGGCATCCAAAATTAGTGAATACCTTGGACCTTAATCTGTATGGATCTCAGTTCCCCAGCTGTTAAAAGGGGATAATACCCCCTCATCTCACCAGGTTGTTGTGAAAATAAATTCATTAATATTTGTGAAGATCTCAAATACTATAGTGATAAGCACAAGAGAAAGGCCCATGAGGAAATCACTAATTCTGTCTTCAGAGCAAAGTGTGAATAGCATGTACTAGACAAGACATGGGGCCACATATTGAACAATGAGAAGGAACAAAATACTGAATAGCTGCTTATTAAGTGAGCACCGTTCACCTTATGCACCAAATGAGGGAGGGGTCCTGTGGGAAAAATATTATGAGATCACGTAATTAAAGACAGTCTCACAATGCATATACACAAGGGGGTCAAATTAAGTTTACACAAGTAACCTCAATTCTAGTATTTCTTAACTTTTGAGTGTTTGACTTTACAACATTAACAACGTTCTTTTAATATAGTTTGTGTGTGTCCTAGGTTTTTTTAAAAGCAAACTGAAAAACCAGAAATTCTATAATGTAACATCATATTGGCATCCGCAAAGATCATCATCAGCATTGGATCTTTTAGATCTGTGATGGGCAAACTGTGGCCTGCGGGCCGCATGCAGCCCATCAGGGTAATTTGCTGGCAGACCGCGAGACATTTTGCTGATGCTGACCGTCTGCAGGTGCCCCCCACAGCTCCCCGTGGCCACATTTTGCTATTCCCAGCCAATGGAGCTATGGGAAGCGGCGGGCCGCAGGGATGTCCTGGCCACCACTTCCCGTAGCTCCCAGTGGCGGGGGGGGGGGGGGGGGCGTGCCTGCGAACAGTCAACATCAGCAAAATATCTCGCAGCCCGCAATCAGATTACCCTGATTGGCCACAGGTTGCCCACCACTGCTTTAGATCCACAGCACAGACCTCTGCCGCTTTAGACCCATGGAGTCACAGTTAGCTGTAGTAGATTGTTACTGTCTATGTGGACCAGCACTAGATGGGGCTAAGACTGGTTCACATAGACAATTTGCCTGCACCACACATTTGCTGTCATTCATAATGAGTATTCATTTTCAGTGGGCTAGGAAAACCGAGTAAGAATTACCCTACAGCCAGGTGATTAGTGCACTCACTTAGGATGCGGGACACCCAGGTTCAAGTCCCTGCTCCAATGATTGTTTAATTATTTATAAAAAGTGGAACAGCTTCAAGAGGAGAGATTGAAAAAGTCTCACACCAGACTTTCTTAGCACCCAGAGGCTAGGATACACTCCTGCAATATGGGACACCCAAGTTCAAATCCCTTCTCCTTTTCAGGCAGAGGGGGTCTGCCACATCCAGGAGAGTACCCTAACCATGGCATTAAAGGTTATACAGGAGCTCCTCCCCTCCCCGCAGCTTTCTGTGAATCTAACGCTTGGCTTTTGTAAAAATGCCCAAAATCAAAGCAAAACATTTCAAGTCAGGTCAAAACACAATTTTTTGTTTTCACATTGAAAAATCAAAATGTTTTGGTCATTTGGTCAGTGAACCCTGTGAATTTGCAAATAGTTTATTTACAGAATAATACAGTTTCAGTTAACTTAAAATTATTTGCCTCCCCCCAAAAAATTCAGCTAGGTCTAGTAAAGAAACTGTATTTCCACTGGGAGCAGCCAGACTAGCAATAGTGTTTAGACATCTCTCTGAAATGTTTGCAGGCAGCCACTGCACTGATGCTGAAGTCTCATCTCAACTCAACTCATAAACTTGCAGGAAATATGACAAATTCAATATCCAACGAGAGCCACAAATGCAGCTGCCGAACCCAGAACTTAGGCACTCAGATACTTCTCTTTATACGGATCGCACAACTACGACAGAAGGATAGGAAAAAACTGCCAAAAATGGGGTGCATCAAATTCACAAAAGCACGCGGCACCTGTACTTGCTGAGACAGAGCCATGCTAAACCAGGTTCCCACATGCACAAATGCTGAAGCGTATTGCAGTGAGAGAAAAGCATAAAACAAAGGGAAATACTGAGGCCACATTCACCCATCCAGGAGGAAATAGAGGTTTTGTGTTTGGAAAAACAGCTAAGTACACATCAGCATGCCTCCATCAAATAAGAAAGAGAAGCTCCAGCAGGTGACTGGCAAGTACTGGGAGGTGTTGTCAGGGCCAGCTCCAGGCACCAGCCTAGCAAGCAGGTGCCTGGGGTGGCCAATGAAGAGGGGGGCGGCACGTCCGGCCGTTCGACGGCGGAGCCGTCACTCCCTCTTGGAGCAAAGGACCTGTCGCCGAATTGCCGCCGTAGAATGAAGCGGCGGTAGAGCTGCCGCCGCTTGCGATCATGGCTTTTTTTTTTTTTTTTCCTGCTTGGGGTGGCAAAACACTAGAGCCGGCCCTGGGTGTTGTATATCAGAGATGTGCCTCAGACACGGACTCCTCCTTGTATTCCACAGGGTCTCTGAGGAGAGAATAATTTGTGTTATATCCTTTTATGGAATACAACACACTTCCCTTCCACAGGTCCATCAAGCTTTGCTGGCTGGTATGCAGGGCACACACTCATTTCCAGGAGGAAGTATCTCCAGCTCAGCCCTCTGGCTCCTCTAAGCAACAGGAGCCATGAATCAGAAAGTCCTAACATGGCTATGCAAAGGGGATTTGGAATCACTATTCCCTCCTACTTCCCTGCTTGCCCCCCACCCTAACCTTAATCTAGCCCTTCAATGAAAAGTAAGTGGCTGTGTGTTCTCATTTTGTAAAGGCCTCAAACTGTCTGCACTAGACTTGTCTGCAGTGTCCTGTAACATGAGGATTTTCATGCAGGATATTCAGAGATCATATCAACTTGAGCATGGTCATCAACTCACGGCTCTTAGAAGCTCATCTTCTTGACATTCCCATTTCTTCTTCTGGCCACAATGTACTAGAATAAAATAAAATCTGCAATTTGTTTAAACTTGGACACATCATCATGTCCAGGATAAAAAAAACAAAACCAATGGGACTAGCAATGAAGCAACACATCACATTCATGTTCAACGTATAACTCAGCACTGCTCTATGTAGCCCCAAGAGCCTATCTGTTCACAATGTGGGACATCTGCCCATTTGCAACGGTTTCAGTTGGTAGAATAGCAGGTTATATTTTTTCTGAATGTTGCTGCAGAGTCTCTCGGATCCAGATATTTTACACATAACAGTCAGCATGCTGTGAACACATTCCTTATTAGGGAGAAATTTGTGCACAATCAGGTTAACAGTGCGGGTGAAGCACAGTACGCGTTCAGATCCCATGTCTACACATACAATGCTCCTTCCATTGTTCAAAATGACAATCCCCAAAGGAAAGCCATTAGTAGTCAGCCAGTTACCAGTTTCCTTCTTCAGTGTACATACATATAACAATTTGTGTCCCCCATTCCCTCAAGGCCAGAAACTGAAATGGCATTATTCTGCCTATCATCTTCAATGGGATTAAGTCCCGGTAGTGAAACAAGGAACAGGAGGAAGAGGCTGTTGCAGAAAAGTTGCAAATTCATCCCTGGAAGCCTGTGGTAAAAAGAACAAAAACAAAACCAGCATAGGGCCCCCAGCAGCAGAAAATGCACTGAGGACAACAGTTTGCAGCCCAGTAAGCCAGCAGCACCAACTACAAAGGTGACGGGGCCATGGTGGTGCAGTGTTCCAATTCCCCACTGCAGCCTCGCTTGGCTGCACAACCAGTGGGAACAGTTCCGATGAATCCAGCCCCTACATTATAAATGCATGTGTAGGTACAGCGTACAATATGATGGCTGTTCTATTCAACAGAGCAGCAGTAAAGATTTTAATGCATTCTCCAGTTAGTAAGTTATAAATTCTTGTACAGTCACTGCAATATATACATTATGTCTCTCTGGGAAAACTCTAGCTATCTGAATAAAGAACAGAGCAGAGAACAGATCCTGGAACAGCACCCAGACTCTGAATGATGGTGTTTTATCCAGTTAGCCACTAAGTGGAGCTACTCAGTAAGAAAGGTAGAGAAAACTTTGTTTTTCAGTCCTAAATTATCTCCAGTTCTGTTAGAAGCAATGTTTTAATGCTCACGGGTAAAACATAAGACAAGGTTTAAAGGGTTAAAAAGAGTAGCCCTAATTGTCCTGGTCATGCACTTTGTATTGATTTACATGCAGCAGGGTTCATTTTGCCATGCTCATTACAGGAATGGTTGGATGGTTTTATCTTATAATGAATCATATTATTCCACCTGACATCCATTCCCAATTCCAGTTGTGAGGCTGTATTTGGCACTCCTGCCCCATTGCGTTCACCTAGCGCTGCAGGGCCACGAACAGTGCTGCAGTGAAATGTTTACTACAAGTCAAGCATTTGTGGAGAATTCCCAGCAAGGTGCTTGATGTTCTTCAACTGCCAGGTGAGGAGGTGAAGAGTGACTTGAAAAATGGGCTGATTCAGTCACTGAACTGATGTAAAATATCATTCCGCTTCCGGGATGTAACCTATCAGAACTCCAGAGTCCATGTGGTATGTTAACTTCTTTCCTGTCTCAATACTCCCAGAAAGTAGGATGAGGAGGTTGCTCCTCTTCCCATAGGGAACTAACCTATGGAGTTCCACAGGGATGCATCCCCTGCCCCCTCTCCTCCCCCCGTTCCAGATGTCTATACCACAGTTGCGCTCAGTGGAGATGTTTGAGCTGGATCCCCCTCAATTTAAAGGACAGAGGGTTGGTGGTAGAGCATTCTCAGTGAGGGGTCCTCAGCTCTGAAACAGACATGCTCCCCTGGTCTGAAATAGCCTGACTCTATTGGCCTTCAGGGAAAGTTGCACGGCTCATATGTTTATATAGAGGCTTTTGAGGGAAATCATATTTGTCCATTGGAGAGGAATATGGTTTTCTGGGGGAGAAAATTTAAAATTTATAGCATGGACATCTAGTACCTGGGAGGATAGGCACTCCTTTTGCACATGTCAAAAGATAGAATGACTAATAAATACAATCATTTGTAGTCACGTAAGGGCTTGATCCATAGCCCACTGAAGTCACTGGGAGGCTTAGCACTGCAGACACCATGTTTCTCAGAGAGGCATACATACGCAGCATCTTTGATTAAACTCATGACCTCCTATCTCAACTGCTTTAGCTGATTAGCTAAAGGAGCATCTCCATTCTATCTAGGCTAGTAGAAAGAAGGTATAAGCTTTTGAGCAAATCTGATTTCATTCAGTAGAGGGCAATGGTACATATGCATATAAATTGGACTATTACACTGGCACAGTGAATCCAAGATGCACGTATACATCTGCTACTAACAGTATTTAGGGATGTAAATTTGGCTATTTATCATAGGAACTTAGGTTAGTTATGCAACAAATTACTTAATTCCATATGCATTAGTCCATGACAAGGTATGCTAATCACAGCTCCACTTAGCCAAAATATGTCACAGCACTTGTGAATGGACAAAATGTACCTTATCACGTCCACCATGACTGGTCAAAATACAGGAGTAAGGGTTGAGGGAGGAAATTCCATGAGTAATTTTGCTGAAATTTCTCCCCAGTTTTGACCTTTTTGAATTTTTGCAACTAGCTTTTATACTGGCTCCAACAATGTTCTGTAAACAAAAAAGACTAAACAAATATTAATACTTATATTAATTAATATTGGTATCGTCATTGAGGGTTTTTAACCAAAACCGTTAAGAGAAATTTGATAAAGGAGGTTCATTCTTCCAAAACATTTTCAATAAATGTTGCTATTATTCACTGAACAACATATTCAAAACATCGTATTCAGCCAGCTAAAGAATTAGTCAAATGCTTCAAGAAAAAAATGGACAAGTAAATTAGTAAATGAAAAACAGCCAAATTTGCTGAACTCTATTCCACAATTATGGTCTAGTTCTCCTCCCATTGTTATTGATGCAAATTAAACATATATCCATTGAAGTCAATGCAGTTCCACCAATGTAAAACCAGAGTAAAATGAGATCAGAATCAGGCCCATCATATTTGATCATCTCTAGTATTTAGACAGGTGAAGCATCTTTTCACCTCAAAGAGCAAGAAATGTGAAAAGATGTTAAGGAACTAGGAAGGCACCACTTGGGTGGTGAAATTTATTTGTTTCACCATTTATGAGAGCAATAACATTGCACAAGGTATAGCAAGAGATAAGATTGTACGGGTGTGAAGTCACATATTCTGATCTTGTTTCTCAATCTCTCTCCCCACCATTCCCTCCATCTAGTTTGGTAGAGCAATCCGAAGATGGTCTGTTAGTGATGGCCACCCCACCATAGGTCTCCAGATGTAATCAGCCTTATAGTTATAGTACATGTGACACAATTACTCCGCAAGAGACTCACTTTGTCCTCCCACAATGGCAAAGTTAATGCTAAGCAAAACAGGAACCATTTGCCCAAAGAGAGGCTAACTTCTGCTATAGGAAAACTGGACTCAGACATGGACAGTGGAGTATTTTGCTGTAATTATACAGTGTTCCAACAATGCTGCTTCATTTATAAAAGCCCTAACTGGAATTATGAGACAGTTCATTGAAGCCATTGTCTCTTTAAACCTATAGTAGTGCAACGTTACATTGATTAATTGCACACAGCAGGACTTTTGACTTCTAAGATCCTTCCCCAACATTTCTTTATAACTTTGCCATCAGTTCCATAATACACTTGTAATTTGGGTCATCAGAGGTGGTAGTTAAAAGCTCCTTTCATCTGCATTGTTCTGTTAAAATTAAATTGTGTGGCTCCCAAACCTAAAAGTAATACTTATTTTTCAATGAAGCTTTGTAAACTTTACAAATACTGGAAGGTCACTTATGTTTTCAAGGCCATTTAGCAAGGTCAGGTTGTAATGAGCTGCAACTACTTTATTTGCGATTTGTGGCTCTGAGGGATTAATTGTCCCTACTCTGTCTCATCCACAATCTAAGGCCGAATTGTCAAAATGATCCATGGCTTTCGTCCCCAGGCCCATGGTTTCATTATTAAGGTGCATTCTAATCGATAGTAGCATTTTTAACATTTTACCCCTTACGTTTTATCAATCCTTATTATCTAATGACCAATACTGAACTGGCACAAGGTTTTTCAGAAACACACTGACAGATTACAACAGGCAGTCACATGCATTTGTAATTGGACTTCATTACCATTATAAGTGCTGAATGGGAATAGAATAGAAAGGCAGAAAAAATGCACCCAGTTCACTATATTTGTTGCATTTCTTAGAAACGCTGCATGAGTCATATTAGTAAATCTTAATTTAAAAAAAACCCTGAACAACCTGGGATCACTTTCAGACTGAAATGCTTGATTCACTCTACTCCAGAGGCATGAATGATATCCGTGGCTTTGAGAACTAATATGGCATCTAGAAATTATAGCACTCCGTTTAGGCAAAGAAAATACCCATAAGAAACTTAGCACTTGCCTTAATTCTTTTGTTGTTTTGAATATGGTGGTTTTTAATTACTTTGATTCTTTGTAATAAGTTAATGTTCAGATTTACCAAAGAGATATAAAAACAGATCAATTTTTTTTGGCTATTGGATGGAGACTGGAGCTATGACAATTTACACCAGACAATTTACACTACCTCCTTGCCCAAGATCTCAAGTTGTTTAGAAGAAAGTGAATGGGCCAGATTCTCAGAGGTGTAAACTGGCATAATTCCACTGAAGTCAATGGAGTTACAATGGCCCCATAATTGTCATAAAAACATTATTGCAGAAGACTGAAATTTTCCAGCCTGTAGAATAGGTGGAATAATTAAATTCCATAGCATCCATCGCTTCTCAGGGGTTTATGAAATGCCTAACCTCTCTAATGAATAACAGTGTTACTCCATGAGTGTCCCACTTTCCTGAGCTCACTCAGGCTCCCAGAAACTTGGCCACTGCACTCTTCTCAACCTTGCATTGCCAAAGCTACCAAGGCTTTCTAGACAGGCTATTCTAGACAGTATGTTAAGTTGCGTAACCCACATTTATATGAATGCAGCCAACAACAAAACACATGACGTGACATTAAACACTAACACAAACATTCAAAAGTTTAGAATCCCAGATAAAGCTCACATCTACCCAAACCTTACCTGAATGAATAAGAATATTCAGATTTGTTTTTCATTCAGTGATGTGAAGCCAATTCAAATAAGAGAGGAGGATGGACCAAAATGCTGGGGATGAACACTTCCAAGTGGGGATGAACACTTCCAGATCTGCAGGTGAGCATTGTGACTCAGGCCTAGCTCTACTACAAGTATGTTTGCACTATCTGTTTTAGAGCTTTATACTGTCACCCATCACTGAAGTAATTTGACTATTTTCCACATGTTGATACTGTGAACACTTGTGCACATGCTTAACTTGATGTCATAAGTATTACCTCATTGTTACCCTGTGTTCCCCCAAATCTCTTCATTATATCCACCAACTACCCCTTGTCATATTTATATTGTAAGCTCTTTGAGGCAAGAACGGTCTCTTATGTTTGCATAGTGCCTACCGTAATGGAACTGGGGCCTGCTGCATTAGAAACAAATAATAAATAATACACACAACATCCTAAATACATCAGTGGGACTCTGCGTGTGCAGAAAATTAAGTGTGTGCATAAGTGTTTGCAGAATACAAGTCTACATGCAATGACAGATAATGCCAATCACCATAGCAGAGCTTTATTCTGTCCGTGCTTTCCTAAGTACCACCTGCATTTGCCTGTGAAAGAATAAGTGAAAATCTTTTAGAAACACCATTAAAGTCATTAATTGGCAATAGAGCATAACCATGCCAAACCAATGTTTGAACTTTATGCACAGTATAAAGATCTGTATCATGACCAGGACAGATCTACTGTACTTTTCTTGCTAAGTTGCAAGAATTGTAACCACAACAGCTGAAACAGAAGCATAGGCAGATAAAGAAGAATTAAGATTTCTTTCTATAAATTACTACAAATAGTAAAGATTTTCAATAGCTCAAACCAGCACTGGATAAGATTTGTCAGGTAAAGTGTAGTTATGTGATCATTACATGCCAAAAATATATTTTTAAACGATTACTTGATAATTATCTAGGATTTCCTAATAAGTGACTAGGAAATTTACTTCAATTCTGCGTATCTATCGCTTGCCAATTTCGTTCCTATGGTGCCGGCACTCATATCACATCCTAGACACTGAGTTCTTCGTTTAATGTTACAGTAGAATGCAATGAATAATTTTGCAATATCTGCGGCAGTGTTGTTCTTTATATAAAAAGCAGGCAATGATGTTGAAAGAAAGTGTTGCAACACATCAGCACAGTCAAATTTCTCCTTTGCAAAATGTTTTTTTAACAGGTCACTTGTGAATATATTTGACTCATTTCAATGAAATAAAAATATAGTGGGAGGGTGAGGAGACAGAAGAGAGAATTTAAATATGTGATAAACCAACCAAACTGTGTAAGGGAGATCTGAATGCATCTGGTAAGTTAATCATTTTAGAATCTTATTGGATTCTGTCATTCCTTTTGGGGGCACAAGTGCTACACTGTATAGAGGATGACATCCCTTTGTATTGTCAGGCAAAAGGAATGTTGAGGTGCATTGTGGTTTACTGATGCATCTCCTATAGGGAGACAATTTGCTATGTAAAATATTGAAGGAAATAGATGGGACAAATATAATTATGAACTGAGATCTTCATTTTTTCCCCTTACAAATTTCCTCCTATAATGAGACTGATCCTCCTGGACTCTTAGGGTATGTCTACACTGCCGCGCTAGTTCGGTGGCTGGGGATCGAAGTTCCGTGTTCGATTTATCGCGTCTGGTGTGGACGCGATAAATCGAACCAGGAAGTGCTCGCCGTCGACTGCGGTACTCCAGCTAGACGAGAGGAGTACCGCGGAGTCGACGGGGAGCCTGCCTGCCACGTGTGGACCGCGTCTGAACCGCGGTAAGTTCGAAGTAAGGTATGTCGAATTCAGCTACGTTATTCACGTAGCTGAATTTGTGTACCTTACTTCGACTTGGGGGGTAAGTGTAGACCAAGCCTTACAGAGAATTATGAGAATCAGCAAAAAGAGGAATGATTCCACTAGGGGCAACATATACACAAATCCAGGACATTTTACTTCTACTTGTAGTTTATATGCCTTTTCACATTACTCCTTGCCAACTATTTCTACCAAAAATAATTATTGCAACCTATTTCACCTTACATTTTGACTGTAATCCAGCCAGTGTCTATTATTAATGAAATATAGAACCGTATTTGAATTCAACAAGTACAGAGAGATAATTAGTTCAGTACACATGCCATGCATATCCAAAATGTTCAGGGTAACCTTGTCAAGTCCAAGTTCCCAACTTCTAAAAACAGAATGCTCAGATTTCTTTTTCATACAAAACATTGTTCTATATTGCTGTGTAATGCTCACCCACTTTATTCATAAATCTGTGTAGGTTAATTCACTGTAAGAATGAATGTCCTTATTTCACCAAGTTTCCATTATGCCCATTATATCAATAGCCTCATTTAATGCCAGACACTCTAACTCACCTAGCTTGGTATTTAGACTTCTAGCATTTGTACATCAGCATTTGTACATTTTGTCAATATTCAGTTGCTTGCCTTCATGTGCTATCTCAATCCTTATGTTCAAGGCACTTGATGGCCCGGACCCAGTATATATAAAACTTTGTCTAAAGCTCCAGGATAAAGATCGTGATCGACATCTTTGCTCCTCTAGCACACTGGAACTCTCTACAAGAAGAGTAAAGCTTATTTGTGCAGAATACAGAACTTTCTTCAGGGTAGTCTGAAAACTCCCCCAGGAATGAAGGACTATCACAAACCTCACCACTTTCCACTTCAAGTGCAATGTACATTTCTTTGACCTTGCCTTCTCTAATATAACACACATAGCAACAATATATGTATTTATGTATAAAAAAGATGCATACAACCAAAACAAGACATTCTTCTACCTCGGGGGAGAGGATGAGAGAACAAACATTTGACAGATGTGTAATCATATGGCTTAAAGCACTGCTGGAAAGCATACAGATACTACGGTGATGAGCCCAATATAAAAACCTACCTAGAACAGAATAGAATGTACAGTACAAATATCCAAATATTATAGCACTGGGATATTGACTTCAACATCCTGGTGCTGTAATGATTTTGGAGTAAAGTTCACAAGGTTGCTTATTGCAACTCTGAGTCTATATGGACCTTATGTTTCTCCTTGACTGCTGAAGTTTGGGAGTATCCCATTAAATCCTTCCCAGACTCACTAAATAGTCAGAATTTCTGTTTCAACAAAAAAAAAAATTATTCGCTGTGATGTAAAGCAACCACAATCACATGGAATTGTTAGCCAACTGTTCCTATTTTGGAAGGACAACCCTTAATTTTAAGTAAATAGTCAAGTGCTTTTTCTGCTCTCTGTTGAGTTTTTCTGGTCCACTATATTCCAATGGTGTTAAAAGGAATGTTGCTATTTCCACATTCCTACACTTCACCAAATCACAAATGTTGATGACTACATAATTAACGAGAAGATTGTACATCACAAGTTCAATACACAGTATTTAGCTTCATTCACATTACTTTTGATCAGAATAATGCTGCCCCACAAACGATATCAGATGAGGTGTGTCTGATGAGGGATTCCCCCTACTTCCCTTATTACAGGACTGTGGACATAAACAGATTTTCTAACAGATACAAGGTGAAAGCAAGCACTACTCTGATTGTTTGCCTACTTCGCCAAGAAGTATTTTACTACAACAGCACTATTCACCTGGCTCTTCTAGAGTCATTCTTAGATCAGCTTATAAAGCTGTCAAATAGAGCAGACCAAATTCTGTGCTGATGTTCATCTCCTATCAATTTCAAAAGGGGTCCCATAATGCAGAATATGTAGGGTGACCATATTTCCCTATGCTAAATATGGGACACCTGGTAAAATGACTCATATTCAAGTGAGTTCAATGGCAAATCAATCAATCAGAACTGTGCAGTACAAACATTCAAATTAACATCAGGTTGACTGAGCCCGTTAAAAAGAATACAACTACTCAGTATTTCTTTTTATTTACCTTCTTATCTTTAAGGCTTTAGGGTTCACACGGGGAGAGGTCACACACACACACTCCCATACGCCTCTCACACCGGGTGGTTGACTGACCGCCCCGACCCTCCCTGCCCAGTGCTCTCCACCCTCCATGCCTGGCTGAGCCCCAGGACGGACCCACCTTTCTTGGTACCTGGTGCCGCATCTTCCCAAGGCAACACATGGGGGGGGGGCACGCAGGGTCACATGCCCCCTCCTCCCCAGATTTCTGCCAGAGTTCACACCAGAATGTGGCCACCAGCAGCCTTCCAGCACTGTGCGGGAGGGGAGGGAAGGGACGGGAGCTGCTTCCAGCCACAGGGGAGAATGGGGAGGGAGGGAAGGGATTACCTGGCCTGTGTCTTTGCAAAGCTCATCTCTTCTTCTCCCTCCCCCAGCCCCCCATGGCTGGAAGCAGCTTGTCCCTTCCTGCCCGCACAGTGTCGAAAGGCAACTAACACCTCCAGGCTGCTGCTGGCCACTGACATAACCCAGCTGCCACCTGTCCCCCGACAATGCGAGCAGGAAGGAGCTAAGCCCTATGGACACATTGTGAACAGGGCTCAGGGAACCTGACTGCAGGGGCTTCAGCGAACCCAGCCACAGACGTGGCTCAATAGGGGAGGATGCCTAGGGGACAGAGCAGCCCCGCGCTCCCTGGGGGCAGAATCCAGGGCGGGAGGGTGGGTGGTAAAGAGGGTGCTAAGCCCCTGCAGGTTCAGGGCATGAACACGTTGGAAATCGCTTCCCCGACCACCACCACTCCAGAACTTAGCTGAGGGGCAGAGAGACTTCCCCATGCCAGCGCTGTGTGGGGCTTTGGCACATGCAGGATTCGGCTTCTCCTGGCCAGCACCCCGGGCCGGAGGGTCCTGAGATTTCCCGGGTGTCAGCCCAGCCAGAGGCAGTGGGGGAAGGAAAAGCGTGCCAGCCAGGCTGTTGGTGAGCTGAGAGCTCCAACCAGTGGCTGGTTCTCCACACAGCACTGGGAGCAGGACGTACCCTGCCAGGGGGGATATGGAGCAACAGCGCGGTTGAGGGGGGTGAAGTGGCAAAGCAGGGAGAGGACAATGAGAGGGGGAACATGTAAGGGGCCGATGGGTGCGCAGCAGAGACAACATGTAACTAGCCACCACCTGGTGCCTGCCCACTCTCAACAGCCACTGCAGCTCACAGCATCCAGTGCCAGCCAGAAACGGGACGGAGGGCAGAGCCCTGCTGTCTGAGACTCGGCATGCAGGGGGGGCTGCTCTGACAGACCAGCAGGGGGAGTGGCCACAGCTTTGCCCCGTCACCAGCCTTGTACACCCACCCCCATCATTAGCCACTGGACACCTGCAGGAGGGCTCAAATACGGGACGTCTGGTCACCCTAAGAATATGGGAGTGATGCGGAACCTGGGAGAATAATGCTGCTCTCACTTAACACAGGTTTAAATCAGAAGTAGCTAAGACCTGGACTACACTAATTTTTTTTGCCAGCATAGCTATATTGGCTTGGAGTGGGGGGGAAGGGGAAGACTCACACCCTGTAGCCAATATGGCTCTGCCAGGAAAACCCTCATGGTAGACACAGCTATGCCCGCAGAAGAGTGCTTCTGTTGGCATAGCTAACATTGGTCGGGACGGTGGTGAAGGTATGCTGGGAAAAGAACTCCACATGATGGCATACACTGCATCTACACTGGAGGTTCTACTGGCGTAGCTATACCAGCCAAGCCTCTGTAGCATATATACGCCCTAAGGCTCTGTCAGCCCCATTGCACAGTAATGGCCCTGTTCAGCATTCTTACCAAGACAAAATGCCCTTGCTGAATCCTGGTGGTTCATTCATCCTTCTTCCGATGCCTTAGTTAGTAGCTGAAAACTCTGTGATGCATGGGACTCCAGGCATATGCTACAAGTTACGTCATTTTTGGGAAAGGTAAATGCCGACAATGGCACACCAGTAACACACAGAAGGATGGATTCTGTTACACCAGTTTAAACTATACAGAGATTTGTTGAAAGTAAATTTGTTAGAGAGTGGATCAGCGGTACTGACAAATTTTATGTCTGAAGCTCAGTTCAAAAGATGTCATCTGTCCTCTTCTGAGCATATAAACCTATTTCTCCATGCCTACATGTAAATTACAAAAGACCTACCTGCTTACCTATCTCTCTTCTAGAAAGCAGTAATGAGCAATCTTTAAATTAAAAGAAACCAAAAACCTTATTCACCGATTCTTGTCCAACTTTCCTACAGAAGGAACCAACTTGTGTTTTGGTAAGTTAGTAAAAGTCTGGGCTCTCCCTGCCTGCAGTGTGTTCACAATTCTGGGATAGACAATGTCCTATTTCTAAAGTTCATCAAAATATGAAAAACAATCAAACATAGAGGGGGAGGGAGGCATACTAAACATGTAGCTGCTTTAGCCATTCTGTGAATGTCAGAAAATCTGGATCCATCCTGTAACCAAAATCATCTCAGGTATAAAGCCACTGAACCTGCATGATCTCAGGCACAAAGTTCTAATTATGGTATGCTTGATGGGCTCTTAGAACAGAAAATGGTACAAGAAGCAGTAGATACCACAGGGGATGATTTTTTTCCTCCCTATCCCACCTAGGGAGTTTTCAGCAGTGGTGAGTAGCCCTTTTTCTTCTTTAATGCTTAAGTTGTTTTGCATTAGGATTTGTTTGACATGAAAAGAATCTTGTGACCTAACAGACTGGAAATATTGTATCACAGGACAGTTGAATGGTTACTAGTTTCTTTTTAGGGGAAACTCTTTCTTGTCATCCTGAGCATCATTCTTTGCAAAAAGATTCAATGCAGTAATCCTCCTCTAAGACCTTATTTAATATCACATCCTGATAGGATTGATTCCACTGATATAACTGTAACAGTAACACTGAATAGAACATACGGTATATTTCTATAGCATTTTCATCTCAAAGGATCCCACTGTGCTTTATGAAATCTGGGGGAGATTTTCAAAGGCACAAATGAAGTTAGGTGCTCAATTCCCATCAACCTTCCATGGAAGTTATATGCTTAACTGGCTTTTGAAAATCTCTCTCTTCATACATTAATTTCCTCTGAAATACAACCATTTCTGAGGTAACAGGGTAGCAATCATCTGGGCTACAACATAACAAATTGGGGGGGGAGAACATTTTTGGCCAAGGACAAGAATGTGTCCTTTTACAAAAAGTTGATGGGGTCTTTCAGGTACACCCAGAACAGAGAAGACCTCCATTTTTAAGGTCTCACCTGAGAAACTCGCACACAGAAAATTGCATGGCGCTTTCTACTTTAAAAAAAAAAAGGTTGAATCAATGCTGTCACTGTGGGATCAAATTGCTAAAAAAGGGCCAGACTCTGGGACCTTCTTAGCAATCTTATCAATTTACCCCACCCCCAATAGATTACTCACAGACTGACGTGCTAATCATTTCTGAGTAAGAATGACAGAATTTGGCCCATAATGAGCAATTCTTTTCATCTGTTGGCTACTAAGAAATCAGGGCTCTTTTTTTTCCAAACCAAAAGCATTACATTTCAGTTCCTTGGGGTTCAAGGTCTCAAACTCCACCCCAACAATATATTTTTTGCCAATTTGTGAAATCCTGTTGCTCATCAAGATGATGGTTTTATTTCTTCAGTTTTAATTTAAAAACCAATAAGATGCACCATTATAAAAAAATTAAAAGCCAAAGAGTTTAATTCTATTTTCTGCAGCAATAAAGCTTTGATTTCTTTCATTTTATAACTTCTTTTCTAAAGTCATAAGTGAACCACTTTTCAGCATATATAGTTTGGTTATTACAAATCCAGATGAAACAGGCATCTTTCATCTGTGATTGTGGGGTTTTATTTTTTCCCCGGACAGTCTGAAATAGAATTTCAATTTTCAGCTTTAAGCCTTTACAAATTGTTTAGTGACACACAACTAAAATGTGGGATTATATATCAAAAGAGAGACGATTGTTCGAAGTATCTCCCTTTTGTAATACAAGACTTCTTAGCTATGCACCTTTCCCCTGGGAGAAGCTGTTATACATTGAGAGGGGTCCATTCAATTATTATTTTTGGACAGATCCATTAGGACCATGTGCAGCACTACCACTGTACTTACTGATATGCGCTATACCTTAAGGCTAAATGAGCCCCTAGATAGAGTCTAATCCATGATCCATCAGCATTTAGCTTTAATGACAGCCCTGTATGTTTCTCCTTTAATGACAAGCTCTCACTGTATATGTTTTTCCATTGGCATATTCTCATCTCTGTCACCAGATCCAAACTAGCAACTTTATTTCTGTAACACACAAACGCAAAATGCTCTTTTTCAGTGTTCTATTACTGTGGTGTTTATTTTAAATAATCCTTAAATATTGCCATGTTATTTTAAATGGGTGTATTTAATAGGATTTTCTATCAGGAGAGCTGTTCTATGTGAGATGATTTAAAATGATAAAGAATATATATCTCATAAATTTGTTACACCAAGAAAAGAATTCCTGGCTCGTGACTGGTTTTAGCCAATCGTGGGATGAATCAGGAAGTTTTATTCAATCCCATCTATTTATTGCATAATTGGGCTGAGCTACAATTTAACTTATATCGTATCTATTAGCTCCAGTGCATTCTATTTGCTCAGAAAAACTGCCTGCACAATCCAATGGAGTTACGTAGTGAATTACTAGTTTTCTTTCCGTAACTCTGGGGCTGACTCGCTTCTCGCACTTATGTGAGAGGAGAATTAGTCTTATTGCTTGATTTCCCTTTAGACCTACCCCCTCTTACCCACACTCCCTCTCCTCTTCCCGGCCGTGTCCCCCTCACCTTCCTTCTCTTCCCTTGCCTTGCCTCCCCCAACTTTTCCCAAAATATCGTTTAACTAACATGACATTTTCTGGCATCACTCTGCGGGTGTGTTATACCCATTCCTCCACTCTGTGTTTGTCTTGTCTATTTAGACTGTAAGGCCTTCGCGGCATGAACCATCTATCACTCTGTTATTACAGTGCCTAGCACAGCAGAGCCCTGAGGTACTATTGTAATAAACAAAGTTAATAATAATTCCCAATTACCCTTAATATATGCATTTTTATAGTTTTTTATACCCTCTCACACCATTGTGGTCTAACAATCTATTGTATGTGTGTATACAGATAGATACACACACACACACTTCTTTCAGTCAGTTGTAATATTTTGATACAAAAATCCAACCTTATAGCCCATTGAAAATTTCATATTAAAGAAAATTACCAATTCCAAATAGATCACATACCTGGCTATTTTGCTGTTATTCATCTACTTAGCCAACATATGATGTAATATAATTACATATAAGTTTTGCATTCAGAACTCCATTCCCATTTATCAACAAGAACTAGACCACATACACTTTTCTTACAAGATGCCCAATGTTTAACCATTGCTAACGTTGTCAAGGCAGTTGACAAAAGATGGAGAAGCCACCAGCCCAGAAAGGCTGAAGAGAAAAAATGGTCAAACAGAGATAAATGATGGAACTGCTATCAAACTCTCAAGAGCTTGGAGATGCCTCTCCATCCCCCCCCCCCCCCCAAATTCTTGAATGTCACACTTGTGTGTTTCCTTCAAAGTTTATGTGACATAAGTGGCTGCTTTACCACATTGACTGTGCATTGTGAGGAACAAGGAATAGAGATACCTCCCCCACATACACACACACCATTGTTCTAGGAATTAATCAGGCCACATTGAATTTGTTTTGTACAATCAACTTATGTTCATAATTAAAGGCCCCAATCCTTCTTCCTATGAGGAGGCCCACTGAAGTCACTGTGTAAATCTTTGCAGGATTAAAATGATATTTTGCAACATACAGAGAGGCACTTAAATGTGGGTACCCTATAAATCAGCACTTAAAAAGTTATCCTCCATTTAAACCTCCCCCATTCAATTTTGAAATTTTAGCGCTCTGGGATCCATTCAGATTGTCTGTCTGCTGTAACAAGCAGCCCATTGTAAGTTGCTCTATCCTAAACAGGAATTGTTATTTTTCCAGTCAAGTGCCTATTTTTAATAACCAGGCTTTTATTCATTTGCTAGATGTCAATTAATTTGTTAGGCTGCTGTATTCAATTCATTCCTATTTCATCTATCAGCTTCTATTTAAGACATTGATTATAAATTTAAAATGTTACTTCATCTAGAAAGTTATAATAAAATCCATTAAATTTTAATTTTCTGAACTTTTAACACATTTTAAACATTAACTTTCCACAGAAATATTTAATTTAAATATTTAATCAGACTCTACATTTCAAACTAAAGGCTATTTTGGAAGCTCTTCACAAATTCTGTCCCCAATTCAGGAAAGCAATCCTATCCAGGACATAACTTAAGCACATGCTTAACTTTAAGCACATTCTTCAGTGCTTTCCTGAATCAGGGCCAATGGTTGCTTTCAAAGGGGGGTGATATGGAGTTTTCCTTGCAAGTGAAAATTAAATTAGATCTTATTTATATCTCCGGTAAATATTCTGTGTGGCCCCATATAAAATGTAATTACTAACAAATTCATTTTTTCCAAACAAAATCTTTCTTTAGATGACTGCCTACTTAGCATGCGGAACTCAGTGCCACTAGATGTTGAGGCCAAGAAGTTAGTGGGATTTAAGAACAGATTAGACTTTTATATGGATAATGAAAATGTTGATCACTATATATAGAATGTTTTAAAGCACTGGAAGGGATATAAAGCATTGTGCTTCAGAGGATAACCTGGAGGGAGTTTAGGTAGAAACTTCCCTATGAGCAGGTTATTCCATAGTTGTCCAGTATGGAGTTTAGAACCATAGAAGATTATGGTTGGAAGGGACCTCAGGAGGTCATCTAGTCCAACCCCCTGCTCAAAGCAGGACCAACACCAACTAAATCATCCCAGCCAGGGCTTTGTCAAGCCGGGCCTTAAAAACCTCTAAGGATGGAGATTCCACCACCTCCCTAGGTAACCCATTCCAGTGCTTCACCGTCCTCTTAGTGAAATAGTGTTTCCTAATATCCAACCTAGACCTCCCTCACTGCAACTTGAGACCATTGCTTCTTGTTCACAGATTGAGGGAAGTGATTATTCCCCTCTATTCAGCACTGGTGAGTCCACACCTGGAGTATTGCATCCAGTTTTGGTCCCCCAACTACAGGAAGGATGTGAACAAATTGGAGAGAGTCCAGCGGAGGGCAACGAAAATTATTAGGGGGCTGGGGCACATGACTGATGAGGAGAGGCTGAGGGAACTGGGCTTATTTAGTTTGCAGAAGAGAACAGTGAGGGGGGATTTGATAGCAGCCTTCAATAACCTGAAAGGGGGGTTCCAAAGAGGATGAGGTTCCAAAGCGCTCGGCTGTTCTCAGTGGTGGCAGATAGTTTCTTGCACTTCCTCTGAAGTTTCTGGTTCTGGTGGGTGTCAGAGTTAGGATACTGGACTAGATTGATCACTGGGCTGATACAGTATGGCAATTTTCTATGAAGTTCTATAAACTGAGGCCAACATTTTCAAATTTGGGTGCCTACATCCATGTTTAGGCATCTGAAAATGGGGCCATTTTTAATCTAGATACTCTGAGTTTCCATTGCTCCTAATGAAAGGCATGGATTTAGATTGCCAATTTTGCGTTTAGGAGCCAACCTAATTTTAGGCATCCAAGTTTGAAATTGTTGAGCTTAATCACAGGAACCTGTGGTAGACAGCCTTTCACCGGGCAAGGCACTGGGATAATAGACCAGTTAACCTATGGCTATTGGATATGATAATGATCAGCCAGACAAGACCTATGGATGGTAGAATTCCAACCTAATAATAAATAATAATAAGAAGTATATCATGGTTTACATTAAAGTTAGCAACTGAGCTCTGTGAAATCTCTCCTTTGCCCTGGCTTCTGATTTCTCTACATCTATTGAAGTATAGTTTCTGTTCTGGGAGGAAGCGGTTAATAGATTCCCTGAGTTCTAATGCACCATCAAAATGTTCTTCTAAAGAAAAAATAATATAAAAGTGGCTTGGGACTTTACTTTTCAGATAAACTAGCTTTGAGTCACCACTACCCCCATTAGAATAATAGCTGATGGCCCGCAAAATTTCAGTTTACAAAATATTACTTTTGAATTGTGGAGTAGCAAAAAGGAATCAGATACAGTAACTTGTATCTGAAAGAAAGGAGAAGGGTTTTCAAATATGGTTGAAGAAAACTTTTGCCCTCATGCTGAGACCTTCATGTCAAGTTTCAAACCAGAACAGGTTGTTTTTTTTATTATTACTAAAATATAAAAGCCTGGAAATGGAGATTTATAATGGTCATGTCGACACTTGTAATTAGAGGTACTTAGGTGTGCCAGCACAATACAATTTAAATGGCTGTGAATAGTTCAGGGGATTAATAGTGGGCTATAAGAAACCTTTACTCCTATGCCACCAGTTTGAATCCCACCTAGTAAGTTTTTTGGGGGTCAGGATCCTTGTTTTCATACACCTGTATAGTTCCCAGTCCATTGTTGGTACCATGCAGATAAATAAATAAATAAATAAATTTCTTTATTACCACTTTAACCACAATATATGGAATCTGTAATTAAATTATATTAATATAAATTAATGGAAATTAAGAAAAAATACCCTTTGATAGTTATTGGGAGGTCGATGTGAAATGAGTTAGTGGTCTCTGTCAGACTGCTAAAAGATAGAAAGGTGTCTATTACCCCAGAACACCATTTAAATTGGCACCTACATCAGTAATATCAGTAGAGAGGTAAAGGAATGAATGGACACGGAGTGAAATCGTGAACGGATTGAAGTTGGTGATAAAACTCCCATCGACTTCAGTGGAGCCAATATTTCACCCATGGAAAATAAAATATGTGGGATGGCTGAACAGTCATTGCCTATGCTGTAACTTTGCTGTGTTTGTTATACAGCATGTGCTAAGAAAAGCAAGGTCTCTACCTCAGAGAGTTTGCAGTCTAAAATCCCAGTCGTACCAAATTTACTGCCCTTGTTAAGTCAATGGGACTCATCAGAGGCATAAGCACTGTACAAGGTACTAAGGATTTGAAGGGCCTAAATGAATAATATAGACCTTGTATACATTGACAAAGTGACCTGTGTTAGAAAACGTGTTAATTTACACAATTGTCTTTGGCTACACTAGGTATAAAGTCGTGTTTATCATGTTATTTAAAATGTGTTAGTTGCCATTAGAGAGACAAGTTGAGTGAGGTAATATCTTTCATTGGACCAACTTCTGTTGGTGAGACAAGCTTTCATGTTTACACAGACCTGCTCTCGGATGCATCACTAAGGGCTAGTCTTCACTACAGAGAGATCCACACTGCTGCAATTGATGCAGCGGGGTCGATTTAGTGGGTCTAGTGAAGATCCACTAAATCGACAGCAGAGCACTCTCTGGTCAACCCCAGTACTCCAGCTCCCCGAAAAGATTAAGCTAAGTCAACAGGAGAGCATCTCCTGTTGACACATCGTAGTGAAGACACTGGGGAAAGTCAACCTAAGCTACGTCGACTGCAGGTACATTATTCACATAGCTGGGTAATGTAATTACGGTTGACTTACCCTGGTAGTGAAGACAAGCCCTAACATTTCAATTTACAGCATGTCAGTGTACCATCACACACAAACAATATACTCACTTAAACCTGAGAACATAAGAATGGATCTCAAGTGTACTTTTGTATGCCCAGAGATACAGGAAATAGCCAGAAATTTACCTTCCCTGATTTCTTATTAGAAAAACTGGCACTCTGGTTTAGAAACCCCTGAAACTCTGGTCATTTTGAAACAGGTTTTCTAGAGAGCTCAGAACCCTCATTTCACTGAATCCTGGAGAAGGCTGGAGTTTTCCATTGGTAATTAGTTACAGTGGCTAGTAAACTATGGAGGCACTGTGCTCTCCTAGATTGGAATTTGCTGATTACCTCTTGATAAAGTATGTTCAGTTTAACACGTTTGAGGGAATTTCTCTGGTAGTTTATCATTGTAAAAAGCATTTCCAGGCAATAAACAACAAAGACATGGCAGCCCCAATGGGATCTGAATTAAATTTGGGGCACGTGAGAGAACTGGGACTTATTTACTGTTCAACAAATTCCCTTACAAGGCCTCACAAGTAGAGATGCTTCAAGACAATAAACCACCTTCTCTTCAAAATCTCATTGACATATTTTAGCCAACACAGAAAGTTTATATGATCAGCACCAGAGGCAGGAACCATGATGTCAGATTTGATAGAGATATGAAATTATTTAAAAGAACAAAATACTCCTCAGGTGTACATTCGTTTGCTATACATAAAAAATCAAAATGCTTTACAAAATGTCTTCCAGTGCCCAAAGAAATCTATGTTATTCAATACTTTGCACCCGATAACCATATTCACCTTAGCTATGATCAAAACAAGACCTGGGCTGGGAGAGGAGGAGGAAAGAGTACCGTAAATTCTAGTTCTGTCCTTCATGCCCCCAGCCCACCAGGGAATGCCCCTTTAACCTGGAGTGGACAGGGAGAGCAAGTGTCATGAAGTTAGCTATGTCAGCTTTACAGAGATGCCCCCTACATCTGGCATATCCCTGGCTGATGTCAAGGCAGTTCTCCATCTCTTTCAGACCTAAAGGCCAATTTATCTTTGTTTTGTCAACATAATCATGTCCTTTTACACTTCTCTCACTATTTTCCTAGGATCTGTCTCTACACATGCCTTAACTGTGTCTTGTTTACCTTGATTATTTAAATGACCAACGCTTTTCCAACACTGTGGTTTTATGGTTATCAAATCTCTAGATGGGTCTCTCTTTCACTAGGCTTTTTATTATCAACTAGAAAGTTGGAATCAGAACACGTGTGCTGTATTATATTAGACGTGCTTCCTAAATATAGAAACTATAGATTCCTCCCCTCCCCCCAACCCCGCCCCACCCGCCTTATTTCTAAATTAGCAAGTGTAAATTTTCACATCAAAAGTGTTTTTAATGTTCATTGTGTCCAGGTTTGGGCCCTCCCCGCACTACAGAAGGGATGTGGACAAATTGGAGAGAGAGTCCAGTGGAAGGCAACGAAAAAGATTAAAAAGCTGGGGCACAAGACTTACAAGGAGAGGTTGAGGGAACTGGGCTTATTTAGTCTACAGAAGAGAAGAGTGAGGGGGGATTTGATAGCAGCCTTCAGTTACCTGAAGGGGGGTTTCAAAGAGGATGGAGCTAGGCTGTTTTCAGTGGTGGCAGATGACAGAACAAGGAGCAATGGTCTCAAGTTGCAGCGGGGGAGGTCTAGGTTGGATATTAGGAAAAGCTATTTTACTAGGAGGTTGGTGAAGCACTGGAACGGGTTACCTCAGGAGGTGGTGGAATCTCCATCCTTAGAGGTTTTTAAGGCCCGGCTTGACAAAGCCCTGGCTGAAATGCTTTAGTTAGGGTTGGTCCTGCTTTGAGCAGGGGGTTGGATTAGATGACCTCCTGAGGTCTCCTCCAATCCTAATCTTCTATGATTCTATATACTTTGTGCTTCACTGTAAATAATTTGAAGCCCCACAACATTTTACAAAAATCCAAATTTCACATGAAATGATCTTATACAAAATGTGACACTAACTTTTGCAAAAGTTCTTCATCTATTTCACTCACCTCTACTTAATGGAATGTGGTCCAGTGGATAGGACCCTAGACTGGGTCTCAGGAGACCTGATTTCTATTCCCAGGTCTACCACTGACCTGCTAGGTGACCTTGGGCAAGTCACTTCATTTCTCCGTAACTCAGTTTCCCCTCCCATCTTTTGTCTGTCTTGTCTATTTAGATTCTAAACTCTGAGTCAGGGATTATGTTTCATTACAGTGTACAAATAAGGCCACCATCTTCGCTGGAACCTCTAGACATTAGAGTAGTGCTAATAATAATAAAAGTCAATGTCTTCCCAAACATGTTGATCTGTATGAGAATATCTTCTAAAAGAGATACAACATGCCATAGCAGATGAGACCATGGTCTATCAAGTCCAGGATCCTCCCTCCACAGACTGTGTGCAATGATTCTGAGGAAGGAAGAAAATGAACAACTCATAGTTCACCAAGTTAATCGTGCAATGCAGCAGATGAGAGTAAAAATTCCTTCTTGTCCCCTGCAGCCTTCAGTTTATACTGGGAAGCATGAGTTCTAGTACCCCTCACTTCACATGCATAATTAAAAATAATGTTATTACAATAAATTTTCACAACTATTTAGCAAAAACAGAAAGGCCCCTTACTCCACAAAAATTATATGAGGACACAGCCTTATAGGTTCAAGTCCATTAAAATAAATACTATGCAGTGTATATTGCAGATAAATAATAATTTAAAATGTCCTTTTAAAAGAAACCAAGTTCCAGAATGCTGTATATTCTGCAGTGTTTCGCATGGTCCTATGGAGTAGGAACAGCAGTGTTGTACGTTTGCAGATTTTCCTATTACTATGTACTTCTAGAATAGGTAGTTCAATGGAAGATAATGGTGCTATCCACTTCACTCTTCCTTAATACGCTAACCATGCAATTTCAGGAGCTGACCAAACAGCCATCAGTGACCATCAGCAGATGAAAGAAATCACCACGGTATTTTTTAAAGATGCACTGTTAACTAGCTTCAATGACTTTTCAGGCAGCCTACCTGGATTGTTTGCAGTCTTAATACACTAGTGGCTACTTATGCAAAAAAGGGGAAACTAATTAAATTTGTTTATGTATGTTATCATGTGGAGCACTCATTTCCAGACATCAAGCTATGAATCATTAAATAACTGCTAAATTGGTCTCTGGGGACAGATCATTCCTCAGAGTTGGGCAGGCCCCCATCCCACCAAAGCCAGGTGTGCTCTGCAGTGAACAGGATTAGAACTGCTTTAAAGGCCATGATTTGGGTATGCAGCCAGGCCTCACACTGTGAGGTGAGTGGTAGGAAATCATGAAAACAGTGACAGCCTTCCCGTCAGAGTTACTCCCCTGTTTGATTAATGAGGGCATTTGAAAGACAATTAGCAAGAGCAGGTTTGGCTGCAACTGGCTTATCAATCAGGAACCCTCTATTCAAAGCACTAGTGCCTTCTTTTGTTTTTTCCATTGCAAAAAAATTGTATCAGTGGTGCACAAACAACAAGGGACCTTTACATGGTATTTAAAAAGAGAAGAGCAGAATGTCGCAGACCACAACCTAAATAGGAAAAAATGTTTCCTAAACCATAAGTGATTGACTATTGGCAATCATAACACTGCTTTTTGCATCACTGGAGTTTAGGTTGTGTATCATGAATCGCACTATTCAAGGCTTCATAACCAATTCTCTCTGGGCTAAAATTCAAATTACACAAGATCACAAGAAGAAGAAAAAAAAAATACTTGTGTCCAAGAAAAATACCAGTTTCATTTTGAATCCTCTTGTATCTTCAAAATAGTTTTTATTTTAAAGCTGAATTTTAAAAATAAATTTTGAGTAATAATTCATCAGTTTGATTATTCATCATTGAGGCACTCTTAGTCCTTTCAGATTGCTGGTCTAAGCAGAATATATAGAATTTTCTTTTACTAATCAGTTTCAGTCCCAGCAGTGTTTCTCCTTGCTTTGATCCATTTGGGGTATAGATGTGCCTTATATGTATTGTTGCATGTAATAGAACTAAGGAATGACTACTTAAAACATTGTGTGCTATTGCTAAAGTTCTGCTTTCCATTAGATAGAACTATTTTTTTAAACAAATGTCTGTCAGAACTAAGAAAACTGTGATTTCACCTGTGGATGAGTCCGACAGAGTTACTTACTAATGTACTTAAGCTAATCATCCAGTTGATCTGAATAAATCCTAAACTGAAAGAGGAGGATTGAGTCTGAAGCATAACGTGCCATGTTTTCTCTCAGTTTTCAGGTAATTTTCCCTGATAATACCAGAAGTATTTCTAATGAATGACTAGGCTGGTACTAAATGGGTATATCTGCAATGCCAGCAGGCTAATTTTTTTTTTTAAACTTGCTATAATTTGTATCAGAAGTAGGCTCAAAAATAGCTTCAGTGTGTGTGTGTTTGTTTGAATTCAGAGCAAATAAACTAAGAGGAAAATTAATCTCTGGTTTGCTTAGCTAGAGTACAAAGCCAAAGGATGCAATATAGCCAAAAACCTCTCACAAGCATCCCGGTCTTGGAAGTGTATGACAGCCCAGCAGATATGGATAAAGAACTACAACTGTTTATAAAAAAAAAAAAACTGGAATGCTTCCCACTCAGAACTCTCAGCTTGTCATAAGCCTAATCTACAACAACGCTTTTGCTAAAATCTCCTACTATTGCACTAAATGCCCAGCACGGCACTATTGTAGATCTGCCACCAGCATTTTAACAACCCAGTTCTGATCCAATGTCCAATGCAGTCCAAAGAGAGTCTTTCCATTGGCTTCAGTGGGCTTTGAGGAGGGCCCTATCCCACCTAACACTGCCCTGAAGTTGTAACAGTGCTACTGCAGTTTTGAGAGATGCTAACAAAAATTATGGGAGATGCTAAAGGCCCTAAGTGGGTGATAGTACCGTAGTGACTCTGAAATGACACTGCTTGGAAAGCGAATCAGCTGTTTCTCACTATTCTCTGTTTCAACTGGATTCAGCTCACACTGGTGGGCTCTGTGGAGAGGTGGTGTTGCAGAGAAGCAACTGCAATGTAGTCTTTGATTGGGACTCCGTGAGAATGCAGTGGCGCTAGGAGAGCTATAAACTGCAATATAGGCCCAGGCTAGTAAAAGCAGGTCAGAGAAGAATGTTGGGGCCATTTTTATAGAGATTAACACAAATTGTGACTTTCCTTCAAACAACTAACAGTTTTTAAGATCATACTCAAGAAACTAGATATTTTGGGCTGTGACATCACGAGCATGAGGATGACAATTACCTCCTCATCTCTATTCATCACCCCCATTTAGACTCCTTGCTTCCCCGTTGCCTAGTCGAGACCAGAGTAGGAATGATAGTGACTAGGCTGAAGCTCATTCATTGTAAGCTCCTTGGGGCAGAGACTTTTTGTTCTGTGTTTGTACAGTGCCTTGCACAATGGGGTCCTAGTTCATGACCAGGGCTCCTAATACAAATAAATAATAATAATAATAATAATACTAGATAAGACAAATCTGACACTTGTAGGCAGTAGGAAGCACCCAGAGGGTTTTGCAAAGACTGTGTTCTGCTTCCCAGGGATGGAGTTGGGCTGCTGTGCCTATGCTTTCTCACTAAAAGCCGCAGTCTACAAACAATCCCATATTTCCAACAGCTGCTGGATTCTTCAGTGGTGGCAGTGGCCAGAAATGCTTTTATTCATCTCGGTTTGTCTGTGAGGTTTTAACCTTTCTTGTCTCATGTGGGTTTAGCCAGTTATCCATCCACGCATCCATATCCATCAGACTGGATTACTACAATGAGTTTGAAAAAAAGGGTGGGGGATTGAGAAAATTTTGTTAAAATTTCCCTCCATACTTTTTTTCTTTGGTCAAAATATCAATTTTTTGTCAACTTTTTGATTATTAAAACAAAAACAAAAAAAGTCAACCAGCACCACGGCTTTAGATGGTGTTTCCTCGGAAGGTCATTCAATAGCTTCAGATAGCATAGAACAGTGGTGTGCAAACTTTCCCAGTCACACCGTCCCCACCCTTACTATTCACATAATTTGTCACACCCCCAACTCCCTTACTTGTCATCTGAAGTAATCCCTTACTTCTGTGCTGCTGCTGCTGGCGGCGGTGCTGCCTTCAGAGCTGGGTGGCCAGAGAGTGGCAGCTGCTGGCCAGGGCATTCATGTTATTTGTGGTGCAGGAGTAGTATTTTTTTAATCTTGCTCCCATCCCACCCTCAATATCCACTCTATATTTAACCCACTCCAACTATTATGGCAGTGAGTCCTGAGGGACCTGCAGGATCACATTTCTTTGCACCCCTACACTGTTCATGTGGCACACACACAAACCCCGCCCCAGTTTGCTCATCACTGGCATAGAACATACATCTTATGTCTTTTCTATAGACTACACTGGCTTCCAATTTACTTCCAGATGCAACAGGATATTTTGATTTTCATCTATAATCAGTGCTTAAAATGGTCTTGAAAAAGTGTGTGAGGTGGTGGTCTATCATTTCTACAGAAATGAAAGTGATATCACATCTCCCTCATCCCCAGACACATCAATTCTCCCCCTCTCTCCCCGCACATCTGTTCTGCCTTCCTAGCCCCTCCCATTAATTCTGCTCCCCAAGCCTCACCTCTGCTCCTCTTGCTGCTCTGGGGTTCTTCTCCCGCCTCACCCAGGCCAGGGGTGGGTGGGGGGGGGAGGATGGGGCTAGAGTGGGATACCCTCTCCCCCTTCCAAAGCTGGGTGTGGTGGGGAAAGAGAAAGGAGGAGCAAAGAACCCTCCCTGAGAGGCTGGATTTTCTGTTCCTTCCTCCTACCTCCCCTCCCGTGACAACGAGTTTGGCTCCTGAGAGGATATTCCTGCTTCCTGCAGCAGCTCTGATCAGCTGCTTATACTCCAGGAGGTGAGGAAGTGGAGAAAGCAGCTAATTAGAGGGGTTTCCTCCCCAGGCAGGGCTAAAATGTGCACCCCATCGTATCTCAGCTCAAGAAGCAGACATTTGCTTTGCTGGGTCTGCAACCCCCTTTGAGCAGGCACACTAAGCACGGTCTAAGTCCTCATATGGTTTGGGTTTTAGTTGCTCAGAGACCACCTTTCTCCTCATGTATCATCAAGGCAGACCTTAGATTTAAAATCTTGAATTCCTCAATTCTCGAATTTGCTTCTCCAGTTGGTCCAAAAAAGCTTGAAGGGCAGAACCTCAAATCAAGATCTTGCCCCATATCTGCTGAGCTGCAGGGCTCATCAATATATACAGGGCTTTGCCTTCGAGAAGGAGTGCAAGATGAGCAGTGACCATGATTGAGGAAGTTTACCCTCTTGATATCTATTTGCTTGGCACTGTTGCTTAATAGGCAGTACATGTGCGGCCAGGGCCCAGCAGTTTAATTGACTTTAATAAATCAAAAAAATACATAAATACAACCATCTTCACAAGATGCAGAAAAATCACCTTGTTTCCCCTCTTAATTCCGTAGAGTGGGAGACATGCTGTCTACGACAGATTGTTTCATCCATGTGAAAACTATGTGCATCCCTGCTGATGTTCCATTAACTACAATTTAGTAATTCTTCTTTACTCTTCTGCATCTTTTAACACAAGTAAACTTTAACTTAGCAATTTGC
The DNA here is from genome assembly GCF_028017835.1 of Emys orbicularis. NCBI lineage: Eukaryota > Metazoa > Chordata > Testudines > Emydidae > Emys > Emys orbicularis. The sequence continues at coordinate 103,173,081 of NC_088686.1, read as the reverse complement.
TCACTAAGTAACACATCATTGTTATTAAAGAGAGAAATGAAAACTTGCTGACCTAATATCCCTGGCTAGGATTATTCTTGTCAATGATTTCACATTTGGAAAGCCAAAACGCTGTAGTATATAAAAACTAAATATTGCATTTGGCATAACTTCAAATTAGCTGTCCCACACACACTTATAGCATGCAAATTAAATATTCTGAATAAACATTAATCATTATAATAGGCTAATTATTGTCAGTCAACTAATAATTAACTACTGCACCACTGCAACAAATTTTGGAGAAAAATATTAATAAGCTGAATCATTTTACTTGAGAGAAAGAAAAAGGAGTTTCAAATGCTAAAAAAAATTGTAAATAAAATATCAGTTTGTTAAACCTCATAGAAATAAGGTATAATTACTTTATTTTTGCTAACATATATAGGTTTATTGTTCCTTAGTGACCTACAATTAATATAAAGGGATCTTAAATATACCACTTAAAAGGTTTAATGAGTTTTAAAATATTAATTAATGTGTTAACAAACAGCTATTTCTCCTTGTCTCTGGCCATATATATGGACTGCCATGGTACTTATGGATAGCAAGGGGCCTAACTGTTTTAGAGGGACAAAGTCTACATGAATGCAGAACTGCTGCTTGGAGGCAGTGTGCTAAGACTGCAGAGTGTATATTGTGACAGACCCAGACCAGTGGGGTACAGGAGTCTGGTAGAGGGCAAATATACTGGTTACTGGATGCGTAGTTTTCTGTTCCCTGAGTGACCAGAGCAGGGGCTGCACTAGAGTAATCAGGAACCTGCTAGAACCAGTTAAGGCAGGCAGGCTAATTAGGACACCTGGAGCCAATTAAGAAGAAGCTGCTAGAATCAATTAAGGCAGGCTAATCAGGGCACCTGGGTTTTAAAAGGAGCTCACTTCAGTTTGTGGTGTGAGGAGCTGGGAGCAAGAGGCGCAAGGAGCTGAGAGTGAGAGGGTGTGCTACTGGAGGACTGAGGAGCTACAAGCGTTATCAGACACCAGGAGGAAGGTCCTGTGGTGAGAATAAGGAAGATGTTTGGAGGAGGCCATGGGGAAGTAGCCCAGGGAGTTGTAGCTGTCATGCAGCTGTTACAGGAGGCACTATGGACAGCTGCAGTCCACAGGGCCCTGGGCTGGAACCCGGAGTAGAGGGCGGGCCTGGGTTCCCCCCAAACCTCCCAATTGACCTGGACTGTGGGTTCTTCCAGAGGGGAAGGTCTCTGGGCTGTTCCCCAACCCACATGGTGAATCTCTGAGGCAAGAAAATCTGCCAATAAGCGCAGGACCCACCAAGATAGAGGAGGAACTTTGTCACAATATTTAATAAAGAAACAACACATTCTTGAGTGTAAATAGAAACTCAATATTTAAATACCATGGAAGCAGTCATATAAATAGTCAAAAGCCAAGACATTCATAGCTAAGTCCCAAATCTTAATAAAAATATTTTTTAAACTAGCCCAAGACCTGAATTCAATTGGAATATCAATTACTGTTATTTGTATTACCATAGCACCTACGAGCCCTAGTAATGGCACAGAACCCCACTGTGCTATCTCTGAATTCCCTCTGTCTCTCTGGGTATGTCTACACTGCAGACAGAAACACTCCAACTAGCACACTAAAAAGAGCAGCATAGTCAGGGGTAGCATGGGCAGCAGCTCAGGTTAGCCACCCAAGTAGATAAAAAAGGGGTCCAAGCGGGTTAGCGACACTGCTGTTTTGAGCACACGAGCTCAATCAGAGCTAGAGCATGTCCGTCTCCCCTCCCCGGGAAGCATGCCCCCAGCTGCAATGTAGACATACCCTCTGTGCGTATTCTGTGAGGAGAGCAATCCTCCGGTCTAGTTTAAAATACCCCGAACAACAATTTATCTTATTTACTTAGAAGTCTTTCAGGTGTGGTCATCACTGTCGTACCTGGCCACTTCACAGCCATTAGTGCTTCCATTCTCAGAATGCCCCTGTGAGGGAGGGGGTCATTATTATTCCATTTTACAGGTGGGAAAACTGAAGCACAGAAAGATTGTGCAACATCACACAGGAAATCTGTGACAACTCAGGATTAGAAATCATTACCTCTCCTCCCTCTAATTCCTGTTGACCATGCTGCCGATTCTCTAGGCCAGGTGACTGGCTGAAGATCTTCTGCCACAACTGTAGAATGACGACCTTTTGGCCATCTTGTAAACTCTTCTTAAACAGCTCTCAATTTTCATTTACATTTTTCTGTCTAAATTTTTCCAATTTTCATTGGCATCTGGCCATCAGAATCTGGCTTCGTTTTCTCTTTACAGTGAAGCTATTCCAGTTTGGGGCAACCTGTGAGGGAATTAAGATTTTTGGTTCGAAGTAGCAAAAAATGCATAGCCTAACCTCCTGCCTTCATAAAAAGGCAGCATTCTACCCTTTATCCCTACTACACACCACCAAAGCCCAATAAGCACTCACCACTAGCCCTCCTACTAATAAATTTTGAGATTCAAGACCCCTCTGGGCTTTAGAGCATCGTTCTCTTTCTTTAAACAGCAAGAGATACTGCCACATCAACAACATTGCCCTCACAGACTATGGAGTGGAGAGAATTACCTCAGTTATACTCAAAACTCCAGCCAGCCTGAAGAATTAGGGACAACAAAGATACTCAGACTCAAAGACTCCACATGACTATGGCTGGCTACCAAACTATACAGAAGCCTTGATTACTGAAACCCAGGTACTGGGTTGTCGTCCCCCGCACACTTTTCATGGCAAGACTTTAAGCTCTTCCTTATATTGGAATCAACATTACTGAAGGTAGGAGAATGCCACTACTAGATGTGGAGTAAAGAAAGAAAGGGAGAGTGAAAAATAGATTTGTGATTAGGAAGCAAAGGAAAAATAAATATATTCACTTGAAGGCAATTCACACAATTCCAGCAGGTAAGCCTTCATTTTCCTTGTTCTTTTTTAATATAATTCCAGTTCTGAGTTGCATGTGAAGAGTGGCAAAGAATCCCTTCTTGAGCAATAATCAAATCAAGAGCTACTTAAGAAAAACACAACTTTCACTCAGACACACACACGCCGAGAAAATTAATGGTAATAAAGTATTTTTCTCAAGATTACTTATGAAATTTTTAAAAACCCTTCACTTTTAGATCAGATGTCAGTCACTGCTGAGTGTCTTCGTGTTAAATAATGTTGTGCACATGCACAGTAAGAAGTGCATGGGCTCCAGTACAGATGTTGCTGAAACTGAACAGAAAATTAAATGTAGTGTGAAATTTCATGGCCTCTCAGTAGCAAGAAGGGATAAAACCCAGAGGGCTATAGAACATTTTTCACAAAGGGGTCATCCCCTTGTCCATTGTGGCCATGTACTTTTCTAAAAGGGAGGTTTAAAACCCACTGAGGAATGGCAGACGTTAGCACACAAAATGACCTAGTACTTTCATTCTCAAGGCTGGGCTTTCCTTCTGTCAAAGTGTTGGGACACTAAACATGGGGACCTTTTAGACGAACAACAACAGCTGAGCTGACGATAACTCTGTCCTGCTGACCCAGCTCTAAATATTTATCATCTTGTAAGAAAGCAGAGTTAAGCAAGTTCAAACAGATTCTATAATTTAACCCACCTGTGATTTTCAGAAGATTTTTTTCAATGAACGTTTAAAAACAAATGCTGTTCTAATGATATGGAAGTGATTTATTGAGTCTGGAGAGACATTTTGCTATAGCTGTTGTAAAATAGATTTACAATAAAAAAGGATCTTTTCCTACCACAACTAAATTTCACACTGTAAAACAATGATCCATATAGCATGGAGTGGTACAAGATGATAGAAAATTGTTTGAAAAGTATAAAACATGTCAGCAATATGTGCACAAGGCATACTAGAATCAGTGATATAATTTTGCATGGGATCTAGCATCAGAAATCCAAGAGTTGTTTTTCCCCTTGTTAAATTAGACAGAAAAAAGTAAAACTTTGAAATATCATCGTGACTATCAAATTATAGGCAGTGTCTGAATATTACAGCTATTAGTCTAGCAAGAACAATTTGTTAAATTCTAGAGTCTATTATGCAATGTAGACGACAAGAGGTACTGCTAAATAGTTGGACAGACACGAAGTACTGCTTTGCTAACAGGGACACATCAACCGATGGAAATTTTTTGAGTAGTGTGCGTGTTCAGGTAGTGAAGTGATCTCGAAAAGCGCTTAGTACCTTCTGGGTGATATAAAATAATAACTATGCATTATGACCTTTAGTCAGTTGCTTAATGATAATACTAATGGGCCCACAATAAAATTTCGCTGACACTTAGTCAAGAATATTGTTGGGCTATTTTGTGGCATTAAGTTGGCATATGTAACAGCATTTAAAAACTAGATTAAATATTACAGAGTTTCAATTATGAATGATGCTTACATTAAAAATAATTTAGGTGGGTTTAGATTTGACCAAAAAAAGATGGTTTTCATAACTGTAGGTTTTTGGGTATTTTTTTCCAGGGAAATGGCAAACATGGTAGGAGACAAAGTTTTCCAAAACAGGAGCCTACAGTGGTTGTGCCCATCAACAAGCAGTCTCTAAACAAAGTATCAGAGGGATAGCCGTGTTAGTCTGAATCTGTAAAAAGCAACAGAGGGTCCTGTGGCACCTTTAAGACTAACAGAAGTATTGGGAGCATAAGCTTTCGTGGGTAAGAACCTCACTGTCATCTGAAGAAGTGAGGTTCTTACCCACGAAAGCTTATGCTCCCAATACTTCTGTTAGTCTTAAAGGTGCCACAGGACCCTCTGTTGCTTTTTCTCTAAACAAAGATCATGTACATTTACAGCGCTATAAAATTAATGACAGGATATCACTAACCATAAGAGCAGCAGCAACACAGCCAGGAAGATGATCAGGTGATAGAGTTAGCAAGTAGCCCATTAAGAAGAAGAAGGTGTTGTAACCCTAAGAGCCCTTAATGCCCACTAGCATAGAGTACACTGTCTCTCATCAGACCCAACCAACTCACTACGCCTAACACTGTTGTCATGGTATTTATCTAAAAGGTACTGTGTAAGGTATCATATAAAAGCTAATACCATGCAGCTTATTAATATCATTGTAAAATGTATGCGTTAACACTATGTGTGACGTTATCAATTCCCTCTGTATGATGTTACTAGAACATGTTTAAGACAAAACAGTCTAGCCTAGGTACAGATGATAAACAGGTCTGTCCTAAACAAAAGGAATGTTTACCTCAATTTCCATATTAGTAGTGAACAAAGCTATTGAATTAAACCAGCAGGGACTATCCTAGTCCTGAACAAGAGAGAGTGAGAGAATTAACATGGCTCCTGCACCCCAGAGAGACACAGGAGACTGAATCCCCAGGAGGCCTTCTTGACTTGTAAGACAAAGACATCCTCCCTTTGGGGATATGAGGAAGAGAGACACACCCCATATTTACCCTTCACCTTAGGAGACAAAGAAACCAAATGATTCGATCTGTGTGACAGGGTCCTGGCCTGGCTGGCCAGTAAAAGGCTGGAAAGGAGACTGTGGGTGAGAGAAACCACCTTGAACAAAGACTGCATCTTGCTAGATTATATTTTAGACTTTTAGATGAGTGTTTTCACTTTTATTTGCTTGTGATCATTTCTATCTTTGTCTCCTTTGCTTGGTATCACTTAATCCCTGCTCTTCTGTTAATAAACTTGTTTTACTTTCATAATAAATCATCAGTGCTGTGTAAGTTCAATAAAGTGCATGCTAGTAGAAAGCTGACAGGTTACAGTGTTTTACTGGCTTTGTAAAGGCAGCGAACAAAACAATTTCTCTGTGAGGGTCCAGAGAGAGAGAGACTGGCCCCTGCAGTAGGATGATTAGGAGGCAAATTCAGGGCTGGGAGGGTCCTAAGGTCAGCCTGCAAGAAGTAACCAGGTTGGGCAAAGCCAGGGTGAGGCTTCTGGGCTCAGAGCTCTGGACCAAAGCTGAACAGCCACAAGACACCCCCAGTCACAAGACAGATGGTGGCCAAACCCCTTACTGGCCCCAATGAACCCCAAAACATCATAGCTGTTACCTGACAGAGGTAACATTTTATTTCACCATTGAAAACATTCACAACTTTAGCGCAATTTGACAGAGATTCTGTGAAATCCATATGAAGCAATACCTGGGAGTCTCGCCTAACCCTACTAGCCAATTACTTTTTCTTACTCCTCATTTCACTTCACAGATTTAGTGGAGAACTCACTTTAAAAAGACTCTGTTTAATAAGGAACATAGTTTTTGACACAGTCCCTGATGATATTCTCATAAGCGAGCTAGGGAAATGTGGTCTAGATTAAATTACTATAAAGTGGGTGCACAACTGGTTGAAAGACCATACTCAAAGAGTAGTTATCATCAATGGTTTTCTGTCAAACTGGAAGGGCGTATCTAGTGAGATCCTGCAGGGGGTTGTGCTGGGTCTGGTACTAGTCAATATTTTCATTAATGACTTGGATAATAGAGTGGAGAGTATGCTTATAATATTTACAGAGGACACCAAGCTGGCAGTGGTTGCAAGTACTTTGGAGGACAGGATTAGAATTCAAAATGACAGGTCAATTGTAGTTGCCACACTTCAAGAAAGATGTGAAAAAACTGGAGAGAATCCAGAAGAAAGCAACAGAAATGATAAAAGGTTTAGAAAACCTGACCTATGAGGAAAAGTTTGGGGGGGGAAAAAAAAGGAGAGGGGGGCATGTTTAGTTTTGAGAAAAGACTAAACATTGGAGGACCTGATAACAGTCTTCAAACATGTTAAGGACTATTATAAAAGAGGACAGGGATCAATTGTTCTCCACGTCCACTGAAGGTAGGACAAGAAGTAATTGGCTTAATCTGCAGCAAAGGAGATTTAGGTTAGATATTAGGAAAATTTTCTAATTTAGGCATAGTTAAGTACTGGAATAGGCTTCCAAACGAGGTCGTGGAATCCCCATCATTGGAGGATTTTAACAACAGGTTAGACAAACACTTGTCAGGGATGGCCTAGTTATTTTGGTCTAGCCTCAGCATGGAGGGATGGATTAGATGATTTCTCAAGGTCCCTTCCAGCCCTACTTTTCTATGGTTCTATGCGAGTCATGGCCTTCTTAAATAGCTGTTTGAAATACAAAATGAAAAATCTCTGTGGGAAGCTAGCTCAAAATGGGGAGGGAATTTTGAAGAATTAAACAAGTAAAACCCTCAAGAAAAATGTAAGTAAAGAGTAAACTTAAATCTAGAATATATGCTGTATTTATAAATTATTGAAATCATGTAATAACTACACAAAGAAACAACATACATACAAATGTACCCTTATAGCCTGTATTTTTAGTTTGACTTTAAATCAATAATAGTCTTAAATTGGCTCATAATATGGAAACTAATAAGGACTATGGGTAATGAAAATGATATTTAAATAATGATCACTTCAGAATTACAGGCTCAGCATCTGTATCAGAGAAAGCACAAGCCATAAATCTTAATATATTTTTGTGTAATGTTACATCGGCACAATATGGGTTAATTGCACACTCTTGATTTGCTAGTCACCACAACCTTATCCCTCGATTCTCTAAGCAAACCCTTCATATTAGATACAAAGATCTATCAGAATCCAGAACTCTATCTATTACATGAGAGAGAGAGAGAGATCTTTGACTTAACACCCATTCTAGACTAGAATACTTCAAGCTCTCTTTACAATCCCCAGTTAATTTTTGATATTGATGGACTTTCAGTGTCTTTCATTGCGCACATACCTATCCAAGTGGAGTACTCTGCAAGATATGTACAGTCTGACTCTCCACTATGTTTTAGCTTGTGTTTTCAGTCATACCTGTACAAAGTAAGTGCATAATGGGTGCAATGAATCAGAATGGTCAATTTTACACCCACTTTGCTCAAGTGTGAATGATTGTGCAAGATGTAAAGCTGTGGCAATTCAGATCCACAGAAAGGATTTTCTTTATGGTAGTTCATATGCTTCCTTCCACTAACGTGAGCTGATTGGGGGGAAAATAAGCAGAAATGGACTAGCAGCATGCGTCCACAACACAATCCCTCGTGTAGGAACTGCCCCCTCCCCCTGACTCCACTCTGTAGGATCACACCTCCACTGTTGTAGAGCGAGCATGCCAGGGGTTGAGCCAGAGGAGATCTCTGTCCCATAATCCCCTACCCCCCACCCTTAGCCCTGTAGGAATTTCCTTGCAGAAAATAATGCTGCTCTGTTCAGCTTCAGTTTGTGAAAACACCCACTATGAGACAGAGACACCATGGGAGCAGATCTGGAGCCATGCACTTTCATGGGGTAAGGAAGACCAGGAAGCAGTTTGGAGACCCTGGATCTTTATATGACAGTTTCTGCCCTTCAGAGGTGTCCTGAGATCTGGAAGACTTTTTTATAGGCATGTAGGACATTTTGTGATTTGTTAGGTACCATCTTTTCCCACTCTCTGGGACAAGAGAGCAAAGCCTGCCCCATGTCCTGCCTGACAGATGAACATGATGGGAACTCCTTATGTTAAAATTCAGTTTTCTATTTCTGATGTTGGTTATTTCCCATGTACTGAAGGGGGTGGTATGACTTTGTATGGTCACTTTACCCACTTAAAGGCTGAGGTTAAAGGGATTTTTACAGCTTGTGATAGTTTTTTTGAACAGAAGCTGAATAGCTTAAATCATTGCAATTGTATTCTGTACATAGACATGAAACCAATAGTGATTTACTTTGCAAAAGCAGAACAAAATTTTCTTTTATCCTATCTACTTTTCCCTAAGATTTTAAATTTTACTAACATAGTAGAAGTTCCCATTCATCCTTTCTGAAATTCCACACAAGCCTCTCTCACAATGTTTATTTCTACATAACATTATTTCAGTAGTACATGTTGCTTTCAGAATAACTCTATATGCCTGTTAACCTTTTACCAGAGCACAATACTTTTTTCCTTTCGATATTTCAGAGCCTGCACCTGCCCTACATTAAAACCGAACTAACACGAGCCTAAAGCAATTGTCATTTTGCTTCATTTTAAAAATTTACTGTAGGAAAACATCCTTCGTATCTACAAAACCCAACGTCACAAGGAAGCTTTGGAGAGAACTGATGAATCTAGTTGAGAGCCTGCTTACCACTGTTGCACGTATATTTGCCCTCCTGAGCAATCAGATACATGTCGGTCTCCTCTAGATTTGGTTTCCCTTCTCCTTCTATTTGTGTCTATAAAAGTGTAATTTTTAAAGGGCTTAGAAAGTCATGGACAAGTTTATCCTTTAAATTTCAAATCCTGCTGTTTGTTCATGTACAAGGCAGAAATGTAATTGGGGGCATGAATCCATTTTATTTGCACACATTCTAATGCTAAAGCAGTTTTCACTTGGAGAGGACACTTAAGGGAAGTCATAGAAATGTTGGTTTTGGTTCTGCTAGAGAACAAGGCTGAACAAGTACTGTCCTGGCTGAGGCAATCAATGAGCACAACTGTCAATGTATGAAAATAATAATAAAATAATCACACTTTATGGGTGGGATTTTCAAAGGCACTCAGAGCTGGCTTAACTCCACTCCCATTGAAGTGAATGGGATCTGCAATAATATAATTGTTTTCCAATGAAAACAAGGGTGCTCACAGGGCCTGTATGAAACACGGTAGTGACCACTGTGTCTCGCAATAGTAAAAATACTCAGATCATGAACTTATAACACTCAGTACAGCCAATCCTCTCTTACTTCCCAGAAATAACTCAGTACAATATTGCCTTCAACTGTTTTTCTTGTATTCCAACAGCTCGCAGCCTGTCAATTTTCCATGCTCTGACAGTCTTATGCTGCACTCTCCAAATCGGAAGGCATTACACCTATTCTTTAAACCAATTATCTGTCCTGCTTTTAAACATAATTTCACTTCATGTAAAACATTTGTCAAAGGTCTGTTTTTCCCCATGCCCTCCTCTTTTCTCTCTGCTGGCTCTTCATTATGGCCATGCCTAATTGTAATAAATTGTCCACCATTTATTCTAAAGCATTGTATAGGGCTTTGTAAAATGCCCACCACTGACATACCTACAATTGGAAGCAGTTAACTCTTTAGGGCCGCTCCCTTGTTTCAAACAATGAATTGCATAAGGAACTGGCCCTCGGCCCCAATTAAAAATAAAAAAGGTCTCCATTAAAGTCTGAGATTGCCAAATTGGGGGTTTATGAAAGGGTCCAGTCAAAGCCCCAAATAGGGAAGAAGGAAATTCGACAGAATACAGATAATAATAGGACTATCACAGCATTTAGGGCAGAAGCTCTGCTAAACCTGGATCCTGAATGCGTTACCCTTAGGTTGGGATTTTTCAAGCTTCCCCTCTCCATATAATCCTCAGATTTGTTGCCTAACATTACTGTCAAAAGCTGACTTTGGCAGTAGTCATAAATTAATTCCTACATATTCTTTTTAGAAAATTCCAGATTTTAACTATGGGCATGGAAATATTAAAGAATTTTTTCCCAAAAGGACATGCATATAAATTCAGCCCTTACTTCTGTCCTGTGAGCCCACTATTTTTGCATCATGGCAGTTTCTCGTGACTGGTCTTTACACAGACTCCATCAGCAGGAAATGCTATAGTATTCAGATGAGTTTCCTCTCTCATCAGTCAGCCCCAGTTCCAAGAAATATGCCACCAAGACACTGTGCAAGCATGAATTCCCTTACTAGGTTAAAGAACCTGCACTCAATACTCATTAGCAATATGCACAGTTCTGAGTTTAGTTTGCCACAGACTATAGCAGTATCATGTCGAGTCTCCTTCAAATGATTCTTAAAGTTATCCCAACTTTAGCTCACATTTCCCAGTACACATTGTTGCATGTCAGAGGTGCCTTACCTCCCAGCTTATTTGCATAAATATTTGAGTACTTTGTATTTCTTTCTGATGAGCTGGATGCATCTTTGAAGTCCACTTACATTGACGGGTCTAAATTAATGATTTTACTTCAGTTGTTATAGATCCCCTCCCTGGACTATGTTGATCATGATGAATGAATGCTTTCTATAGACGGTTTGACATATCAGTTGACAAATGTTGCATATCTGCATTGACAGGCACCTTCTTTGGATCTGGTGTAAAAAAAACTGTATATATCAATATCTGTATATCTGCCGTATGTCTGGAACGGATCAATTTAAAGCTTCGGAATGGTGTAAACAAGCCACTACTTTGAATGCTTTAATAATACTTTATACTCCTATAAGCCCTCTCTTCTAAGGATCTCTATGAACTTTATAAACATTAAGGAAGCCTCAGAACAGGCCTGTGAAATAGGTAACTAATACCTATTGTAACCAAGGCACAGAGAGATTAAAGGCCTGGTTTTCAGAAGTCCTGAGAACTAATTGTGATAAAGTTCTGACATACAGATGTGCTTGCAAGAAATTGACATTTTCTTTCCTGCCCCCAGCCATAATTTCTAGGTCAAAGCTCAAAAGCCAAGCACCCCCATGTCACATGACAGTGACCAGAATCCACTGACTAACAGTTATCGTTACATCTTCCCTTTCAAACAAACAAAAAAAAAACCCTAATAACCAATGAGTTACTGTCTCTGATGCGAGTCTATGCCTTTCTGATCATGTCACATGAGCAGGATGAGTAGGGACTTTCCAATGGTTACTGCAATACCTACCACTCCAGTGGAAGCCAATGGGAGCTGCAGGCAGGGGTGCTGGAACAATTTTCATAGTGGGGGTGCTAAGACCCATTGAACCAAACAGTAAACCCTGTATATAACGAAAACCACTTCAAGCCAGGGGATGCGGCAGCACCCCGGCACTCCTAGTTCCAGCAACTATGGCTGTGGGTCCTCAGCAACTTTTAAAATCAGGGCCTAAGTTATTTGCCCATGCTCATACAGTGAGGATAGAGCTGGACATATCTGCTCACTCCCAAACCCACTTCTTACCACTAGAAGACACTCCCTTTAAATTATGAGCACATTCAGGTGCAATTATCATTTGATATCTCCAAGCTGCCAGAGAGGAGACTGGACCATGAACTTCCATTCCTTCCAGTTCTGCATCCAGAAATGGGGATGTGGACTGATGGTGACAGTTTCCTCCCCTCAAGTCCCACTGCTGGAAAAGTTGATCATGAGTTGCTATGACTTGGTCTACGCTACAAAGTTACGTCGACGTAAGCTGCCTTGCATCAACCTAGTCGTGCACGTGTCCAGGGCCACCCGGGGGGGGGGGGGCAAGTGGGGCAATTTGCCCCAGGCCCCGGGCCCCACAGGGACCCCCACAAGAATATAGTATTCTATAGTATCGCAATTTTTTTTTATGGAAGGGGCCCCCGAAATTGCTTTGCCCCAGGCCCCCTGAATCCTCTGGGCAGCCCCGCACGTGTCTGCACTTAAATTTATCTCACTGATGCAAGTTTCCCATTATGCTGATGTAGTAACACAACCTCCCCAAGCAGAGTTGAGCCAGGGTCGATATGCTAAGGTTGACTTGCAGGTTCAACAAGCCCAGGCTTGCCTCCCTCTGCAGCCCATTGATAACTCAATCTCAGGACTTCCCTATACCCTCCTTCAACATTCCACATGGCATCAAGCGTCTCTGCACACCCCTACCACCAGTAGCGTAGCTAGCGGGGTGCAGGGAAAGCAGCCGCTTCCCCTCAGCAAATTTCCTCAAAGCGGCGCCTTTCCAAAGGCGGCCGGAGGAGCGAGGGGGGGGCGCAGGCTGGCCGCCTGCAGCGCGGCCAGCAGCCATGGGGGGGCGGCGGGCGCGCGGCCGGAGGAGCAGGGGGAGGCACACCATGCTGCCGCGGCCGGAGGAGCAGGGGTGAGGCGCACCATGCTGCAGCGGCCAGAGGAGTGGGGAGGGGGTGCAGGCTGCCCACCCGCAGGCCGCGGCACAGCCGGCAGCCATAGGAGGGTGGCGGGCGGGCGCGCGGCCGGAGGAGCGGGGGGAGGCGCACCATGCTGCCGCGGCCGGAGGAGCAGGGGGGCGCACCATGCGGCCCACAGCATGGCCGAAGCCCGGGGGGGCGCAGGCTGGCTGCCCGCAGGCTGCAGCACCGCCGGCAGCTATGGGTGGGTGGCGGGCGCGCGGCCGGAGGAGCGGGGGGAGGCACACCATGGTGCCGCAGGAGCAGGGGGAAGCGCAGGCTGGCGGCCGGCAGCAACGGGGGACGGCCGGAGGAGCGGGGGAGGGGGTGGCGCAGCATGGCGGCCAGCAGCCACGGCCAGAGGAGTGAAGGGGGGGGGGGGCCGCGAGGGTGGCACGGCAGGGCCGGAGGAGCCATGGGGGGGAGGGGCGGAGCGGCCGGAGGAGGAGCCAGCAAAGGGGGGCGTGGCCAGAGGAGGAGCCAAGGGGGGGCACCTTTTTTATGTTTGCTCCCCTTCCTCTTAGAAGCTGGCTATGCCACTGCCTACCACTTGACCCCAGGGGACATTAAAGACAATCAGAGCTTCAAGTACACTGACCTGTGAAAGCCATGGTTGGTATATGTTTAACTGAAATGGACATGAATGTTGTTTCCCCTTCATAAGTTCTGTTCTCTTCGTTTATTAAGTTTTTTAATGTATTTGTTTTAAAGTTTCATGGGGGAGGGCTGCACTGAATTATTTTACAACATAAATTTCTATTATTTAAACCATAGCTCATCTTTATTAGTTTGCAACATCTGCAGGTCTGAAAGCAACCAATTACTTTTTACCATAGGCGGCGAGTTCCACACCCAGGTGGTGCTCGGGCACCAGCAATATTCAGAACCCAGGGGCCCAGCTCCACCAATATTTGGGGCCGGGTGTCCCCCCCCGGCTCCACCTGCCGCTCCCCTCCCCCGCGCCTCCCCTGAGTGTCCGGTGGCCGCAACTTGCTGCCCCCGCCCCTCGCGGCCCCGGATCAGAGCGTCTCTGTCTTTGCCTCCCCCATGCTGCTTCCCTGCAGCAACTGCTGCCGCAGGGTCCTAGTGCCCCCCCCTCCACTGCCAGGGCAGACTGACTCTGAGCCTGCCCTTCCCCCTCAGACCCTTCCCTTTTCTGGCAGGACCCTCCAGTAGCACAGGCCCGGCCCCCCGCCGCCCACAGTCACTGCTCCTGCCCCATGCTGGGCAAGGAGGCAGCCCCATCCCCCATCAGGCTACAGTCAGGGGCAACAGCAGGGGAGGAGGCGCTCGCAGCATCCCACGGCACCCACCACGGGGGCGACGAGGGAGAATCCTGGATCTGAGAGGGGCCCTAGGAGCACATGCAGTGACAGTGTGCTGCTGGAGGGGGCAGGAAAGGAGAGCTCCTGCCCCAGAGCTTGCTGCTGCCGCCAAGGAGAGGGCTGGGAGGAGTCCTCCTCTCTGGCCCCTGTCCCGGAGCAGCCTGCCTGCACCCCAAACTCATCCCCAGCCCTGCCCCACCCCAGAACCCACACTCCCAGTCAGAGCTTTCACCCCTCCACCGCACCCTCAACCCTCTACCCTAGCCCTGAGCCCTTCCAGCACCCCAAACACCTTATCCCCAGTCCCAGCCAGAGCCCTCACCCCCCACACTCCTACACTCGCCCTGAGCCTCTCCCACACCCCAACCCCCACATTGCCAGCCCCAGACAGAGCCCTCACCCCTACTCACCCTGAGCCCCTCCCACACTCCAAACCCCTCATCTGCAGCCACAGCCCTCACCCCTGCACCCCTCCCATCCCCAAACTCCCTCCCAGAGCCTGCACCCTGCACCCCAATCCCCTGCCCCAGACTAGGGCCTGCAGCTTCATGAGCCAAAGGAGCAAGAAGTAGGCTTGGTCACCCAGGATCACTACTGGCATTTCAACATTCCCAACAACTGTAATCTGCCAGCTGAGAAAGAAAGTCCCTGCTCCCAGCTTTCTGAAAAATCTTGTGTTCGTAAAGATGTAAGAGTCAGGCGCCTTCCCTGACCATCCCACATTGATGTCGGATCATGGGGGACACTTCACTAACTATGCTTGCGTAACCATAGAAAAGTAGCTCTTTCTCTTGACTTACTATGGGGCAAGGTGGTCTGACGCCACCACAGTTTGGGAACCCCATTGCTGCAAATCCATCCACTATGTCCTGAACATTACTGAGAGTTACATAGCAAGAGGCAATTAATGGCCCTGCACACTTGTACGACAACAGCCCTGGCGATTGATTTCCCGACTCCAAACTGACTTTCGACTGACCGATAGCAATCTGACATTGCAAGCCTCAATAGTGCAACCACCGCTCACTTCTCCATTGTCAATGCAGCTCTCATTTTGGTGTCCCTGTGCTAGGAGGTGGGGGCAAGCTCAGTGCACAGATCCAGGAATGCAGCCCTGCATATCCGAAAGTTCTGCAATTGTGTTCATCATCCCAAGCCTGCATTACAATGCAATCCCACTAGTCAGTGCTCGTTTCTCGGACCCAGAAGCAGCGTTCCACCCTCTGCAGAGGCTCCATGAATGCCACCAGCAACCTTGAATTGTTTCTCACTATGTCCCACAGCAATCTGTCCTCCAAGAAATCATCATCATCTTCAACACAGATTTGGTTCTTCTTGCGATTCTGCAAATACTGCAGGATCGTGCACCCTGCACTTGCAACGCTCATGACAATAGTGCAGAGCTGCGTAGGCCCCATGCTTCCGTCTGAGGTGGTGGACAGGGAGGGTTTATGGATTTTGAAAAAAAAGGTGTGAAAATTATGGGATACCATTGACATTATGGGATGAAGAAAGTTGCAAACTGGGAAGTTGACCATCCATGCTTCCAGTCGACCCTGCGCAACTTGTTTCAGGCCCATCATGTATTGCCAAAACTTCCCAAAAGATGGTGGCAAGTTGCACAATGGGATACCTACCCAGAGTGCACCACACTGTGCATTGATACAAGCACTCCTGGTGAGTACGCGCATCGGCGACACAAGGAGCCAAGTATGCACGTGTCATGCATGTATGCATGTACTAACTGTGGTGGCTTTATGCTGATGTAACTTGCATCAACATAACTTTGTAGTGTAGGCATAGCCTAAGCCAGGGTATCACAGGGTTCCCAAAAGAATAAGACTATCAAGTGGTTGCTTGCACTGCCTGTGCCCTAAGGCTGGCCCGATTCACACTCAGTTCTGCCTAACTGCAAAGCTATCTGAAATGAGCCTATCATTAATAGCACTGTGCTTTCTGTTTTCATGGAAGCCTATCCACACCTCTTTTTACCATTTTCAACTTTGAGAGAGTTCCTGCAGCAATAAGGATTGAATCCTATATATTTTTATTTAATTACAGCAAAAATTATCAAGAACCACATTGGGTTGTTTTTTTGGGGGGGTGGGTTGGGGGAATAACTACTAATTTTTTGTGAGCTTGCATTGTAAAAGAAGAGCATTTTCAGCAATGGGCATGTGATATTTCTCCCATACGTTGTTTTGGGGCACATCATCTGGGTTTGGCATGGTCTTGTAGCAACAGACAAGAACCCCTAGGAAAGAAAGAGCACTGATCATTATCTTCATTGACCGGGCATTAACACAGCAACAAGAGTCCAAGAGAAAGGAAGAAAAGTAGTAGGGGAGAGGACACATTCTGTTTCATAGTCTGCCACATTTGTAAATTATACCATAAGAATACAGACACAGCATCATGCACACTTCTCTTCTGGTGCATTTTTATCATGTAGCCTGGATTTTAGGAGTACCCAAGGAAAAACTATTCTCCACAACTCATACCTACAAGCCCTGGCAAGACAATGCACATGATGATTTAACAAGTTATTTCCACCTCTATTTTCTATGATCCAATGAACAAATTATGGGTTTATACAATTATTTCTATGTATGGCCTTGAAATATGTAACTTTCAATGGCAGTGAGGAACAGAGTGTTTAGATACTGATTCACAGTACTTGTTTTTAGTACTCTTTTGTGATCTAAACAGCAGTCAGGCTACAATATTTATTTACAAAACTCTTAATTTATATAATACCTTATATAAATTTCTATCCAGTTTTTTCCAGCCTTGAAGCATTAACCTGCCCAGCATTGCCACACAATGGGCATTCAAGAACAGCTGTAACAACATGTAATGTACAAAGAGCAAAATTGCTCATCATGGTTACATAAAAAAATGTATTTTTGTTTACGCACAGCATATCCAAGACCAGACTTGTGACTGAGTAAGAGAATCAGTGAGACACAAACAGCACAGTGCATAAATTGAGCACCAAATTACACTTACTCCCACTCCTCCAAAGCATCCAGAAGACTAGGGGAGAAAAGTAGCCTGGAATATCTGAGGTCTAAGTGCCTTAAGTGCTTTTAAAATAAAATAATAAAAAAACCCACAAGAGATTAAGAGAAAGGGAAGGGAGGGAGGAAGAGGAAAGCCCCCAAACAGCAATTTCTGTTTTAAGGATGTGAAAGACACAGAGGAGAAGAGTCCCCAAGCACTCGCTAAAAGTGCTTTTGGTATGAAATAAGAGGGGGGAAAAACATCCCCCATAATAAAAGCTGCTCCCATAAAACTGGGTTTTGTTACTGAAGCAGCCCAGCTTTAGCCAATGGACTATTCAATGAGATGTTTCCTAAAGGTGCTACTCAGCTATGCTTAGCCCATTTGGACCCATTTGTTCATGTTGAGGAAAATCCACAGGAGAATAAACTAATAGCTTTTCCAGACAAATCACAACTGCTTTGCTTTAGCAGTTCCTTTCCTATCCAGTCGGGCAAAACTCCTAGGAGAAGTGACCACCACAACCAAAGTAAGCAGAGTATTTGTCAAGTTTTAAAGGCTAGCCTAGAAGCTTTATCTCATACCAACCTCTGAGCAAAAGCACCTTTTCCTGCTCTCCGAATCTTTCCATTAATGTAGATCAGAACACCTGGTGGCCAATTGCTAGCTGAAGATAATTAGCCTTCAATTATCACCAGTTATATTTTCACCTGTCCCCTTTGCATATCCCTGTAACTTATAGCATGTCCAATTATTCTGTTATGACCCATCCCCACACCAGCAGTGAGTAGGGAACTAGTCCCTTTGCTATGGAATTAACCTTTCACTCTCCAATTGCCTAGGCTGTCTCTCACTCTGCAGTACTTCAACACTTGAGTACATGGCTTGCAGCAAATTCACTCAGTAACAAGTCATGTGTTCTTATTCCTTAATCAAGGAAAGCCATTTCTGGTGAGCGCTGCCACCTTTCAGTCCATCAAAAACTGACCAAAAGACAAAATATTCCAGTCCCCATGAAAAACTAGAAATCACCACACATCTTTGGTGACGCCACATCCTTGCCCTCCTACTAAAGCTGGGAGGTGAGCATCCCTGCTCGAGTAAGAGCCCTGCAACCCTCACAACCATTCCCGTTTTATTGTGTGTTGTGCCCCGAATTCGAGTCCTTGGTTCAGTAGTTCCGCCCCTTAGGCTGTGGGAGGGGCCTTCAGGAACTCAATAGGTGCGAGAGTAAGAGCAGAGCACTGCCTATCGCCTAGCTTCTGAGAAAAAGGGCACTTTAGCCTTCACTCGACTGCTGGGAGAGCAAGGTGCTCCATTTTCTATTCCCTTCTAAAGGTGGAAAGTCCACTCTCTCTCTTTTCTTGGTGGCATTCCCCTCTCCTGCCTATCCCACATATTAGGAGGCATTCTGGAAAATCTTGTTGTTTTGGCCCAGATCCTCAATGAGAGAGGCCAGAAGACATAAACCCATTTCTTACGTGCTAAAAAAAATTACATTTTCACCAAAAAATTATTGAACAATTCAAGTTTTCGTTCATTTTCTGCAAAGCAAAATATTTCCTGGTTTTCAGTTTTTGGAGCCATTTCCCCTTAAACAAAAGGTAAGCTTTGCTGGGAAAATCTTGAGAGGTGAACATTTGGAGATGCAGAGTTGTGTCTGATGCACCTTGGCAAAGCTGGAAGGAGAAGCAAAATCTACAACATGGATACAAAATTAATTGTCTGCAACCAACCCATTTCACAATATGGTTTATTTTTATAACCCCTTTAGTTTTCAGTAAGCTCCAATCATGGTTTTGACAGCCCAAGGAAATTGAACTTTTCCACACAATTCTCACTAATACAGCCTGCCACTTGGTCTTATTGTTATTAGAATAATTTGCTCCCAAGTTCTGAAATGAACTCTGTGCCCAAGTAATTAAAGCTCTTAAAGTTTCTAGTCCTTTGTTTAAAGAATTCGTCCTTGTGCTCTCTATGCCCCATCAGCTACCTAATTAGCAGAGCCTTTGCGTGATTAAAAATTCTCACAGAGATTCTGCTGGATATTTGCCTCTCTTAATGAGTGTTTGTGGACAGCTGGGAGCGGGAGCTGGTTCCCTCCTCCCAGGACCTCCAATGAATTCTGCAGACCTCTGTCAGGGCCCAGGAGTGAAAGCTGTCATTTTAGTAATGTGGATGAAAATTGGTCAAAAGCACCGTGGTCCTTGAGGAATGAAAGGCCTTGAAATATAAATGAAGATGAATATTCATATTTGATTCAATAAGTGCCAATTATTAATATACATGTCTGTCAGTAAGAAAAGTCAGAACTTATTCCATTGTGCCTGGCATAATTTGGATCCTAATTCACAATTATCCTGCTATTCTTTGCATTACTTTCCAGGTAATTTTTATAGTTCAAAACTTGCAGGAAAACATGAAGAGGATGGGGTAATGGAAGGGGTAATTATTTCCACATACAAAAAAATAAGTTCTCTTCAATCTTTTAGCTAATTTGCTGTCTATTAAGACTTACCTGTGGTTTTTGTACAGTGGATTCTAGCCATCTTGCTCGCTTTTAATATCAGTTTTTAAAGCTGCCCATCTTATGGCACTAGAAATGTATCTGATTTCTTTATGGGAATTCCCTTTCTGCTCTCTCCCTGCATCCTCTCTTATTGCAACTTCACTTATATTTTCTACTCCTAAAAAACTACACATTTTCATAATATTCTGTAAATAATGAATTTTAACAGCAGAATTATAATTTAATTGAAATATCAATCAATCAATAAATAAATAAATGTCTTGGGTACATGCCTGCTGCTTTTTGGATATGTTTGGGAAGAGTGAAGAGAAACCTCTGGTGCCAGCTAGCTCTGTTACTGTCAAGTGATTATTAGCTTTTTGAAATAAAAGCTGGAATTAGAGATATGCCTGGGCCAAAATTCATGGCAAAACATTAAGTCTACATACTGGCTCTTAAGCTGGTGACAATCACTCTGATTTATCGCAGTTCAGGAGATATTAACTGGGAAGTGACCCAACTGCACTATTGTATTATATAATGTAACATCTTATGTTTATGGACCACGTTTCATCCAAGACAAACCAAAGCACCCTGCCTACCTGAACTGAGATACAAACTAGACACATATACCTCCACTGCTGAAATTCACACAGCTCTGAGGAGAAGAAACACAGGAAGCATTTCAGAGGACAAAGCACCACTGCATAATCACTCAGGTCAAGAAGTGAAGGAGACCATACCCAACTGAAACTTTGGAGAGATGCAGAAGAATTATATCATCAGAATGTAATTGGAGGAGCTGGAATTTGGTCTGGATTACAGGACTAACATCCAAGGAAGAAATGCCATGAGAATATTAGTAAATTCAAGCAATTAGTACTTTGGTCTAATCCAAAAATTAGCCTCGCTAGCAGCAGTTACCTCAATCGTCGTACTAGGCATTAGTTCCATAATGTCTCAGGAGTAAGAGTACCACCTACTTATGACTAGTACCACTTGATACAACACCTAAATGTTGCTTGGAGGTTTCTTATTTAAGCTGTGACCTTAATCAACAGAGGCACTTTTATTTATTTACCACTAATCCTTATTTCCAGCAATAAGCACTGGGTCAAATCCTGAGATTCTTATTCAGTTTTTACTTAGTCAAGTTCTTCCCGACTTACAGTGGGAGTTTGCCTGAGTGAAAACCACATATGGCTTCAGGGTGTAGTATGATAAGGAAAGAGCTCAAGGGCCTGATTCTCCACTACTAACATTGATGTGAACGTGGAGAAACTCCAAAGAGGTCAATGGAGTTACGCCAGTGTAAATAAGAGGAGAATCGCGTCCCAAGTATTTTGACATCAGCCACGAAATTCTCCTGTCACTTACACTGGTCCAAGTCCATTACCTCCAAGGTGGAATTTCTTTGCAGTCTATTTGTATGTTTTTGTGTTTTATGGTTCATTATAATATTTCTCTTCCCAACCATTCCGGTTTACAGGTCATGAAGTTGTTTTTGTGCATGGAAGATTCTGCCATGAAACATTGTTTTGTTTCAGTGCAGAATGGAGATCAGCTGTTTTCACTGGCAGTTTGAAAAATGAAGTTAGGAAGTTGGGACAGGTGTGGGTGCACATTAATGAGGCAATTAGGTTTGGAAATAATGATTTATCATTTGTAATAAGGTCACAGTTTATAAATCTATGTCAACAATACACTTAGAGCTGTACTAAATCAGAGATTTCAGTTCACAGAGGCCTTGCAAACCTTTATTTTTAATTGTGGGGAGGAGGGGGTTGGTTCACATGTAGTCACACCATCTGACCAAAACTGGTTTAGAATTGAAACCATGACATACCACCAAGTTGGATACAGTTTTCAACCAAAACTATAAATCCTTCCCTGACACCCATAAAAGGGAGTCAGTCCAAAATTCATGGGTTCACCGAAATTGTGGTGAACATTTTGACAAACCTGCAAGAAATTTTGGGTTTATAATATAACTTGCCACAATCAAAGTGTGCATTGAAATGTGCAGGCTACTCAAAAATGGTAAATTGTCAGTGGTGCAGATATCATCTGAAGCACTACAATACCACCTAATGTGTGGGATTTTAGTGTGGAAGAACAGAGACCATAGAGTTTCTTGCTAGCAATCTATCATTCATTATTTTTACTCTCCATACACAGACACACATCCTGCTAAAGGATTTTGGCTAGAGTAATCCAATAAGCAAGTCCTAGTGCAAGTAGTAATTAGAAACACTAGTCTCCATCCAGATGGGTCTGATTTTTAGAGCTCCCAGGCCCCATGTCCATATCTAGAGTTTTGAGTTTCTCTAAATTCTCTTGGGTTTGATTTTTGTTGGGAATCAGTGCAGTTTGCATTGCCACTGTTATGAGTCAGATTTTTTCCACAATGAAATGAAATTGAATTAAAAAACATTTTTTAAAAAGGAAACATTGGTCAGTTTAAAAAAAAATAGAATAAAATTGTCTTTTTTAAATTTTTTACCTTCTACAGCACATATCCCATATTACATAGTAAAAAAAAAAAAAAAATCTTGAACACAAGGGTATCGGTATTGTCATGCCAGATTGGACCAGTGGTCCATCTATCTCAGCATTTTGCTTTCAACAGTGATCAGTATTTAGGTGCAACAAACACCATCCTGTACAGTAATCAAATAACACTGGTCTACAATTTTTGAGAAGTCGTCTGCTTCAGAGATAAAATGTGCTATTTATTATGTATTTTGATGTGCTGAATTCAAATATGACAATTAAAACAACTGATTGGCTACTGTTTCTAAGATATTTAAGTTTTTACATTTTATGTCTATGTATATTGTGTAGATAGTAGAGTTTTAATCATAAATTGTAAACCTAGGTCTTTTCATGTGTTTATGGTTGCTTTACATGATAATATTTCACCTGTCCTGTTTATGTAACACTTTAAAAATCAGCAAAAGGGTTATAGAAATAAAATTTATTATGAAACAAAAGGCAAAAAACTATTATGTACATAGTTTAGTCCTATTCAGTGTCTACTCGGCGCTTCTTGGCTTGTCTCTTGTATTCATTAAATGGAGCATTTCTTGTCACTGTCCAACAATAGTCTGCAAGCATTGATGGACTCCATTTGCCCTGATAGCGTTTCTCCATTGTTGCAATGTCCTGGTGAAATCGCTCGCCGTGCTCGTCGCTCACTGCTCCGCAGTTCGGTGCAAAAAAATCTAGATGAGAGTGCAAAAAATGTATCTTTAGTGACATGTTGCAACCAAGGCTTTTGTATGCCTTGAGGAGGTTTTCCACCACCAACCTGTAGTTGTCTGCCTTGTTGTTTCCGAGACAATGTATTGCCACTAACTGGAAGGCTTTCCATGCCGTCTTTTCCTTGCCACGCAGTGCATGGTCAAATGCATCATCTCGAAGAAGTTCACGAATCTGAGGACCAACAAAGACACCTTCCTTTATCTTAGCTTCACTTAAGCTTGGAAATTTTCCACGGAGGTACTTGAAAGCTGCTTGTGTTTTGTCAATGGCCTTGACAAAGTTCTTCATCAGACCCAGCTTGATGTGTAAGGGTGGTAACAAAATCTTCCTTGATTCAACAAGTGGTGGATGCTGAACACTTTTCCTCCCAGGCTCCAATGACTGTCGGAGTGGCCAATCTTTCTTGATGTAGTGGGAATCTCTTGCACGACTATCCCATTCGCCGAGAAAACAGCAGTACTTTGTGTATCCAGTCTGCAGGCCAAGCAAGAGAGCAACAACCTTCAAATCGCCACAAAGCTGCCACTGATGTTGGTCATAGTTTATGCACCTCAAAAGTTGTTTCATGTTGTCATAGGTTTCCTTCATATAGACTGCATGACCAACTGCAATTGATGGCAAAACATTGCCATTATGCAGTAAAACAGCTTTAAGACTCGTCTTCGATGAATCAATGAACAGTCTCCACTCATCTGGATCGTGAACGATGTTGAGGGCTGCCATCACACCATCGATGTTGTTGCAGGCTACAAGATCACCTTCCATGAAGAAGAATGGGACAAGATCCTTTTGACGGTCACGGAACATGGAAACCCTAACATCACCTGCCAGGAGATTCCACTGCTGTAGTCTGGAGCCCAACAGCTCTGCCTTACTCTTGGGTAGTTCCAAAGCCCTGACAAGGTCATTCAGTTCACCTTGTGTTATGAGGTGTGGTTCAGAGGAGGAGGATGGGAGAAAATGTGGGTCCTGTGACATTGATGGTTCAGGACCAGAAGTTTCATCCTCTTCCTCTTCCTCGTCTGACTCGAGTGAGAATGATTCTGGTGCATCAGGAACCGGCAGTCCTTCTCCATGGGGTACTGGGCGTATAGCTGATGGAATGTTTGGATAATGCACAGTCCACTTTTTCTTCTTTGACACACCTTTCCCAACTGGAGGCACCATGCAGAAGTAACAATTGCTGGTATGATCTGTTGGCTCTCTCCAAATCATTGGCACTGCAAAAGGCATAGATTGCCTTTTCCTGTTCAACCACTGGCGAAGATTTGTTGCACAAGTGTTGCAGCATATGTGTGGGGCCCACCTCTTGTCCTGATCTCCAATTTTGCAGCCAAAATAAAGGTGATAGGCTTTCTTAACCATAGTGGTTATACTGCGCTTTTGTGATGCAAAAGTCACTTCACCACAAACATAGCAGAAGTTATCTGCACTGTTCACACAAGTACGAGGCATCTCTGCTCACTTTGGCTAAACAGAAATGTGTCCCTTTGCAAAATCAAACACTGACAAATAAGAGAGCACGACACTGTATGATTTCTAGAGCTGATATAGGGCAAATTGTTCAGCAGAGTGATGTAAGCTTCGTTATGATTGCATCATCCATGACTTCTAGGAATAACATGATGCAATTCATATCATGTATGATGCAATACCAGCTTCAGATTGCATCATTCATTGTTTTGCCTAAAAAGCAAGTACTGTCCAAACCCAGTCATAGATTTATTCATAGATCCACTCAAAGATGTATTTTAGTCATTTCTGGTTTAAATGGAGATCCCTTCCCTTTATAACTCACTTATCCTCCGCCATGCCCAAGTCAAGGGTCGTATATACTGACCCAATAGCATATCTTGAAAACTAGAGCCAATCAACAATTTTAAGCATCATTTTCGTTCTCAGTACCCAGAATTAGTAAAGTTTGACTACATTTATTTCAGAAGCATTTTGGCTGTAGAGCAGTGTAACCTAACCGGGTAGCGATCGATCTATCGGGGATCGATTTATCACATCTAGTGTAGATGCAATAAAATTGATCCCCGATCACTCTGCCGTCGACTCCGGAACTCCACCGCAGCGAGAGGCGGAAGCGGAGTCGACGGGGGAGCGGCAGCGGTTGACTCGCCGCCGTCCTCACAGCCAGGTAAGTCGACCTAAAATATGCAACTTCAGCTACGCTATTCGCGTAGCTGAAGTTGCGTATCTTAGGTCGACGACCCCTCCCCCCCATAGTGTAGACCTAGCCTTAGAGGAAATCTCTTCCTCATCTTGGTTTGTGTGTTAGCTTGTGTGTTTTCAGTGACTCATTCTTTATCTGGGTGGTGCAGACCAGGCAAAATCATGTTAAACCCTTTTAAAGAAAACAAACATTCTTTATTTCAGCTGTGTCCTAGAGTAGAAAATGATATTCTAAGATGTACTTTATACAATAAATCAGGGATACATACACATGCACCCACCATGATGATTAGCAGGGATCAAACCCAGAGTCTTCTGCACCAAAACCAGACCACTACTACTTGAGCTACAGGAGAGCTCCCTTAGCTACATGCCAGTAGCAAGCTGTTGGGTATATCTACACTGCAGCTGGGAGGTAGACAGACTCACACTAGCTCAGCTCAAGCTAGCACACTTAAAATAGCAGTGTGAATATTGTGACACTGGTGCCTGAGCTTGAGCCCAGGGAGTCAGGTAGGCTTGGACTAGCCCTAGGCCAGCACTGCATCGTCCACACTGCTATTTTCAGTGCACTAGCTCCAGCTGAACTAATGTGAGTGTGTCTACCCATGCTGGGAATCACACCTACCAGTAGGGTGACCAGATGTCCCCATTTTATCGGGACAGTCCCGATTTTAGGGGACTTGTCCCGCGTCCCGACCTTACATTGGTCGGGACGCACTTTGTCCCGATATCGGGGGACCGTCTGGTGGAGGACGGAAGCCGGCACTGCCGGCCCCGCTCACCTCTTCTTCCTGGGCCTGGGGCAGCGCAGCTGAACTCCCGGCACCTGCCTGCTCGCCGGCCGGCAGGAGCCTGCAGAGTGCTGCAGCCCCACTCCCCAGGCACGCACAGAGATGGTGAGGAGGTCTCCACTGTGTGCTGCAGGGGCGGGGGGGCTTGTAGGCGCCGGCAGCGAGCCCCCCGCCCCTGTCCCCGCCCCCCCAACCCGACCCGAGCGACCTTAGGAGCCAGAGGGACAGGACCTGCCTGCTGGATGCTCCCTGGGAGCTGCTCCAGGTAAGGCTAGCACTGCCTGGGACTCACCTGGCCCCCTGGCAGGTCCCTCTGGCGGGGGGGGGGAGCTCTGTGTGCTGCCCCCCTCCCTCCCCGAGGGGGGAGGTGGAGACGGAGCGGAAGCAAGCTGGTGGGGGGCGGGTTGTGGAGCTGCCGGTGGGTTCTCAGTTTTTCTGTGCTCCAGCAGTTTTTTTTGTTTTGCTCCGCCGCCCGCTTGGTTTTTTTTGTTTTTTGTTTTCTCCGTTCCCCCCCCCCCCCCCGCGTCCCAATATTTGACCTCTGTTATCTGGTCACCCTACCTACCAGTTGCAGTGTAGACATACCCTTATTTAGCAACTGGGATCAGCAGGTAGAGGGTGTTTGATCACATACACTAGGTCATTATATTAATACACTTTTGCGTGGTCCACCATGATCTTAAAAAAGGGCATTTATCTCAACCCATTTCAAAAAATAGATTGAGAGACTACAACATATCTATCTTGCCATAGTTGGGGTCAAAATGAGGAATATTGGCCAGCCTTATAGTAATATGTTTATAGCATGTGTATATAGCCAAAATGATTATTATTTTAAGAAAAATAGGCATCTAAAAGATAGGCCCCCAAGTCTGTATTTTGGCACGTGAATTATCAAATTCAGGCCCGATTACCGAAAGTGCTGAAAATGGAGCAGTTCCGTCTTCAGTGGGAACTACTGAGTGCTCAGTGCTTTTGAAAATCAGGCCACTTATTCACATGCCTAAATATGTACTTAGGAGCCTGTCTTTTTTTTTTTTTTTTTAAATCTCAGCCACGAATGTACATTATTTATTTCAGCAACTTATGTGTCCATGTCTTCAACATGTGGATACACCTCAGTTAATTTAAAAACAAAACACAAAAAACCAGTCAGCTGTAACCTAAAATCAAGAGAATAAGGAAAGAAGAAAAATCGATCCACTAAGTAAAAAGGAAGAAAGAAAAGCAATACTTTAATTGAATCCATTTGGCAAAGGCATGGCTGGAAAGATGAGCCTGGCACCTCTCTGAACGGCACTGAATTCAGACTCTGACAGACTTCGGCAGGAACAAGCTCTCGGTTGGGGACTCTCCACCAGGGCCGACTCCAGGTTTTTTGCCGCCGAAGCAAAAAAAAAAAAAAAAAAAAAAAAGCCAGAGTGCTGCCCCTTCAAAAGGGCCGCCCCAAGCGCATGCTTGGAGCGCTGGTGCCTAGAGCCAGCCCTGCTCTCCACTGAGAACCAGGGCCGGCTCTAGGCACCAGCAAAACAAGCTGGTGCTTGGGGCGGCACATTTTTAGGGGCAGCATGGCCGGCGCCAGAATGCCGCCCCTAAAAATGTGCCCCGGCCGCCCTAGCTCACCTCCGCTGCCGCTCGCGCGCCGCGGCCGCTCGGGGTCTCCCCCTCCCTCCCAGGCTCTCAAACCTGGGAGGGAGGGGGAGATCCCGAGCGGCCGTTTCGCGCGCCGCTGCTCCCCCTCCCTCGCAGGCTTGAGAGCCTGGGAGGGAGGGGAAGAAGCGGCGCCCGCGCCGCGGCCACTCAGAGTCTCCCCCTCCCTCCCAGGCTCTCAAACCTGGGAGGGAGGGGGAGATCCCGAGCGGCCGTTTCGTGCACCGCTGCTCCCCCTCCCTCCCTCCCTCCCAGACTTGAGAGCCTGGGAGGGAGGGGGAGAAGCAGCGCCCGCGCTGCGGCCACTCGGAGTCTCCCCCTCCCTCCCAGGCTCTCAAACCTGGGAGGGAGGGGGAGATCCCGAGCGGTCGCGGCGCGCGAAACAGCCGTTTAGTGCGCCGCTGCTCCCCTCCCTCCTAGGCTTGAGAGCCTGGGGGGGAGGAGGCAGGGCTGGGGATTTGGGGAAGGGGCGGAGTTGAGGCGGGGCCGGGGGTGGGGTAATTAAAAAACAGGGTGGGGCGGCCAAAATTATTTTTGCTTTGGGCGGCAAAAATCCTAGAGCCGGCCCTGCTGAGAACACCCCTCTTGTAGTCCTCAAAAGTACCATCTAAGCAATGGCAGAAAAGGCAGCTCAACTATGCTGTCAGTTATACACACAGTTTATGACAACATACATCATGGGAACAAGGAGAATAAAGTTCAAGTGGTATTTAGAGAGTCAGCCGATCCCAAAGCTTTAGGTACGCACTTATTCATGTATTTCCTGCGTTTGTGTTTGGGGGACTATGACAAGCTTGTAATACGAAAAAAAGAGAAGTTCCTATTTAAATCATTTGCAAAGTTGGCCATCATCTCCCCCTGTATACTTTGAATTCGCTTGTTTTTTCATTTTATTTTCATAAGATTCTGTTTGTTAGAAATATACAGTGAAAAAAGAAAAATAGAGGGGAAAGCCTGTTTGATAGGGTTTGTTTTTTTTAAAAGAATTCCCCTTTGATTTCAAGACAATTACGAACAGAGCAATTTTAGGTTTTAAGATTGTGTCACCACATACACACACACACACACAGTACTAGATGAAAGTCCTGGATTCAGTATGGATATCTTGGGTGGTGGGAGGCAGGGGGCGTGGGAAATCAGCATTGGAAATCTGCACAGAAAAAAAATTCTTTTCAGGAGGCATTTGAATTGAGAGTAGGAGACCATTTAGACACCCCAAGAATAGATGGCAATGTGGAAGAAGGTGTGAGGATGACAGCAATGGAAGGATATACTGGAGACGTATTTCTTTCACATAATGAAATCATCACACGTAGGAAAGAGACTATCTATGACTGGATACGGTCACAGAAATGCACTGAAATTGGCCATAACTGCAAAGTCAATAAAATGCTCTTAATCTTTCAATAAACAATTTATTTAAAAAAAAAAAAGACTTATTTTGGAGCTATTGGAGTCCCTGGAGTGGGAAATAAATACATTTTAAATGTGCTGTACACTATGCAGTATCTTGGATTTATTCTCATTTCAACAGATGCATGGTCTGGTCAACTGAGCACTAGACTGGGAGGCAAATATTCTTGTGTTCTAATCCCCACTCTGATAATGACTCCTTTTGTGGCTTTGGACACACTGCCTAGGGTCAGATTCTGAGAGCCTTCCTCGACGTGCGTAGCAGGTACTATTCAACATGAGCAAGGCAATAGAATCTGCCACTCAATTTCTCTGCATCTGTTAAATTGGGGGTAAAAAACAGTCTTCCAACCTTCCTCATAGGGTTCCAAGAACAAATTAGCTAACATATGGAAAGTGTTTAGAAGATAAAGAGAAGATAAAGAGATCTAGTCAAGGGGTAAAGAATATTGAAATAATTGTTGTTCCTCAAGTTTCCAAAAGAAATTATTTCTTTATTTCCATTTTTGTGACTTTTTATTTTTTTTAAATTGGCTTTGAATTTGTTGATTTTAAAATTTTCATTTCCCTCCCACCACCCCCTTTTCTGCTTTTTCTCACCTGTTTTCCATTTTTCCCCTGTCAAAGTGGGGGCCGGTGCATAGAGGGGAGAAAGTGTCAGACAGGATGAGGTGAAAGAAAAACTGGAAACATTTTCAAGTGTCAAAAATTTTAAATGCAATTTTTTCCACAACATTTTTTTTAAAAGGCAGTTTTCAATGAGTAATGTACCTGTCTGAAATTTTTCAACCAGTATTATTCTATTATACAGATGGGTCCAAACTGATTCCTGGATCTGAACACACCCCAAACTTTGGGAGAGGCTGGAATTTCAGTTTCACATTTGATAGCTTAATTCTATCTCTGTTAGTTTATTGTCTCAGCATACACCGTGGGATTCGGTACTAATGGTTTGAGGACTCATCCTTGAAATTGACTGCTTCATTAATTATTACTAAACCATTTTTAAGATGTCATAGCATTTGCACATAGTTAGTTATATAACTGGCTGGAGACAGGCCTGGCAGACCAACAGTATTACAAAGTGCTACCATGCAGGGGGCCAGACTCAAGACTCAATGCCAGTCTCTTGCTTCAGGGCTGGCAACAGCTGGAACCAATCCAGGCAACACTTCATTTTGAGGAAGAGGAAGAGCCACATATGACTCTGCAGTGACCCCCTCTGGCTGATTGGGACAGGCTCTTGTGGTAGGCTAGTTAGATTCAGCCAAACTCAATTCACAGCATATTCATAAAGGTAAGAGTCCTTGAGGCTGCACAAGAGAAGAGAGATTCTCAGGGTGTGCAGAAATGTTCCCACTACAGGCTATTTCCAGGAGAAAGGAGTTGATTAATGCAGGTTTTGTATTAATCTACACTTACTGCCACAACATATGCTGATTCTCTTTAATGTAGCGCCTGTAAAAGAGGCTATCCTATTGAAATCCTGGAACTGAGGGGGAGGCCCCCAGAACAAAAGCCTGTCTCCTTCAGGTAAGGGAGGACCCATAGAACCCAGAATCTAAATTGATTATGGGGGACAAAACAGGAAAGGGCATGCCCACCGCCTACTATAGGGTCAAAACAAGGAATTCAGAGGGGGAAACCAAGTAGAAAACCTGACAATGCCTACTGCCCTGAGAAGATATCAGTGGACAGTGCCACAGGAACTTTGCCTAGATTCATGCACAGACAAGAGACTGGAAACATACCTTGAAGACTAAAGTCCTCTTGTTTATGGACAGAATAGGCATAGCACAGGTAGCAGAGAAAGCTTCCATATATCATCCCACCAATGTGCATCAGCCCTCAGATGGCAGTATGAGCCAAATAGAGGAAAGGAAATTTTTGCCTCTGTGACCCACCCAGTCCTTGCTGATGCTACCAACATGGGTGCCAATTGGTGCAAACTGTGATGTAACCCCTGAAACCGGACTCAACCCAAACAATTCATTTTGTGTAGGTTATCTAAAAAGCTCTGAGGTGCTAACAGCATTTGGTCACTACTGACGGAACCTGGGGGCCAAATAATAAACCCTGGTATCCATGTGCAAAGATGACACAACCAGATCATACCACTCCTGCATGGAATGAGGTCTCTCAGCTGCCTCAGAAGCATGGTCCCTTCCATGACTTCTGCTGAGGTATACCCTGCTTATCTGAGCATCCAATAGTATTGTGGGGGATAAGAGGACCCAAGCCGTGGACTGACAACAATCTGAGGGAAGATGTTCACTACAATGGATGAGGCAAGTTCTTTGAAGCACTTCAATCTTTCTATCAGCACCACATCAGTCTCGCTTTTGTTTAGCATTAACCAGCTGTCCCTCATCCAGAGATGGTGTCATCTGCATATTGCTGACACTTCACCCTGTATTGTCTCACCAGCTTTCCCAAACAGCTCCCTATAGATGTTGAATAATATGAAGGAGAGGACTGAGCCTGGTGGAACTCCATGGGCAAGGCCTTTAGAAGGGGAGGAAAAGATGCCTATAAACAGCTTCCTGAGTTCATTCTGACCCATTTCAGAGATGTCTTTTCACCCCGTAGCTTCTCAAAGGACTATTTGATGAGCTTCCCAGACCAGGTCGACAGATTTTGGCTAATAGAGCTTGCGCCAATGTTCTAAAAATAGCTGTATAGACAGTGCTTTGAAGTGGCAGTTTGGGCTCTGAAGCCCACCCTGTTCCCTAGGCTTCAGAGCCTGAACTCCAGCCCAAGCCACGACCTGAAAGCACTGTCTATAAAGCAATTTTAAAAGCACTAGCACAGTCCCACTAGCCCAAATCTGTCTACCCAGGCTGAGAGGTGCACTCCAAAACACTGTGTGGATATGTCCTGGGTGCTAGTTTGCAAGGTGCCTAGCATCAAGCCACAATTTGTTTTAGTTTTTGTCAGACTATTGCACATTTTATGGGGTGGTGGAAGAGTCCTTGAATTAAAGGAGACATTGACTGTGTCTGGGCCTGATCAAAAGCCTGCTGAAGTCAATGGGGGACTCTTCAGGTCCTCTGTTAGCAGGGCTCCCAGACATTCTCTACTCTTTAACCAGTCAGGACAGGTAGGTGGCAAGGTGAAAAGCGGTTACTTTTTTCCATGATTGCTTGTTTGAATGTTCCAGATTCTTGGATCCCCGTGGGCAGTGCACTGCACAGAAAGTACACCCTTTGGTCAGATAAATCACTATGGCTGGAAGGTGTACAACACTCACAAGCCTAACCGTGTGTTACTGTGTGGTGCTGTATGCAATGGATTTTGCTATGAAGTGAGTGCAGTGGGGTATATAGACCCTACACAGCAGCAGACACCAAAGGGGTTAAGTAAGAGACCACTCTCCCACCTACAGCAGAATGGCTACTTAGCAAGAGCTGGGATAAAAATCAGCAACCCTGACAAAGTAGGCTGGCTGCTGGAGAGGCTGTGAGTCACCATAAAAAAGCTCCACAGCATCAGACAGGGGAAATCCAGATGGATCCAGAAAATGACGTCATACAGATGACACCTGCAAAGGCTGTAGGTAGGAAGCAGCAGGGGACCTAAACAAACAGCCCTTGACTACCTAACGCAGGGTCCCCAGGATGGGACCCAGAGGAGAGGGTGGGCCTAGATACCCCTAACACCCCTTGGAAGGAACGGGGCAGGTGCTGCTGAAGCTCCAGATTCAGGCTGGCAGCCCTAACACAAGACTATTGACTTTATTTCTGTTCCTTCATTAACTTCCTTTGTTCCTCCACAGTGAAGAAAGGAGAGAAGAATATCATGTGCCAGGATTAGCAGCTGGAGATCCAGGACAGGGCCCTCAGACCTTCGGATGAGACTCCTTACTACCAGAAATGGGGAAAGACTCAACCCAAGTGGAAGGCTGGAGCGATAAAGAGAAACAAAGCCCTATAGGCCACATTTCAGAACTGATATCAAAAGGGAATCTGAGACAAAGACCTCATGATCAAACACTCAGTGGGGGAGTGGAAGGGGGGCATTATAGGGTGAGACCCAACAACAGGGAGATTTTTCTGATGATGTATTTTCGCAAAAAGTTCTAATAAAGAGTCACTTTTAAATTCACATTTTGTGGCTTAGCCAATCGTATATTTTAATGGAGTGCAGGAGGTAAAAAGCTACTGAAGAAGGGCAGAGAGGTAAAAGTGTATTTTAGAGAGAGAGAGAGAATTTATTTGACTTGTGTGCTGAAACAGGTGCTTTTAAAAATCCCTTCCTCCAAGCAGGATGATGTATACATATATCAAAACAGTTGAAACATTTTAAAAATAAGAATCAGCTTAAATAACTTGTCCCTTTAAAAAAAAAATCTGCTATGAAACAAAGGCAAAAGGGTAAGGAAGGAGGAAGCTGGCTTGTGGTATTTTTAAGAACAAGGTCACATCTCAGCAACTGAAAAGTAGCAGAGCTCCTTTCATCAAGTTTTTAACTAGAAAAATAGTATGCCCATTTCTTTGTAATACACCTCTGGGCTTTTTTATTATGACTTCATTTCCCCTTGTAATATTGGAACGTCTCTATAATTGTAAAAGTGTAATAGAATCTAATAGAATTTCATTTGGAACTCTGAATGGTCTATGCCATCTCTGCTCATTTTGAGTAAAATAATGATTTTTAATGTCCACACATGGCTTCCCATGACCTTATTCAATCTTTGGGTTGATCAGGAAATATATTGATTCAATTACATACTGATGACAAATGAACTAAAAGAAGGAGGAAAAAAAGGTCAGCATATATTTGAAAATGTAAATCTTAGCAATGTCTTTTGGGTTTGCCCAAAAAAAAAAAAAAAGTCATTTCAAAATGCCATTTGTGGCTAATAGTGTGGAGTTCCAGTTCCTATCTGTGAGTAGCAAAGAAATCATTAAAGTGTATAGAGCATATTCTCCCCGGCTTTTATCATTACAAAATCCTCTTTTCCTTCAGAGGTTTGCATAGAATGACCTCCTCTGGCAAAAAGACCCTTTTTTCCCCTCACTTTACGGAGACTTTAGTTCATAAATATACTGGGTGTTTCATTAATTTTTCTTTGTTTTTGTTTGTTTTCCTCCTCAAACAATTACCACTGCGGACATTTTATCACCACCACATCCCTATCCCACTGATTTCGTTATTACTGCACCTTTCGCTTTCTCTTCATCTTCAATCTCAGTCATATAAAATGCCAAATGGGATGGCTTGCATCAGTGGAGTTATTTCCAGTTTAATAAGCTGTAAGTGTCCATTTGTAGTGTTGTAGTACTTGATGGCATCTCACAGTAAAAACCTTTTTAATCTAGACTGAAACTTCACCTCTGCTCTATGAAGCTGGGCTCTGAACCTTGGATACAAAACATTTAATTGCTAAGAAGCAGTAAGACATGAATAGAAATAAAGCAGCAGCAGTCTGTAATAAAAGCAGTCACTGTGTCATTCAGCTTATTTGATAATAATGTGGATTTCAGGAGATATCTTGGCTGCTTTGGTTTTGGTTTAGCTGTTCGATTCATTTCACTAGTTTGTTTGTTTGTTTGTTGTTTTAAAGAGGAACCATGGGCTTGTGAAAGGCATCACATTGACAATCCCAGAGCCTGAAGTCCTCTCTATAATCAAAATATAGATACAGGTCAACACAAGCCTTCCCTACATGGCCTTGCCAATGTGCCCCAGAACTGTTCCGGGATAAGGGCTTAATTCAGTTTCTGTGGCTCACTTAATTCTAAGGGTGTTGGCTGTGACTGCCAATTAGTGCACATGCTGTAGTGTCAATTTCAGCCCAAGAGAATATTTCAGCAAGTGAAAAGAGGGGGTTATAACTGAAACTCTTTTACACATTTAATTATAGCGTGCACTAAGTGAATGCTATAATGCTTGAAAACCTATACACTCCTTACCCTGACCAATAAGCTGATTTTTTTTAAAGTCAGATACAGTACATATTATGGTATTATATTACAAGATAGGTAACTATTTACACTATTGTTATTTGTATTTCAGTACCCAGTAGAGGACCCAGACAAGGTCAATACTCCATAGGTGATCCATATTCACATCGCAGAAACAGTCCCTGTCCTAAAAAATTTACAATCTAAATAGACAAGACAAAGTATCAGAGAGGAAGTAGTATCCCCATTTTAGGCGGGAAACTGAGGCAGAGAAACTAAGAACCTGATCC
Organism: Emys orbicularis; assembly: GCF_028017835.1. Classification (NCBI taxonomy): domain Eukaryota; kingdom Metazoa; phylum Chordata; order Testudines; family Emydidae; genus Emys; species Emys orbicularis. The sequence continues at coordinate 103,137,824 of NC_088686.1, read as the reverse complement.
AAATACCATTCAATGGGCTTTACATCAGACCCTAAGTGAATTGCCTGAGGTCATACATGAAATGTACATCAAAACCAGGAATTGAACTGGGATTTCCCCAGTCCACCAGTGCCTTATTCACCATACTATCCTTTCTTTCTCGATAAGCGAGATAATATATTAGATCTCATCTTCAAATCTGGTGGCTTTATAGGCATCTAGATCTAGCAGTTGAACACTCATCAGGACACCAGGGCCATTTTAGGCATAAAATTGCCAATTTAAATGTCTTAAATCCCAGAGTTTGACAATTAGATTTCCTATTAACAAAATATACTACACTGGAGGTGAACCCTGCAGTAGCCTGTGTATGTATTGGAAAAACAATACCACAGTACCTGGCCAAAGATTTCATCTCTCCAGCTTTGGAGAGTTATATCTGACTTTATACTATATAAAAATCAATCAGAATTAAAAGACCTTGGAAAGAAAATAAAGTTTATGGACAACTGAACTTAAAACTCCTGCTTCTCAGTGATGTTTTCAAACCTGGGCTCCAAGGCACAGTCAGGGTTAATTTTTTCAATACCTGCACTCTCTTTTAAACTGATGAACGTTCTTAAATATCAAATCAATTTACTTCATAATGTTCATTTTGTTTTCGTGACCTCTTTTATCCACATACTCAAAGGAGAAAGGTTGAAACACAGCAAAACATTTTATTTTCCTATTCTTATTCTTTTGGGAGCAAAGTTGCTATGGGAAATATTTAGAGGGGGATTCAGCAGAGGCGGCTTTGCTGATACCGTTCGTTACAAAATACGGTTCATTCACAATAATCTCTTGAAAACACAGTCACGCAGTACTACTTTCAATCTAGAGCATTTTTCATGTGAATGAAACACAGTTTGGAGGATTAGTTTGTCCACCAATGGAGCGTTGTTTTATGTTACTATTCTTTGGAGGACTGACTTTGGAGCACTGCAGTCTCTACAGCCCTTTTAGGACACAAATGTCAATCATTTGGGAAATGAATGCATATTAAGGATCTTGTTCTTGACAAACAACAAAGTGAACAAAAAAGATTAAACTTGCTTCACTGCAGTCTAAGGACATATTGGAGGGATGCATTAAACCACTGAAAAATAAAGTTAAGGATCTGACCTAGACTCACAGTGTTTGATGGAATAAAGAGGCAAGTCAAACTTCATCCTTAGCCGAGCCTTTTGTGCCCAAATATTGCAACACCGGTGGCAAATATGTGACGCCACCCAACGCTGGGAACTGCCTCCAGTAAATAGGTGAAACAAAGCTAATTCAGAAACAAGTTTCAGCCTTAACTCTGAACTGTCTGTGCCATACATACCAGAACTTTTTAAACAGTACTCTTACCTTTTCCTGGTTAATTTACCTTTTGATTTTCAAAATTATTATTTAAAAAAACAATCTTTATATTATTTATTCACCACGTGCCAGGATAATGCTGCAAAATCTTTTAACATCCCAATCAGATCAAAGAAGCCATTCACATTTAACCATGTTCTGTGCATACGTTGGCAGTGTTTAACTCTCCACAGTCCAGCAGCAACACGCTGCTTCACGTTATACCCATCCATGCACCCCAGACTTCGCTCACTGTAAACAGCGGTCTCACCCCACTACTCAAAGATTTAATTGCGAAGTGTGTTCTTGAGCGCTCTCATTACCAAAGGCTCCTTTATTTTTACAAATCATCCTACAGAACATTTGCTAGCCTACTAGAAAGTATGATCATAAATAATTTAAGCCAAACTACACTTGTCAAACAAAGACCCGAACTACATTGTGTGAGGCAGCGGCCTTGATTGTGTCGGTGGTGTTGTTGCTTGTCAATTTGCGAAGTTCAGTAATCCAAAAAGTGCTACTATGTGCCAGACTACGGCTCATTATATTCCACCCACACTGGGGAGTAAGAGGGTGGAAGATGCTGCCTTATTGCCCTGCACTGGATACATATATCATGGGTCACAGGTCAAGGGGGAGAAAAACCTCCAGGGAACAACCACAGCACCGCTCACGCAGGTAGGTGGGGAATGGATGGAGCCTTGACTCCGCCTCCCAAAACGCACCGGCCAGCTGAGCTGGGCCACAGAGGAACGGGGCTGATCACTCTCTGTCTGGAGCAAGCGAGGAAGCAGTGACACAGTCACAATCTGGTCTCTGTTCTGTTTCTGAAGCAATGGCAAAGGCACAGGCTAGTCCGGTGTCAGGAGATCAATAGCAACTATGAAAAAGACATTAAATGGGAAGCTGGGGTATGTTGCTTTTTTAATGCAGCAACACTAGAGTCAATGACACGAGCATTTAGGGTGGAAGGGACAGGAGAGAGGGAAAGTGAAAATTACATCTCTGTGGTGAGCAAAAAGGGGAAGAAAGTGAGAGGTAAATCAGCCTTGGACTGTGACCAATTTATTGGAGATACAGCAAGGGAAAAGGGGGCTGGAGTGAGGGATGGCAATATGGTTAGTGGAAGCAACCCTCAAAGGGGGAGTGAGAGGACAAGAAAAGGTGTGGGAGGAAGAGAGAATGAGTATGGGACTGCTTAGGGACTGCATCAGGAAAATGATAAGGACAAGTCAGAGAATGAGGTAGAGGCAAGAGCTAGGAGATATGAAGACTAGTGGCCTGGCCCAAAGCCTGCTGAAGTCTAAGGGAAGACTCCAAAACAGATAGAAAAGACGACAGTGCTTTGGAGGTGGAGGGGGGGGAGGCGGGGGGGG